>NC_034593.1:16801169-16815748 GCF_900095145.1 Mus pahari | reverse complement strand
AAGAAGTGAGAGTAAGTGGGCAGGGGAGCAGGGTGGTGGGAGAGCATGGGGGACATTTGGGTTGGCATTTGAAATGTAAATGAAGAAAATATCCAATAAAATAATTAAAAACAATACAAAACAAAAAAATAAGTTAAGCATGGAAATATCTATAAAGAATCACAACGACTTATTCTTTTCCAATTTCATCCCAAAAGTTAGCTGTAAAGAAAACAAAAATGTAAATTCTGACAAATTTTTTCTTAAAGCCTCATAATTAGAAATAAGCCCCATATCCATCAACAGTGTAGTTAAAGAAATAGTGGTGTTTTGTCATCATTCAAAATTAGTCACAAATAAAAAGAACTACTGCTGTGAGCAAAGTCATGAAAGAATGTCAAAGACTTCACGGAGAGAACCAGCTGACAGACTGAAGTAAAATGGTTCTATTCATCTGTTACTCTAGAATAGGTAAGAAAAACATAGACCCTAAGGCCGTAACAGGGTTTCCTTTGGTGCGAGTGAGGGCAGGGATTGGCTGATGATCTGTATTGCTGGTTGACACTTCATTTAAATTTGTTAGCAATGCTGCATACGTGCATGTCTGAGGACCTTACGGAATTGTACACTTGTGTAAATTTAGCTCAGCAAAATGTCCATTTTAAATTTGAATATATGCCCACCACAATGTACTTTGGCATGTTTTTAAAAATAAGTCATGATTTTCCATTTAAGAACATACATTTTAAAAATAGATAAGCTAGTACTTAGTTGTAAATAATCAAGGCACATGTAAAACCATATTTCTGGGGTTTTTTTGTTTGTTTGTTTGTTTGTTTGTTTTTTTAACAAATCTGACCTCTGAGCACATAGCTACAAAATAAACACTTGCTGATGGAGAAGGAATTAAAAAAAATGTTAATGTGAGTGTGGGAGAGTTGTATCAGCAGTTAAGAATACTGGCTGCTCTTTCTGAGGACCCAGGCTCAGTTTCCAGCACCCACATAGAGGTATAAAACCAATATAACCCCAGCCCCAGGGGATCTGAAGCCCTCTTCTGACCTCCAAAGGACACCATGCACACATCTGGTGCACAGATAGACATGCAGGCAAAATAACCCCATACACATAAAATAATACGTATGATAAGAAGAGTAAGCAAATGATTAAGTAAAGTTTAAATACTATTATTAATGTATTTTGTACCATGTAAAAATTTCAAGTGTTGAGTAATGGTACTCAAGAAGGTTAGGCAGTGGTTTTCAGCCAGTTAATAAATTTACAGAAATTAAAGTAGAAAGGAAAAGGTTAGTCTTCCTTAGGTGCTGAGACATGGAGTAACAGTCCTGGGGGATAAAGTAGGCCAACAATCTTGTTTCGAGGAAATCCTGAATGGACAGAACAGTGGCATTGAAAACATACTAAGAGAACAAAAGTTGGGGGGAAGCCATGGACACAGGTACAGAGGACTTAATGGCATATATCATATGTCCTTTCAATAAAGAGAACAGCTGCAGAAGGTGGCCTACTCAAAACATCAGGAGATTTTCTGCTTCTGCGAGCGAGCATGTGTGTGTGTGCGTGCAAGCGTGCGTGTGTGCGAAGTCTCTGCTGCTGAGGCTCATGGGCACCCACCACGGTAAGGTTTGGTTTCACCAGGCTGCTTCATAGACCAGCTTTGTTTCTCTGCTTGTTCTGTAAATTGAATGAATTGAGACGAGAAGACAGGCACCAGAGCCTTCTCCAAGGACATGTTTGCTGATTCATTAATAAAATATTACATGAAAATGGTTTACACTGCAGTGGGATTTTTACTAATGCGCCTTAAATGGCTGAAATGTGAGAAAGCTCCTATCAGCAAGCTTTGAAGGTGGGTCCTCCTGGGGAGGAGGTCCCGCAGAGCAGAGGAAGCTTTATTATCATCCTGACTCAGCTACAGACCTAATATTTCCTGTGTCCCTGGATCTCACAGTCCCTAACTGTAGGGGGATGGGTACAGCCCCAACATGGCTTTCATGCAGATCCCAGCTGGTGTGCTAATTAAACCTGTCTTTACAAAGGAGGCTTTTCAAAGTCAAGACATAGCAGAAAAAGAAAATAAAAGGCACTGGGCATCTCAGACACTAAGGATGAAAGGGAATATGGTAAATTTTCAAAGAAACTGACAGCTATGTGAGGAGGTAGGTGCCCAACCACTGCTGGCTGATATTTGCTCTGCCGACATCTTCTTTATCATTAAACACACATACTGATCTTTTCTTCTTTGAAAAATTTATATATATATAAATTTATATTATGTGTATGTGTTCATAATTTTTATTTGCATGTATTTGGGTGTTCTTCCTACATATAGGCCAGTGATCCATGTGTGTGTGCCTGGTACCTAAGAAGTCAAGAAGATGGTACCAGATACTCCAGGAATAGCAATTATAGTTGGTATGAGCCTCCACTGGAGTGCGACTCACTACCCAGGACCTCTGGAAAAGCAGTCAGTGCTCTTAACTGCTGAGCTGTATCTCCAGGCCTTATGACATATTCTTACCTAGCAGGCAAAATAAAATAGGACCCAGGAAGAGAATGAAACTGTTGTAGCATCTGGAATACTGATGCTAACTCCCTGCCGTTTCTTGGAAGCCTCACCAAAGACACTCTAGTGTTGTGTGCAGTAGGCTTGCTTCTGCATTCTCCTGCAGAAGTCCCCCCTCCCTCCGGGATCCCTCCCACAGCAAGCACTGTAAGGCTGGCTTCTGCTACCAGTCTCTGCATTGCCCCTCAAAAACCCTGCTCCCCCTTCTTCCCCTTGCAGTAAACATGGAGGTTCATTCCACCTCCCTAACTGCTCTGAGAAGACTCAAGGAACTGTGAGTGCCAGCCCAAACAAGACAAACAACAAAAACTGTCAGTTTTGGTGGAATCGACATCAGCACTCTCCCAGATAACCAGGTGCAGCTGGCACCTATCCTTGAAGAAAGGTGATTAGGGTCCCACACTTAAATCATAGAAAAGAGGTAATCAGAGGTCACAAACAGTTATGGCCGGCCATAAAATTAGTTCGTGATAATCCCACAAAAGACATTCTTTAATCTCCCTCCCAGCTTTAGTTCTGTCCTACCAAATGGTATCATATCTGTGTTATAAACTCACCTAACCCCACCTCCACTTCCCTTCACTCTAAGCATTCAAAGAATTCCTAACTGCACTGTTTATAAACTCAATGCTTTCTGAACTCGGGGGTTGCACACCAGAACCTATGGGGGCTTGCGATCTGAGTCACTACTCAAAATAAAAAAAAAAAAAAAGGACTACTCAAAATTTGCAATTTTGCAAATTGGAGCAGAATTCACAATTCACATGGACTCAGGGCATAACAAAACAAGTATATTTCCAAGAGTGTATGTGTGTTTATACTGTGTATATACGTGTGTGTGTGTGTGTGTGTGTGTGTGTGTGTGTGTGTAATGTCCATTGAGGCCAGAAGGGCACATTAAATGATTGTGAGCCATCCAATGTGGGCGGCTCATTTGGAAATTACCGCAACACAGTATGTAGACCAGACTGATCATGAATTAAAATCAATCCTTCTACCTTATGTACCTAAGAGAGTGTGGGTCATAGAAAAGAGCTACCATAGCAGACATACAGAAGTCATAAGGAAGAGAGGGGGCCAAAGCATTGAAAGGATAAGGCCCACTAATTGCTCCAATCATTTCCCCTGAAAGTTCCTTTTTTCTTTTTGTCCCATTGTCCTTTCCTTAGAAGTCATCTCATCTTCATGGTAATCCCAGCTCATTCTCTGGTTTCTTTCTCAGTGTACTATAGGAGTGTTTCCTTATAGGGACAGTGCCTTCAGCTTACTACAATATTAGCTTGAGTGCTCAAAACAGTGCCATAGTTTCAAGAAAGGATAACATAAGTGATATTTACATGAAAACATGTTTTTCAACAGATAAATATTTGTTAAGAACACTGTATCTAACATGTCTGATACAGTGACCATTAATTAAAACCCAAGCAGGAACAATTATTTGTTCTTCATAACAAGAAATAAGCAATAGCTGACGTTGGGGTTACTTACTGCCCTTTGTAACCTCAAGTTTGCACAGTTGGGTACAGTTTAAATTCTATGCGCATCAAACCCTATGAGTTGCAATTATTGGGTTTGGGGCTTTTAAAATAATATAGAATCATATGCTTCCTTCTGTTTGATATGCAATGCTGTTTATAATATAAATCTCACATAATTTTTTATGATACATTTTATGTGGATTTCATGTCTTTATAATTGCAAACATATAATAATGTCTTTTCATTATAGTCTCTGCATTAATTTTAATTTTAAATATGATTAAAATGTTTTCTTGGTCACTGAGTATGTCAGCATCCAAGATAAGCACCTGACTTCTGACTTAGGAAGTCAAAGTAGAATTTCAAAAGATTTTTGAGCAGTTGAATAAAATTTATAATTCAAAATTTGTATACTTTGATCATATAACACATAGTTTTCACTTGTATTCTAATAATTTTAGTTGAAGGTGCTCGTGTCTGGTAAAGAACATGTTTAAACCACTGTATCTGGGCCTCTCGCATAAAATACATTCACTTTCTGCAGGTACCAGAAATCTGGGGCTTGCAGTCAGAGAGCCTGGCCTCTGGCTCTTTCTGACTCTGGGATTTCACCATCAGGGTGCTGCTGTTTATGTATTCATACAAAGAACACTTTCTCGCTCTTCTATGGTAGAAACCGTGAAAAGCTTTCCCTCTAAGTACCCCACATGTGCTAGTTCAGGGAGTCAGTCATGTTAGAAGAGAATTCAACTTAGAGTATAAACTGAAGCAAAGAAAGATGAAGACATCCAGAAAACAGAGGGGTGTCATCTATCCTCATGCTGTCTCTTCTGGGAGAGCTTGGCTATGTGTGTGAGCTATACATACATGCATGCATGTGTGAGCATACACACACATACACACACACAAACACACACACTCTCTCACACACACACCAACATTTATCCTGTAGACACTATGGGAGGGTTTAAACACTTGATCTATTCTAAGGAACACAAGTCTAGTTTTGCAAAAGGAATCATGAAGAATCTTTGTGTTAGCAGGAACTAATATCATCCTGAGCCCATAACCCATATGGTGGCCCTCCTGATTGTGAACCTTACAGTCTGCAGAAAGATGCTATCACTAATGCAGGGCTCTCACCAATGAACAGCAGCTGCCAGGAACAGTAAATCATATCCCACAGCTTTTATAAATAAGAAAAGGTACTATGGCTCTTGTGAAGAGCTCATTTTAAAGAGAAGGCAGCAGGTGTCACCTACATATAGTACATATAGGAAGGGCATAGATTTACTTGTATCCTTTTTTAGAAGTTTTAATTTGGTTTCAACATATTTTGATCCTCACTTTGTATAAATGAATAAAGCTAATTTCTTTACTTTTAAGAAGCTTAAAAATATATTCGGAAAGAGGGAGGACATGGGAGACACTCTAGACTACACACCCAATATCTCTTTTGTTAAGTACATAGACAGGTCATTGAGAATGGAAATGATTGGGGTGGATAGTAAATCCAGAGAAGAGGACTTTGCATAGACAGGAACATCTGATTTGCAAACCCCATGACTGCTTGGATTTTGTTCAGTTTTAGTTGGTGCAACAGAGAAAGGCTTTTGATGGCAAGAAAAAAAAATGGTAAAAGGATCATGAAAGTCACTCCCAGCTGCAGAGCTGGGAGGTGATAACGTGTGGCTGGTGACTAGAGTCACTCAGCTCTGGCGCAGAATAGAATGGTTAGAGAACCATAAACATACCGGTACTTTACAGTTCCAGATTTAATTGTCCTTTGGTTTGGCCTACCCATCAGGATATTTGCAAGATTCCCACATTGTCCCAATGTGTGGCTAGGGCTGAGAACTGCTGTAGCTTAGCAGTGTGATCACCTTGATACCAGAACAGACAAGGCAGAAGTGAAGGAAGAGAGACCACTTGCCTTTTAACATTGTCAGCTACTAATGTGTCAGGTCACACTGTGGTGCTCCTCAGAAGCTCAGGGTCCAGGTTTTACCATCCTGTATATACATAGGATTTTCTGTATCTGTATAAAATGTAGGTCTTTTCAATGTCTCCTCCCTCCTCGCCATATAAGCCCTTACAGGTTTGACTCGAGTGACCCTTTATTTTGTGTTATAGCTCAAAAAAAGCATGCTTCATGAGGATCTTCTTCTAGAAACAAACTTTTCCAACTCACAGCAAGCGTGTCTCTACTGTCTTCTCTATGTAGCAAGCTTCCTTCATATGAATTCAGCCTGCTCTTCCGGGCTGCTGTAGTTTCTTCACCTGCTTCTGTGTGCTGTTGAAGGGTCATTGTGGTCATAGATCTGGCCTTAGTGGACCACACAATAGTGTGTGTGTGTGTGTGTGTGTGTGTGTGTGTGTGTGTGTGTGTGTGTATTTACTTGCTCAGAGAGATTATGCTATATGCTTCTCACCATTTGTCTCTTTCTGATGCTCTTAGCACAGGTAGAGAATGGAATTTTATAAAGTAGGAAACTAGCTTTTAGGAACTAGTTTCTCAGAAACAAAGCAGATGTTATCACAGCTATTACCATAACACCTCCATAAACCCACTTTTATCTCAAGGTATCCAAAGAGTCTGTTGACTTGAAATTAGAGTGTAAAGAGCTACCCCCACATCTCCCCACCCTGAGTTTCTAAGTGCTCTGGATTATCCTATTATTAACTGTAAGCATATATATTTTTCTCATAGTAGCCATCTGCTCCTGCATACCAGCCCCAAAATGTCTAGAAAAAAAATTGAGCTGTGATATTTATGCCTCATATTACATTTTGCTGCCAGTTCAAAGATCACCACCAAATTACTTGTTTGATTAATAGAATAATTGATTGTATATAAGATAAAGAGTATGCTGCAGACTGGCAGCTTTACATAATAGATCTCTGCAGCAAATAAATATTTTTAAAATTACAATGCAACTTCATAGATATAGACTCTACAGCCAATGACTTTCACACTGCTTCGTTTCCATTCTTAGATTCAAGACAAGAACTCTCAAAAGTGATTTGGCACCTTTTTAATTTGCAAAGTACTTTCTGACATATGCTGCTAGGTTGGGTCATGGCAATATCTCTTTACCAACACTAAAACAACATAATCAACGGATCTAATGGGCAAAGAAACAAACATTGAGAGGTTCCATGTTTTGCCCAAGGCTACTGAGGTCCAGAGTGAAGGGCACCAAGCAAGGGACTGCCCTGGCTGTGTAGGCTATGTCGAACACCAAAGACCTTAGGAAGAAGATTTTATTAATCCTATTGGATATATACTCACCCTATTCCATCCAGGGAATGCAAAGATACATCACTAGTTTTCCATAAACTTCTGCTTCTTCTCATAGAGAGAGACTGATTTCCATTATACATTTCCTGTGAAGATTAAATGGAACAGAACATGAAGGAGCCCATGTCATCTGTATTCTGGAAAATAGAAGGAATATGTACATGAGAGACATCTAAAATATAACTGATTCCCATCCTTCCTTCTCCCTTTTTTTTTCCCATTGTTTTTCCCAGTATCTCAAACAAGGTGCTCCAGTCATGAGCAGTGCTCCAGTCATGTGTGGTTCTCCAGTCACGAGCAGTGCTTCTGTCATGAGCAGTGCTCCTGTCATGAACAGTGCTCCCTAATTCTTTGGGGTCTTATCTTAGGATCTGTGATAGCCATCTGAACTGTCTTAGCTTAAGGCTGTCATTGACACACTGACTTCCTGTCAGCTCACAGTTTTTCAGTGAGCTTCCTTTGCTCCCTGCACCAAAGCACTGGTAAACACAGACCCTCCATGCAGCAATCATAGTTGGATGAAGTTGGCAGAACATAGCAATTTGGGCAGTGTTATTTGATATACTTTAGTCTTTACCTACAAAATATATTTTTCTATTTCTCAACAAAACCGGAAACGTGTAATAAAACATTTTGTGGAACAATGTATTTTTGCACCTATAAAGGTATAAATAAATACTTTATTGAAGTTGGTAAATGATCTGTATATAGAGAATTATAAATTATCTTTTCTAGACTTTGATAATTTTACCATTAGTCTGCCTTTTTAGCCATTACCATGCTAATTAAAATGGAATTGTTAATTTATTTGACCTTTTTGATTTTTCTCTAAAATAGGAAATAGCTGTGAGTGCTCATGTAGGCCATCCAAACAAGGCCATGGCATTGCAATATATCACGAAGGGGCATTTCATGGCCTTGATTCCCTTGGACATATCATTTTACATGCCAATATTGCCAAAATTAGGAGAACTAGATCATTAAAACCGTATTAGCACTGCTTTATGTTTTGGGGGACTTATTTTCCTTCTTAGATACAAGATTATTTAAAGTTAATCATAAAAATTTTTAGTTCCCTCCAGCACTTGGGAGGCAGAGGCAGGTGGATTTCTGAGTTTGAGGCCAGCCTGGTCTACAAAGTGAGTTCCAGGACAGCCAGGGCTATACAGAGAAACCCTGTCTTGAAAAACAAACAAACAAACAAACAAAAACAAACAAACAAACAAACAAAAAACTTTAGTTCCCATTCGGTGCTATGCAGCATTTCTGGAAGCTCCTTCTCCCTTTGCTCTACTTTTCTGGGCTGTAAAAGCTGTGATGCTTACAATTTTTGTCAGATTCTTAGTGTTGTGAGTGTTGACAATAAGAAGAGCTCTCACCTCAAAGGGAGAGGATTAATTATGGAGTCAAATACAAGTGGTCATAACCTGGGAACATAGATACAGGTTACCCGATCACATACTCTAGGAATGGGAATTACTGGAATACTGTATTCCGATATGTTGGTAGTATCACAAAGCCTTTTTAGGAAGTGAAAATTACGAATCAAAACATGTTTCAAATACATTGCTGGGAACATCAGACAGCAGGTTAGAGCAAACTCAAAAATTCTGCTTTGGGCCTCAGATGCTTTCTGAGTTTTTTATTTTTTTGTATTAAAAATATTTTTTTTTTTTTTTGCTGTAGGTTATTTGTACATTTCAAAAGGACTTCACCTAACAGTCACATTTCTATGTAGAAAACTAAAATAGCTAATCTAGTTTGCCTCCAGATCTGCAAAATTTTACCTGGTCAATTAGCCAATCAGCCTTGCCATGTGTTTAGGAATAGGAGTGCAGCTTTCTTTTTGGGAATTTCAGTTTATATTGGAGCTCTAGCTGATAATTAGAAATTTTTCAAATAGATGAACATACACAACTTGCAAGGTAGAAAAGAGATATGAGATTCCTTCTTACATACTGTTGTGGTAGCTACTGGTTTAGAAGATGAGATGATCCTGCATGAGGGTATTCTAGTAGCATTTCTCTAGCATCCTGGTTCCCAGATGAAAGTTTGACAAGCAGCCTTAGCAACTCCCTGGTTCCATCCTCACTGACCAGGGATAATCTATCTCACTGGTAGTTTTAGAGTCACCCAGAGAAGGTAGCGCATCCTAGTGATGATGTTTGAACAATTTCTAGAGGCCTATCTCAGAATATACTCTTCTAGTCTTTTTAGAAATGGTACAAACACTGGATTCCCTATATTGCAATGCTTTCTGATTAAAATACCCAGGACAGGTTTGGCTTCTTCTACTGGAACAATTGACAGTAACAGCAATCATACATACCTTGAATAAAACAAAACCAAACAAAACAAAAACCACAAAAAACTATGAGACCCTTTAGTTATTTGCTGTTAAACAAATCTACTTTCTTTCCGTTTCTTTACTAGAACCTGATATGAAAGCTTCAGGGGTTGTCATGAGGATAAAGGAAGTGATGGAATGCAAATGATTTCCTTCAAAAAATCCTTTAGTTTGTTATTTCCATGAGATAATTTCATGACTAGATAAGGAACATTGTCCTTTTAATAGCAACTATATATTTTTTTATCCCAAACAGAAGACTATAAGTGAATAAGTCAGTACACATATAAATAAATCATTGGTAAATCGTGGAAAAAGAAACACACAAAATACTTGCCTATTTATCTCATCTCTTGTCACTTGAAGAAATAGAGTTTAAAGAAAAAATATTTTTATAGGATATCAACAGGAACAATCTGCCTGACATTAAAGTAAGTCATTTCAATTTTCTTTAGCTTAGATCTTTCTTTACAATATAGAGAATAGAACCTGTCAATCGCTGAATTTCAAGGATATTGTAAACTGGAGAATATAAGCCAATGTCCTTGTACACACTTGACAAAGAACATGTAAGTGTAAGACTTGGGCCATAGATTCTCAGTATTGTTCTTATTGCTAAAACTTCACAGCCACTAACCTTTGAATTTACTCATACATAGGGCATCAATCTAATTAAGTAGAACATCTACTGAAAATTGTAAGCTCATCTGCTTTGGGAAAGCACTCTTTCTCCATGTATACAATAATAATATGCATTCCAAGGTCAGCCAAGGACTTTCCTGAAAATCATTCAGGGTTTACTTCAGAATAAAGTTAAAAAAAAAAAAAAGAACCCAATAATAAATGTTGTTGCTTTAAATTATTTTTCTTAGCTAAGATTAAATATATATTTGAGACTGGTAGTTGTCAGGTGAGCTGAAACATTTTATCAACATTCCCATTTTATTTTAGGTCCATGATTCTTCAGCCACATGTATGCTTATGCTTTTAGTGAAAACATTCCTTTAGGAAATGTCACTTATCTGGAAAGCAGGGAAAAAATAAGCTATACACCTGTTCCGAAAATAACATTTTCCTTTCTACTAACTGCCTCATAAAATCAAGCCAAGGCCTCCTGCCTCAACAAACGTTTTCATTGGTTCGAAGTTGGTTTAAGCTGGACTAGGTATTGGAGTTGATTTTAATATAAAAAAAATTAATTTGAAAATTTAAGGTTTAGTAAGGTGAGAACAAATACCTTTTTTACACAAACTTCAGTTATGAAGGTAATTTACATGCTTCAATTTATTGTGCTTTTTAAGGACAAGTATAGAAATTACAGAAAGGTTAAATATCCATTCCTCAAGGTTGTAAGATGGATTAATTGGACTGATGCAAGTACTCTCTGCAAGTTCTTCTTCTGCCATACTAATTTCTTAGTTTGGTTGTTTTGGAAATTTTACATAACTCTCCTGTATTTCTAAAAAAAAATATCTTCTTTTTAATAAAATAAATTACCTTCATAAACAATAAATAATCCAATTAGGAAGGGATTTACAGCTTTAAAAATGTAAGTTTAGAGTAAATTATCATCACTGTGTCTAGACATGAGGTCTTATTTTCTTATCTATAGGGTCTATCACGTTTATATATGACTTCTGTGATTCTAAACAAATGAAAATAATTTCAAGTACTTCAAAATATTCTTTTACATTATATGACAAAGCTATTACAACATAAAATAACAATGAATCAGTAAACTGTAGAGTTGGTGGTACCCTTAATGTTTCCTCAAATATGTGGCTATATAATCTAGGCATCTTTAAAACTACAAACACTCAAATTGGAAAAGAGTCAACTATTTTTCTTTCTCTGCTTTTATACAATAGATTTCTAAAGTGTTGGAAGTTGTGCAAATCATTCTCTCTTTAAAGGGATATCTGATGAATGGGGTTATTATGAGAGCAGACATATCTAACCAGGCATCAGGGGATCCTGTCTGAGTTTCTGCCCTGACTTTGCCGGGGATGAAACATGACCTGCGAGTTGTAAATGAAGTAAACTTTTCCTTCCAAGTTGCTTTTGGTCATTGTGTTTTATCACAGAAATAGAAATCTTAATGAAGACACTTCTTAATAATGTCTCTTTAGAAATCTTGTCAAAATATATCAGGTTCCTATTGTCACATGGTCTGAAAGTATTTAATTCAGGCAGTTGGATGGAAATAGAAAATGTCATCCTGAGTGAATAACTCAGACCCAAAGGGACAGGCATGACTGGTGCCTAGCATGGCTGCCCTCTGAGAGGCCCAACAAGCAGCTGAACAAAGTCAGATGCAGATACTTACACTCAACCAATGGACAGAAGTTGGAGAGCCCTGTGGTTGAATTAGGGAAAGGCTGGAAGAAGCTGAGGAGGAGGGTAGCCCCATAGGAAGACCAGCAGTCTCATCTACCCTGGACCCCCAAGATCTCTCAGACACTGAGCCACCAGCCAGGCAGCATACATTAGCTGACATGAGGTCCCTGACACATATACAGCAAAGGACTGCCTGCCCTGGCTTCAGTGAGAGAAGATGCATCTAACCTGGGAAAGACTTGAGGCCCCCAGGGAGTGAGTGGGGAGACCTGGAAGGGTTGGGATGTGGTGGGAACATACTTTTGGAGACAGGGGATGGAGTGGGGGTGTTCGGTTGGGGAGGGGAAGGAGGAATGAGATGAGGAACTGTCAGGGCAGACTCGGAGGGGATAACGACGAGACTGTAAAAAAACAATTAAAGATAATTTAAAAAATAGCATATTATATGCATGTATAAAATGATCACACAGTGAATGAGGCAGAGAGGGAGGGAGGAGTGAGAACCAAGACCAGTCACGTTTGTCCAGTATGCTTAGAATTCATCCTGACTAATGTGGTACATATTCCCCTATAGAAAACCTCCAGTACAGTTCAAGATCCCTGATATTGAAATTTGGTTAACATAACCACAGCTGTGTGCTTATAAAAATCTCATTATTGTTTCATCTTATGAATGGTCTAGAACACATTATCTAGACAATTCTTATATCATTCCGATGAAATAGTTTTTGTAAACATTAAAGAAAACCTGAGGTTTTAGATTCTTTCTATATTCATAATCTCATGCTAACTTCATATGACAGAGTGTGGTGGGGATGCCAATATTTTAGATATACCAATACAGGATCGGTACAACCTCAAAATTTATAAAGTTTCTGTCAACAAAGAGCAAAAATGAATAAATGTAAAGACTTCTAGTAAATATATTTATGAGGTGGAGAATTCATTTCAGACATGCAATTCAAAAGATGTAGCATAGATCTCTAATATGTATTTGCATAAACTTATCAGCTGAGAAAAGTGAATTCCGTTGCTAAAACGTTTAGAATTTCTTTAAATAAAATTTTGTAAATTTGCAAGAGTCATTTATATTTACTGTATTCACTCAACAAGAGAAAAGTGACTGCTGTGGAGATTTAAAATACAACCATGAAGATAGTAATTATAAGGTAATGGGAAGAATTGGAACAGACTCCCCTCCAGAGAGCATACAAGCATCAGTCAGTAATAAGAGCCTTGGGAGTTCAGTCTAATACTTGTGGTAATGGTAACAAATTGTGTCTCTGTGTGTGTGTGTGTACATGTTCAAATGAGTATATGCATATTTGCTTGTGTGTACATGTGTATATGGGATTCTCCCTTTCTGTGATATGTGTGTGTGTGTGTGTGTGTGTGTGTGTCTGTGTATGTGTGTGTAAAGGTACCTATAGGTATACAAGGATACCTTGGGTACTCCAGATCTGCTTTGATTTTTTTAATCACATTGGCACCTGAGGATTGACAATAATCTAGGCTCCCTGGCTAGTAAGCCTCAGGGATGCATCTACTTCTGCTAATCAGCCCGTGGATGGCAGGCAAGAAACACAAAGCCTGCCTTTTTTATGTGAGTCCTAAGAATAAAATTCAGTTCTTGGTGCTTTTGTGAAAATCCCCTTACTGGCCACACTTCTCTAACCCCCGAAAGCACTGAAACACAGACAGACACTACAGAGCTTCTTCTTCATTTTTTTTCAATTTTTTATTAGATATTTTCTTCATTTACATTTCAAATGCTATCCCCAAAGTCCCCTATACCCTCCCCTCGCCCTGCTCCCTTACCCACCCACTCCCAATTCTTGGCCCTGGAGATCCCCTGTATGGGGCATATAAAGTTTGCAAGACCAAGGGGCCTCTCTTCCCAATGATGACTGAATAGACCATCTTCTGCTACGTATGCAGCTAGAGACATGAGCTCTGGGGGTACTGGTTAGTTCATATTGTTGTTCCACCTATAGGGTTGCAGCCCCCTTCAGCTGCTTGGGTACTCCATTGGGGGTCCTATGTTCCATCCAATAGATGACTGTGAGCATCCACTTCTGTATTTGCCAGGCACTGGCCTAGCCTCACAAGAGATAGCTATATCAGGGGACTTTCAGCAAAATCATGTTGGCATATGCCATTGTGTCTGCATTCGGTAGCTGATTATGGGATGTATTCCTAGGTGAGGCAGTCTCTGGATGGTCCATCCTTTTGTCTCAGCTCCAAACTTTGTCTCTGTAACTCCTTTCATGGGTATTTTGTTCCCTATTATGAGGAATGAAGTATCCACATGTTGGCCTTCATTCTTGATTTTCTTATGTTTTGCAAATTTTATCTTGGGTTTTATAAGTTTCTGGGCTAATACCCACTTGTCAATGAGTGCATATCAAGTGAATTCTTTTGTGATTGGGTTAGCTCACTCAGGATGACATCCTCCAGATGCATTTATTTGCCTAAGAATTTGATAAATTCATTGTTTTTAAAAGCTGAGTAGTACTCCATTGTGTAAATGTACCACATTTTCTGTATCCA
>NC_034593.1:16797679-16798834 GCF_900095145.1 Mus pahari | reverse complement strand
ACATCCTTAGAGCCACACCAAGGTATTTTATATTATTTGTGACTATTGTGAAGGGTGTTGTTTCCCTAATTTCTTTCTCATTCCATCTGTCCTTCATGTAGAGGAAGGCCACTGATTTGTTTGAGTGAATTTTATATCCAGCTACTGCACTGAAGCTGTTTATCAGGTTTAGGAGTTCTCTGGTGGTATTTTTAGGGTCACTTATTTGTACTGTCTTATCATCTTCAAATAGTGATATTTTGACTTCTTCCTTTCCAATTTATATCCACTTGACCTCCTTTTTTTGTCGAATTGCTCTGGCTAGGACTCCAAGTACTATATTAAATAGGTAGGGAGAAAGTGGGCAGCCTTGTCTAGTCCCTGATTGTAGTGGGATTGCTTTCAGCTTCTCTCAACTTAGTTTGATATTGGCTACTGGTTAGCTGTAGATTGCTTTTATTATGTTTAGGTATGGGCCTCAAATTTCTGATCTTTCCATGACTTTATCATGAAGGGGTGTTGGATTTTGTCAAATGCTTTCTCAGCATCTAATGAGATGATCATGTAATTTTTTCTTTGAGTATGTTTATATAGTGGATTATGTTGATGGATTTCTGTATATTAAACCATCTCTGTATCCCTGGGATGAAGCCTATTTGGTCACAATGGATCATCGTTTTGATATGTTCTTGGATTCAGTTTGTGAGGATTTTTTAAATTATTTTTTTAAATTTTTTTATTAGATATTTTCTTTATTACATTTCAAATGCTATCCCTAAAGTTCCCTATACCCTACCCCCGCCCCTGCTCCCCTACCCACCCACTCCACTTCTTGGCCCTGGTATTCCCCTGTGCTGGGTCACATAAATTTTGCAAGATCAAGGGGCCTCTCTTTCCAATGATGGCCGATTAGGCCATCTTCTGCTACTTATGCAACTAGAGACTCAGGGGGTACTGGTTAGTTCATATTGTTGTTCCACCTTCAGGGTTGCAGCCCCCTTCAGCTCCTTGGGTACTTTCTCTATCCCCTCCATTGGGGGCCCTGTGTTCCATCCAATAGCTGACTGTGCACATCCACTTATGTGTTTGCCAGGCACTGGCATAGCCTCTCAAGAGTCTGCTATATCAGGGTCCCTTCAGCAGAATCTTGCTGGCATGTGCAATAGTAGGACTCTG
>NC_034593.1:16792418-16795890 GCF_900095145.1 Mus pahari | reverse complement strand
AAAAAAAAAAAAAAAGGCCCAAAATGTTGCCTGTCCCAAATTCTATGTTGCTTCTACAGATTGCAGGCTCTCTTGTGCGGACTGGTCCCTGAAGGACCTGGGATACAAGAACTACAGAGCTTCTAGTGTGTGTTGGGGAGGGGGGGTGTATGGTGAGGGGAAGGCTTAAAGGAGTGGGGGATGGGTTGTCTCTATACTTAGAAATGCTAAGTACTTCATCATTAAAAAAATAACCTTTTATCTTTCATGAGATCAGTGCTATATTGTGGACACTCAGAAACATGGAACATGGCATAGACACACACCCCTCTTCCCAAAATGTGGGTGTGTGTGTGTGTGTGTATTATATAGTCCACTTGTACAGATGCCCTCCAAGACCAGAAGAGCTTGTCTCATCCCCTAGGCTGGAGAGCTAAGTGCTTGTGAACTGCCCCTAACCACTGAGCCATCTTTTCAGGCTAGATACTCTCTGTAAAGTAGTGGACATAGGATCTGAGTGTCTTTTTTTTTAACTCCACTCTAATTATTGCCTGGACATTGTGCATTTCTTCCTAAAATCAAGCTGCATTTTTTCCTGTCTCTACAGTTTCATGATTGCCTGTATTGATTTTTTTGTTTTAATTTTACATTTTAAAACTGTGAGCTTCATTGCTCTCCCTTTCTATTGATCACTTGTCTTAATCACAAGGTTTGGAAAAGAAAAATAAGAAGCGTGCTGGTTTTGTTTGAACTGAGAACATTTCAAAACATTTGACTACACCTCAAATTTTTGTTAAAATTATGTTATTTATAACTTTCTAATTGGCAAATTTTATTTTAACTTTGGCTGCTTTTTCCTGGAGACTGTTTTATCTTGATAGTGAAGTTGACTTCTTGGAAACTTGGATCACTTAACACCATTTAAGCAAGACTCTGGGTTTTCCCTTGTTTGATGCATAGAAGTTCCTTAGACACTTGCTTCAGCCCCTACTGTAGCAACCTGTAGCAGGGTACCTCTCCCGGGCTTGGGGTTGGAATATGAGCAGGGAGAAAGGAATTATTCATCCAGGGAGCAAGTCATGGCTTCACAGAGTGGCACAAACAGAACACATCCATCACCATCATAGGTGACATTTTGGATCCTGACTTTGGAGTGGTTGAGCCACCTCTTTCCCTGATGCTGTAAGAGGAAGACAGAATTCCTTGGTCTTATATTCCTCCTCAGGACAGTTCTGATAATTAGCAGATTAGTTGAGCAGCTAGAGCAGCATGGCACTTTCCATTGACTTTGGAGTAGATATCTGGTTTTCTGACAGAGATGTCATAAAAGGCAAACTGGTGGAATTACCCATTGCCAAGAACAGAGAAGTGACTGTTGTTCCATGGCATCTACTCCCCTAGTTCAATGTGGAAAAACGAATACTGTTTACAAGAGCAAAGCAATGTGAAGCCCAGAGGCCAAGGATTGATTATTTAGGGCTGAAGAGATAGCTCAGGAGTTAAGAACACTGGCTGCACTTCCAGAGGACCTGGGTTCAAATACTAGTATCCCCCTGGTAGCTCACACCTGCCAGTCCAAAGGATAAGGTGCTCTCCTAAACATCTAAGTAGACCAAACATACACATACATACATACATAAATAATATGAAAAAATAATTTTAAACAAGAAATTAAATGAATATGGTTACCAAAAGACCATTTAAATAATGATCAGTGAAACAGCACTTCTCAAGTATACATGCCAGGAACAGCTGTCCGAAAGAATCACACACACACACACACACACACACACACACACACACACACACACAGCGAGAGAGACAGAGACAGAGAGAGACAGAGACACACAGAGAGAGACAGACATAGACACAGAGAGAGAGAGGAGAGAGAGACAGAGAGACAGAGAGAGACAGACAGAGAGACAAAGACACACAGAGAGAGACATAGAGACAGAGAGATGGAGACACACAGAGAGATAAGAGAGAGAGACAGAGAGACAGAGACACACAGAGAGAGACAGACATAAACATACACAGAGAGAGAGAGAGAGAGAGAGAGAGAGAGAGAGAGAGAGAGAGAGAGAGAGACTGACTCAGAAAGAGAATCAGAGAGAGAGACTCAGGGAGAGAGAAAAGGAAGACAACCTAACCGTGTTTCTGTAGATCTGTAAAATCACTGGGCTAGGGCTTGTGCTTCTTTCAGGCTTCTGTCCCCGCCCCCTTGACTGTGGTGGATGCTATATGCTCTTGTCATGTTAGTCCGTCCATTCCCAGGAGCCAAACACCTGAAAAGCACACTCAGACGATGATGTAAAATTTAGGGAGTGTTCTGTCAACTGCAGAGGAAAGCCTTTGACTCGGTGCTAGTATGCAGTGTTCTTTACTAGACTTATGAACAGTTGGCGCAATTAAAAACCTATGGGAACCTGGAAGAAATGCAGCTCTCCTTTGAGGGAATATAGCTTTTGTTATTTATTTGTTCTATCTATCTATCTATCTATCTATCTATCTATCTATCTATCTATCTATCTACCTATCTATCTATCTATGTATCTATCTATCTTTTTTCTTGTAAGGAAAAATGGTAAGAAGAAAATTTATGAGATTAAAACTGTCAACACAGCATTCTTCAGCTGGTGTTGGTGCCAAGAGAAATAAGAGCCACAGCTTCTGGCTGCACTGTGTAATTGACATACCACTTCTTAATGTGTTATGTTTGTTAGGGATAAAAGATGCAGGGCTCCCTTTAACTTCTGTTGTAGGATGGTATCATTACTTTTCTAATGCTGTTTTCTTATGCTCTTTTCCAAATTCTGTATTTTCTTCAAATTTTACCTTCCAGGTACCAGGGTGTCTGTGGGTCTTTAAAGCATAAGAATCAGCTTGTCATATCAGCCATACCTCATGTTACAGGCTATGAAGAACTAGGTTACACTGGGGACAACAGGATTCACTCCCAAGTTTGGGACAATACAGTATGCCATGGAGAGGAGAACACAAGAAAAGTGTATTTCAGGCTACATATACTAAGTTCTACCTGGAGAAGCCATGCTCTGAGGACAGGTCCTTAAACTGAAGTAATGCAGCTACAGGTTTGTGCCTCACAGAAGCTTAAGTCTGCCCTTCCCTGTGGCAGGGGTACATCTACATAGTCTTCACAATTCCTGCTATTCTCTGTCCAAATTCCAGAACTTGGTTGAGGGGAAGCACAGGTATGTGGGGCAGAGTGGTAATACGTCTGAGAGAGAGAACCGCTTGAGACAGTTGGAATGGGAAGAAAATATTTAACTGATTTGATGTCATGTCAAAGGATCATAGTTCCCAGGTGTCTTAGTCAGGGTTTCTATTCCTGCGCAAACATCATGACCAAGAAGCAAGTTGGTGAGGAAAGGGTTTATTCAGCTTACCCTTTCCATACTGCTGTTAATCACCAAAGGATGTCAGGACTGGAACTCAAGTAGGTCAGGAAGCAGGAACTGATGCAGAGGCCATG
>NC_034593.1:16778530-16789558 GCF_900095145.1 Mus pahari | reverse complement strand
CACAAGGGGCCTTTCCCCCTTGATCACTAATTGAGAAAATGCCCCACAGCTGGATCTCATGTAGGCATTTCCTCAACTAAAGCTCCTTTCTGTGTGATAACTCCAGCTGTGTCAAGTTGACACAAAGCTAGCCAGTACACCAGGGAACAATCTTAATGATCAATTATTCAAGATGATGATAAAATCATGAGACCTGTTTTCCAACTGTTATAATAAGAGAAAACTATGAAAATGAACACAGACACCTACATTGGTGGCAAAGGACAGGCCAGCTGACTCATTGCTGGATGCTCCGAAAGGATGTGTTCCTATTATTCTAGTTTTTCTTATTTCTTTTTTATGTTAATAAAACTTCAGTGTTTTTAAATAATTTCTTGAGATTAGTAGTAATAACACATCCTACAATTTACTGAACTGGTTGCATAGAATTTATATTTTTTACCTCATATGCTCAGTACCTATAACTGCTTCAAACCACTAGAAGGTTCAAAGGGAAGACAATTGTCTGGCCTTGTCATGGTTCTTATGGCCCTGCCTCTCGTACGATACTATATTTCTGGCGTATGATTTGGTGAAAATGGTGAGTTTTCATGTTGTTTTCCAGAGGGTTCTTAAATGATCTGGCCATCCTGAACAGAAGAAAAAGATACTCTAAATTTTTTTTTGGTTTATTTTTTTTTGCTAGTACAAGGAAGAGATAGTTTTATATTAATTTGTCATTGATTATATCTGCTTCTATCTTGTCTCTATTAAAATTGTAACACAGTCAGTTGTATTGGGTGCTTGGAAAATATGGATTCTGGAGGCAAAAATACAGAAAATTCTTAAGTATAATCTCAAGTGACTCTGACAAGCATATATTTATAAAATACATTGTCTATACATTAGCAGCTGCAGCTAATGGAAGAATAAAATATTTTAAGATACCAGGTAGGGCCCTGTTTTAGAAGACACATAATTTGTTCTTATAGTTGTGCAATTCCTGGTCTTCCTGTGGTGAGGCAGAGTCCCCTCCCCTTGGCATCCGGGAAGGAGAGAAATCAACATGGACATCATCTTTAGCTGGAGGCAGATGGAATAGGACCATTGTTTTTATGTTTGTAATTGCAAATGGAAACATTACTTAATGAAGCCAAGCTTTACCAGGGACTCACTTAATGATGTTTTCTTGGCTTAGGATAAAACAGACTAGAAATCTGTTTGCTTTAGAAGGCTGGGAAGGGATCAAAACCGCCCTTCAAAAGGAAGTGATCCAGTTGTCTAGATGTGGAATTTTTAAATGCTAATTGAGCCTGCCCTGAAGTAGCTGATCCTGGGATAAATTTACTGCAGAAATATGTGCTTAGGTTTCTCTTAAATTATTCAAAGGAGACTTAGTAGTTCCTTAGAAGTGTATTCATAGTTCTATTCCCAAGGGCACAGACAGTGAGCCATACATACTTACTACAGGGCACAAAAACAGAGACAAATCCAAACTTCACAGCCAGGCCTGGAGGCACAGGCCTGTAATCTCAGCTAGTTAGGGTGCTGAGTTGGAAGATTATAAATTCAAGGTCACTTCAGGTCGCATAGTTTGATTCTGTCTCAAAATAAAAGCTGAAAAAGAGGACAGGAGATACTGCTATCAGAGAATGTAGCAGCACGAAACAAGCAATGAACAAATATAACAGTAAGGTAATAACTATATCTTAACTGAATCCATCCATAATGAGTTCATCTGGTGAAATCTGCACTTAACAGATGAGATCTACCACTCAAGTATGCCAAGAACCACCTGTAAAACTGAAGGACTAGTTGTGATAGGACATCAAATTCTAAACAGGGATTTCTTAGACAAAAATCGGAGTGGGGATAAAATTGTAATATAGTAAGCTAATCATTTTATGTTACATATGTCCAGAAATACAGTATTAAATGAAGAGAGAGGGTTATTACAGAATAATTAAAATGAAGTATCAATAACAAGCATTTGTCAAAACACCTCCGCTGCTATCAGGAAGGCAAAGATTTTCCAGTGGATCCTCGAGTTTGTCAGTAAAGCAGTCAAGCTCTACAGCATTGTCAAAGCCCCATCAGTGAGACCACCAGTCACAGGCAATGAAAGTACATTGCAACTGATCTATTAAACCAAAAAGGAATCAGAGTGTTTAAAAGTAGAATTCTGTGCTTGATTCTCTCCAACCATTTATCATAGCTAACATATTGATACTGGCATCTCTGAGTGATGATGATGCAATGAACATCTGCCAAGCATCAAGCTGACTAGGCATTGTGGTAGGGACTTTTATATATGTATCTTACTGAATTTGCTTGATCGAGTAAGTATGAGCAGCTTAGACAAATGATTATTTAGAATGATGAGTACTGTTGTTTAATCTTGGGACTTCTATAAGATGAGCTCTCTGTCAAAATAATCACTAGCATTATTATTTTCTCACGATGAACAGCAAAATGACTTGCCTGGATTTGTTCTTTTCAGAGTAATCAAGGCAGGCTGGGGCTTTGGAGAGGTTAGGTGTTCCCCAACCCCCAAAATTTAAGTTAACATCATTAGCACCTTGGCATTGTCCTTATCAAATGAAAACTGATTGTAAGTTTCCTTTTTGGCAAGTATGTGAAATTAACGTATTTCAATAAAATATCTCCTTGGGGGGGGGGGGGGTTGGAGAAATGACTAAGTGGTTAAGAGTATTTGTTAATCATCTTAGGTTTCTTTTGCTGTGTTAAACACTGAGACCGAAACAACTTGGTTTATTTTGCTTACCTTTCCACATCTCAGTCAATCATCCAGGGAAATCAGAGCAAGAACCTGGAGACAGAAACTGACACAGAGGTCTTGGTGAGCCTTGTTTATGGCGTGCTCAATCTGCTTTTATATAGCACCCAAGACCATCAGCCCAGGGGTGCCACTGTATACAGTATGTTGGGCCCTCTCACATCAATCATTAATGAAGATTATGCCCACAGACTAATCTATTAGTCGACTTTCCCTCTTTCAAAATTACTATAGCCAAGCAGCCAGCACACTGCTCTTGCATAGGTCTGAGTTCAGTTCCCAGCACCTACAGTGGGCTGCATACATCCTCCGAAGTCTCTAGCTCTCCGAGATCAAGAGATATTTTTGCAACCTTCACAGGTACCTGCATGAATGCACACACACACACACACACACACACACACACACACACACACACACACAAATACATATGCAAATAATAAATCTCTAAATATTAATAAATGGTTAAAAAGTCTCTCTTAAATTGGCCACTCCTAACTTTTTCTTGTGAATTTTTATTGGGGGAACTGTTGCTTTATTTCATGTGGTTTCTGTAAGGCAGAAAGCCTGCCTGTTATCTACATTGTACAGGGCTCTCCTTATTAATAACGTTTATTTCTCCTCCCTATTCTTATTTCCATTTTGAAGTCTCTTGCTGGTAAATTTTGTGAGTTTTATGTTTTGACTTCTGTGTCACAAAATCCTTTAGATTAAGCCACACAGAATAAACAGACCAATGAAATATATGTTATTTAATTACTTCAATCACATATTTTTGTTTAAATAAACTGGCCTCCATTATAGTATTTTTAAAAAACAGAACATAACCTTAGAATGAAGTAGATTTGCATAAATAAGGTGATTCATTGTGGGAAAAAAAAAACAGGAATGATTTTAGCCTCATTTTGTAAAACAGTCAAATTTAACTTTTGATAGTATGATTGGAATGTTTTGTATTGAGATTTTGAGACCTGCAATCTAATTCTGACCTTTTTCTTAAGAGTAATGAGATCAGTTAATGTCTGGTTCTTAATTTTCCTTCTCTATGATGCTGGGGTTGAATTAAAGTTTTTAAAAGTATTCTTGTAATTTCTTTATTATTATTATTATTATTATTATTATTATTTTCTTTATTTACATTTCAAATGCTATCCCGAAAGTTCCCTATACCCCCCCGCTTAGACTCTGCAAGGGAGTGTGTTATTAAAAGGTCTTTTGAGAAACAAATCAAAATGATTGTGGAATTTTAATTCTACAACTTGTAGACATCAGTATGGATCTAATATGGAAAAGCCTGGAAGGAGTGACACTATTATCCTGTTCTTCCATGCTCAGTGCTTCTATTCTCCATGTGACAAAAGGAACCTAGAGGGAGGACAGTTTTATTTTGTCTCAAGTTTGAAGGGACACTCCTTCCTAGTTGGGAAGGCATATGCCCAGAAAGGCTGACACTTTGGGAAGAGGAAGAGCTTAGCTGCTCATATTTTATAGATCAGAAAGCGGATATAGAATGGAAAGTAGGACCTTCTCTTGCACAACCTCTTCCTCCTGCTAGGCCCCATCTCCTAAATACTGCACTATCTGAGAACCAATTTTTCAAAAGCATGAGCTTGTGGGAATTACATTACACTCAGAACACAGACTGTTCTGTAGCCTTCCTCCTGCCGTAGCTTTCTGAGTGCTAAGATTATGTAATTGGGTTTAAACAACACCAGTTAAACTGTGAAGGCACCAGCATCTGATCCTCATTACCAACAAAGCTGTTCAATATAAATATGATGTGCACTGTGTACGTCATTTTCCTTTTTTAATGGTCAAATTGGAAGCTTTTAAACATAAAAGGAATTTCACTGTTACATTTAGTTACCACAGTATACTCTAAATATCATTGCTTGAAAATGTGATCAAGAAACTCTAAAGAGATTGCATACATTTCATTAAAAATACCCAAATCTTCAAAATCTGATGCCTATTTTAAAACTAAAACAAAGCTTATTTCAGATCATCCACATCTTAAGTGCTCTGTAGCCACACATAGCTATGACTATAATAGCAAATAAGTCAAGAAAAAATACTTCAATCACAGCATTTAAAACTACTTATTAAAATATGTGAAAATTGCTTTCCTACTTTTGTATTCAACTGAATTTCAATTAGTCTTTGGAGATAGTGTGTGCTAGGTGTTGTCAATGCGGCCACTCACATCCAGCATACATTGCAAGGATGTCAATCATCTTTTGGAGAATGTAGGTTGTGCAGTGAATCCCAATTATCTCATGCCTGTGACAGCAGGGTGATGGCTTTGCCTGGGGTTTCAAAACTGGACTCAACTTGAAAGTGACATAGCTCATTGTGTTCATACCCAGACTAATGCTGTATCAGAAAACCTATTTTTCCACTGCTTCTAGAATATTGACCACTGCCACTAGTTTATGAAAGCACCATGTCTGCTGCAGAGACACAGCCTTTCACTTAAATCCAAAGCAGACAAGGCTCCTTCAGAATACACCATGTTTTAGAGGAGTGATTGAGTGGAGAGATTATGCAATAATTAGTTTACCAAGGTAAAATATCTATGGAAATTAAGAATTAATTAAATTCAAAAATGAATTAAAAACCAGAAAAATAATTTTCCTTTTCTCATCTTAAATATATTTATTTAATATTAAAAGTAGTTGTTTTCATCACACTGGTTTATTAGTGTGTGAGTATGTTGGGGAAGATGGTAAGTTAGTATTCACATGTGGGAGTCAGCTCTGTTCTCTGTCCACCATTTGTGCTTGCAGATAAAATTCAGGTTATAGGCTTGATGACAAATACTTTTATCTCTTGAGTAGTGTTACCTACCCATTCCCCAGTATTTTTGTATGTGTCAATTTATGTGTGTGTGTGTGTGTGTGTGTGCGTGCGCACGCAGATATATATTTGTTTGTAGTGGAGAATAACCTCAAAGTTTGGTTTTCATCATCCATTTTGCTTCAGACAGTTTTCCTGCTTGGTGCTGTATATGTCATGTTAGCTAGCCCAGGAGTTTCCAGGACATTTCCTTTCTCTGCATCCCATATTGCCATAGAAGCATAGGGACTATAGATGCATGCTACCATGTCAGATTTTATAATGGGCTCTGGGAATCTGAACTCAGGTCCTCACACTTCAAAGTGTGATATAAGTGTTAATTGTCTAATTGGCAGAATGTAGAATCACCTTGGAGACGGATAGACACATGCCTGGGGAAGATAGTCTTGATTGTGTGTATTGATGTGGGAACCCACTGAGAGTGTGTTGTTTTCCAGGCAAAGGATCCTAGAAAGAATGGACTGGAGAAATTGAGCTGAGCCTTCCCTTGTATTCATTTCACTTTGCTTCTTGACTGTGAGTGCAATTTGACCAACTGCTTCAGCCTCCAGCTGCCTAGAACGCCCCCCCCCCAATGATGGACTATTCTAAGGGGTGTACCCTTGAACTGTGAGTAAAATAAACCCTTCACACCTTAAGTTGCTTTTGTCAGGGTATTTTATCACAGCAGCGGTAAAGGAAATGAAGACATACAGCAAACATTTTGCCTTCGGAGTCCTCTCCACAGCTGAATTTATCTCTTTCATTTGGTTCTATACTTATGCCTAGAAATGGGCATATGAGACATTTTTGTAAAGCTCGCATTCAGGACATGGCTAGAATTCAGTTTAAGTCAGATTACACATGTGTTTCCACCCAATTTAGCCTATGTTTATGGACACAGATTTTTCTGTAATACCTCTTATGACAAGTCAATTCATAAGTATGTGCATTTTCTTCATGAAATTTCAAACTGTATCCAACTTTCATAACTGATATTATTATCAAATTCATTTGTTACTTGTAAGGTTTAAATGTATGTCTCAATAGATACATGGAGAACTTAATGTAGGTTTTAAATTTATATTGAGTTAGTGGAAAGCATTAGGGCGTATCTGACATCAAACAGTTCCTTGTGCACACTAGGCAGGTGTTTTACACTGATCAGGCCCCTCAGCCAAGACACTAAAACTTGAAGCCAGGTTTATTTTCCTGACTTTTGATATATGGATAGTTTTAACAACTTCTTTAAGTAGTTGTTGGCTCTGAAGCTAAGCCTCCACAGGGTGGCCTCCAACTTAATATGGGTCTGAGGATGACATTGAATCTCCCTGCCTCCATCTCCATAGAGCTGGAGGGAAAGACATGTGCCACAATACCTGGTTTCTCCTGTGCTAGAGAGAGAACCTAGGGCTTCTTGGATTATAAACAAATAACCTACCAAGTCAACCACAATTTCAGACCCTGAAGTTAGGGATTTTAAGATGCTCAAACAGAAAAGGGATGCTATGTGAACCTAAGCTCTTTTGTTGTCCACAGGGATGTTTCATTGTTTTCCAGTTTGACCACTTCTAAATCTGGTACCTTGAACAACTGTGGTAGAATCATCTTCTTTCTAAAACCTTGGATAGTGGAATTATGCTTCTCTCCTTCATTGAAATTGGGTCTCTCAGAGTAAATATTAGGATTTTAACCTTTATTATAATTCTCAGATGCTTTTTCACATAACCAGACTGGGGACTTTCTCATAGTTTGTCCTATCACTGAGACAATACATTAAAAGTTTAAATACATACATATATGTCAAAGCCGGTGGGTCTCAAACCTAGGATCAGACTTTACATGAAATTTCAGAGTTTACTTGTGTAAACACAATTACTTCGACTTCCCCTACATAACTAATAAGAGGAGGTAGAATTTTAGGCAACTTTTCAATTCTGAAGCTTTGGTTTCTTCAGTTTGTCTTAGGTGAAGATCAAATTTGTGGCCTTGTGTATGCTAAACAAACACACCATGAGTGAGCTGCAGGCCCAGATTCAACACTCAGGATTTTATGAAATGATTGTTTTACTTTTGTTTTTTGGTTATGGCAAAACACTAGACAAAGTGACTAGAGTAGTAATGGCACATCAGGGCACACTGATTGATCATGACAGGATAGACATGGCAGGGAGCTGAGGCAGCTGGTCCATGGTCAAGAGGGAGGGAGAAATGGATGCTCATGCTAGGCTGACATTCTCTTTTTGATTCAGTGTAGGACCCCTACCCATGGAATGGTGACAACCACACTCGTGGTGTCTCTTACCCCCATTAAACTCTCTAGAATGCCTTATCTTACACGAGCAAGATGTATGTCTCCTAGGTGATTCCAAATCCAGTCATGTTAAAGTAAAGATTACCCATTTCCCTGAATTCAAATTACTCAAACAGATCACCATTCTGTATTAGTTGTACTTAATAAAGCTTTAAATATGAATTATGAGGTAATATACTGAAAAGAACTCTGCAAGCAAAGTCTCCTAAGCATATCTCTAGCTTCTAAGGTATATGGAGTTTTACATAATAGAAGATACTCATATTCACCCCCTATGTTGGCTATTATCATTTAGGTAGGTTTATGTAAATTTTATGCAAATTTAGCAGATTTTATGTTCCAAAACTTATGGTCATCATAACCATTTTATTCTCCAAAAGTTGGCCTCTAGCTGATGACCTATGTAGCCTACTAGACTACTGTAACATTTATTACCATCTTACTTAGATACCTGACTTGCAATATGTGAATACAGGGATAAGATAAGACCCTGGCTTTCCTTCTCTTGGATGAATTATTCTCAGCAAATATCTGGGGATCATTCTTTGACGTTTCTTCTTTAGTTCTGAGATAGAGCTTCAATTGATTCTTTTTTTTTTTTTTTGTCACAAAATAAAAATTGTTCAGATTACAATTTTATGTTGTAAAAAGATATACTCTCAGATATATGAAAAGTCTTGCTAAGTTTTATTGTCTTAAAAGTGACTTTTACTGGGAGCCAAATTTAGGAAAAAGCCATTTCTATCTCTAAAATGTGAAGAAAAATTTAAGGGGCGATGGTTTCATTAATTTTCAGAGCATTATGGCCAGCTGGCAAAGGCTTTCCTATATGATTATAGCTTACTGCCTTTGAAATTACTTTCTTTTCTTAAATTAACCTGTCTGAGCTAAAATGACACAAAAGTGATAATAGTGTGATAAAATTGGCTTCTTTGGGTAATCTTAAAGTATTTTAACTAACTTAAATAATAATATCCCAAGTTTATGACTGCCAAAACTACTCTATAAAAAGAGATTGGTGTTAGAAACATTTATAGAGCCCCTCATTAGTTTTTTTTTTGATAAAGAACATTTAAAATTGAGTCATATACACATAAAAGAAAAAGAGAAGCTTCTAGTACCAGGAAGACAGGGCCACCATGTAAAACCTCACTACAACATGGCCATATTTGTTCTGGAAAGAGTATCAAGCTTGAGCCAGAGGGCCCACAGTCAGATGACAGTTTTGTATAAACTTGGGGTCAATATGTAAACTTCTTTGGCCTTGGGGACTTTCTTCGTAAAGTGTGAATGCTGACACCATTACTACCTTCTTCATAAGGTGTTACAAAAGTTAATATCAGAAACAAAAAGAGCACTCCCTCACGTAGCTCTAAGAATTTATCTTACAGAGAATGACAGGAGAGTAGATAGTTGGAGTTCATAATATATGCATTCTATAGGGTCTTTGGGGTGCTGAGTAAGATATGTGAGCAGTAGAAGGAGAGGTAATTAAAGAATACAAGAAGAAGTTAGGGAAAGAATGCAATGGGGCTGTGAGGAAGGTACTGCCAGGAAAGAGGCTCAAGGAGAATTTCTTATAAGGGTAAAGAAGAGTGGAAACAGTGTGGGTGGATGGAATCATGGGTACATTAGTTAAGCATCTGCATTTCCCTCCAACATAAACCACCAGACATGTCTTCTTTGGGACAGAGGCCTGAGGGTGGCTCAGAATTCTTTAGGTTTAACATTTAAGATTCTTAGCTGTTTTTAACTTTGTATGTGTGTGTGTGTGTGTGTGTGTGTGTGTATACGTGCATGTATATGTGCATGTGGAAACCAGATTTTAACCCCAGGAGTTGTTCCTCCAGCAACTTCCATTTCGTTTTTCGGAGATAGTGTTTCTCACTAGCCTGGAGCTAGTCAAGTAGGGTAGACTGACTTGCAACTAGCCCCAAGGATCTTCTTATTTCCTCTTCCTCAACTTTGGGGATTGCAAATATTTACTATCATACCCAGATTTTTGTGTGGGTTCTAGGAGAGCAAGCACAGGTCCTCATACTTGTAGAGCAAACAATTTAACTATTGATCCATTAAACTTTTATATAAACTCCAAGCATTGATGTTTCTTGTATATGGCTAATGATAGATGAGATAGCTAGATTGTATTCCTCTGATGAAAGCCTCTGCTTTCATTAAGTAGAAGAAGAATCTTAGTCTCCATTACTTTTTCCTTGGAACAAGATTTTGCTTTTACATAGACAGAAAATGTTTCCTCTCTTTGATGAATGGGAAGGATTTCCCAGTGAATATGTGAGATGCTTAGGAAAATGGATGTCTGTGCTGTCTATTATCTTGTGGTTGCTAGCCAAAAACATTACAACTCATATTTAACTTGGAACAATAAAAGTTAATTTTCATTTTATCTTTGGAGACCTGGCAAATAATAAATATGAAAAGGAGATTTCTAAGACTATTTTTTTGCAGGGGGGGACAAGAATGCAGTCTAGTTATACAAGACTCTAAAATCTCACTTAAGTTGTAAATACATCCACAAGAACCAGCTCTTTGTATGATGCTTTTTAACATTCATCTACTTCTTTCTATGTACATCATTAATTTATCAAACACAAATTATTCACTACAAACAATTTTATTATGTACTAGGTTAGATATGAGCTCTAAAAATACTTAGTAAAAAGGGATATGATATGATACCTGGTCTGAAAGAACCTGGCCATTGGTTCATTAAATGACGAGGTTAAAAAAAGGTGTGCCTTACTTAGGGTTTCCATTTCTGTGAAGAGAGACCATGGCCAAGACATCTTTTGTAAAGACAACATTTAATTAGCTTACAGTTTTGGAGATTTAGTCCATTATCGTCATGATGGGAAGGATGGTAGCATAAAGATATGTGCTGGAGAAGGAGCGGAGAGTTCTATATCCAGATGTGCGAGCAGAAAAAAAGGAAAAGTGACAATTGGCCTGGGCTTGAGACTCTGAAATCTCAATGCCCACTCTTGTAACATTCTTTATCCAACAAGGCCTTACCTATTTCATCAATGCCACACCTCTGATAACGTCACCCCCTTTGAGTTTATGGAGGACATTTTCGTTCAAACAT
>NC_034593.1:16761285-16773520 GCF_900095145.1 Mus pahari | reverse complement strand
AGGAAGGAAGGAAGGAAAGAAGGAAGGAAGGAAGGAAGGAAGGAAGGAAGGAAAGAAGGAAGGAAGGAAGGAAGAAAAGAATGAAAAGAATATCAAGATAGTGAAACCTAGAGTCCAGAGGCCACCGTTAGACCTAACCATGCCCCTTTGACTTTTGCATGGCTAGATTATAGAATTACAAATGATAACCCTGGTATATTCACTCCTATCTTACAAAACAGGCCTTTAAAAAGTGATTATTTTATGCTCATCTCACAACTTTATGATGGCAGACAAATGTGTAATTTCCCATCTTTTGTTTCATAGCCCTTGCAAAGGCCAATAGATTGTACTTAAGTAGTCCCTGATTGTTGTTGAGCAGCATCTCCTTTAGCTGTTGTTTATTGATTTTCTCCAAACTGAAACATTTGCTCTTGGAGGAAAGTTTGTAGAACATTGCAGAAGAGGGTTGGAGACATTGTTAGAATCAGAGGACCAGGAAGTTGACTATGAGATATTTTTTCTTCTTGAAATGGCAGAAAAATGTCTCTCAGGACACCAAAACAGTATGACTACTTTAATAAAATCTGAACAAACCAGCATCAACAGATAAGCTCACAATTCATACTTGACCCATCTCAATTGAAGAGATTTTCGGATTGCAAGTTGATATTGTAATAGGGGAGAGTTTAGTAGTCCTGGGCACAGCGAGTGGATTTTGGAATTGAGAGTAATTTAATTTGTTGTGTCTAGAAGAGGGGTATGGACCCCGGTGATCCTTTCTTCCTCAAATTCATATCCTTTCAGGATTCCTTTCTTTTGTGTGAACCGAGCCTATTGCCTCACATCTAACATATAGAATGCGGCAGATGACAGGATATTCTATTACGTTTCTCATCACTATGGCTAAACATAGTGGCTTTTGGATTGAGGGTATAGTCCATCCTGGTGGAAGGGTAGAGAATTTGGAATAATAGAAAGCTACAGTAGGAACTATGCTACTATGCATGTCCTTATCTATATGTATCAAGTAGTGAGGAAGAATACAAAGTGGGGCCAAGCTATGGACATCAAGGTCTACCCTCTATAGTTCTACTTACTTCAGGTAATCCCCACCATTCTAGGATTTCAAAGCTCCACCAATCATCACCATTTTCTGAGGACTAAGTGTTCTAACATGGTAGATTTGGGGAGACATTCTTCATCTATTCAGTAACAGATGCTAATTTTGATGCCTGATTACATGGGGTTTCTGTCTGTGAGAGAAGTTCTCTCTCAGTACCTCTTGAATGATGTACCCTGCGGGAAGTCATCTGCCAAACCATAAGGCAATGTCAGGCCCATGGGAGAAAGCTTGAAATCTGGTTTTCAGAAGCCTGTTAAAAGCTTTGAGAATAAGCAAGAGAGCAAGTCCTTCCCGAGCCAATCCTTAAAATAACTGTAGTCAAGCCAAACTTTGATTATAGCTCATGAGGGAACAGGATCTCAAACTACTAAGCTAAGCTGATATAGCCAACTTCTGCTACACAGAGGCTGGTGGAAGATAAATGTTTGCTGTTTTCAGCCTTTAAAGGATGAGACAATAATTCATGCAGAAAAGGATAAAAAATACATTAGTGTCTTAGAGGAAAAACTATACTATAATATTCCAATTGCTATTATGCAATGTTCTGTGAGGAAACACTTCCCATCAGTTCAGTAAGATGACATTGTCAATGAGTTCATCATCCTCCAAAGAGCACTATCTTCCAGTTTGTTCTCTTACATCTCCACTTGCTTCCTGGAGCTTTAGCCTTTCTGTTCTTTTAGTTGCAAAGTGATAGATAGAAGGCTGAAGCTATTGTTCAGATGGTAGAGTGATTGCCTAATGGTATATTTGATCTCCATAACTGCACAAACCAGGCACAGTGATATCCATTTGCCTTTCTAGCTGGGGAAGAGATGTTAAGATCAGGAGTTCAATGTCATCCTTGGCTATATATAGTGAGTTTGAGGGTTACACATGACCCTGTCTCAGAATGATGAAAGAAAGAGAGAGAGAGAGAGAGAGAGAGAGAGAGAGAGAGGAAAAAGAGCAGAGTGCAGAAGGAAGGGTAGCTAAAGGAGTGTGGTTTTGTCCTTGTATGATCTTAGAATGATTAAAAATAATAATAAAAAATATGAAAAAAAAACAACAAAAAAAATTATTTTAGCCAGGCATAGTGGCACACACCTTTAATCTCAGCACTCAGGAAGCAGAAGCAGGCAGATTTCTGAGTTCGAGGCCAGCCTGGTCTACAAAGTGAGTTCCAGGACAGCCAGGGCTATACAGAGAAACCCTGTCTCGAAAAACAAAAACAAACAAACAAACAAACAAAAAAGTTGTACTGGTTTTGTACAGAAGTTGTAGGCTCTCCTTTAAGACTCATGACCTGCAACCCTATAGGAGGAACAACAACATGAACTAACCAGTACCCCCAGTGCTTGTGTCTCTAGCTGCATATGTAGCAGAAGATGGCCTAGTCAGCCATCATTGGGAAGAGAGGGCCCTTGGTCTTGCAAACTTTATATGACCCAGTACAGGGGAATGCCAGGACCAAGAAGTGGGAGTGTGTGGGCAGGGGAGCAGAGTAGAGGGGGGGTGCGGGTGAGGGTGTAGGGGACTTTTGGAATACCATTTGAAATGTAAATGAAGAATATATCTAATAAAAATTTGAAAAAAAAAAAAAAGTGGTGTCGGTAAGGCCCAGGCTAGATTGGCCGGTTCTTATGTAGTTTTCTGTCCTGCTTTACCCTGTGCCAAGTACTGTTGTGTGTGATTATCTTAGACCACTGTAATACCAACTTTAAAGGGGCTTTCCCAGTGTTGCACTTAGTGGTAGGCTGGAATATTTTATTATTGTGGTGGTGAAGATCTAACCTAGTGCCTCTAGCCAAGTGCTCATTAACCTCCGCCATGGGTCTGAAATGTGAGCACAGTCCTGACAGTGAAGGCCGGAGCCTTTTCTCCTCTAGTCAAGGATCTGCTCCCCAGGAACCGACTGGAGAATCCACTGAGTTGCTGCCTGTGCCCTTGAAAAGTGGCAGCTGGCACTGACCTTAAATGTTGTTCCAAACGTGGGCGATGCTTGAACTCGCTGTTTGCTTTGATTGTCAAGATCAGGAGCACCTGACCATCACCAAGGAAAAATCAGAGGATTGATTGAGACATTTGGCTGAATGGAATGGAAACTCCTGGGTGATGCCTGTTTCCAAGACAACCAGGTCATGGGACAGAGGCTGCCCGTGTGAGACTCCATCATGTGCTGGAGCACTTAGGGAATGCCTTACAGATTCTGGGTCATCCTGACACCTGTCACTGACTCAGCTATTTTTAGGAGGCATTAAGAGTTTAAAATGCAACAAGGATTTTAACAAGGGTTTTGGTTCTATTTTAACAATAAGATAGTCTTTTGCTTTTGTTATTGTTTTGAAACAGTCTGTTCTGAAACTCACAAGCCTCATGATTTAGTATCCTAATTGCTGATTGCTGAAATTAGAGGTAAAATTAGCTCAGTGCCACCAGACTGATCTCCAGTCCCCTCCTGAACCACTTCACTTAACTTCCATCTCTTTTTTTGAGAAGGGTGCAGGGCTTTTATTCTAAAGCCCAAGATAGACTATAACTCACTATGTAGCTTAGTCTGGCCATAAACTGGTGGCAATCCTCCTGGCTCAGACTCCTGTGTGCTGGGTTTACAGATTTGCCACCATGCCTGGCAAAAACAACTTAAAAAGCTAATTGGCACTAATATGATGCTGAAGTAGGATGTCAGTTTAACATTTTAACAATATTGATTTTTTTCATCATTTTCTTAATTTTACAATTAATTTCTTCAGAATAAGTCCTTTATATTTCTTTCTTTTAAAAGTCTGCACAGTTTTCAAACATAACTTTGGAAATCACATTACATAATTTTTAAAATAATTTCTCTCATACTCAGGCTATACATTCATTAAAACTGTGATGAGCAAGTTTATCTTATTTCACTGGCTGGCATCTGAACACTTTTTTCATGTAATTTCAAGATTTTTTTTCTTCCTCTTATTTTTCAGTCTTCCATGTGAAATGAAGACTATGTCTAGTAAGATAGCTCAGAAGATAGTCCATGTGAGGATGGCTTTGATCTTTAGCATAATAGTATATGTATATAATCTCAGCACTGGCAATATAGAGGCAAACAAAAAGCTTGGATTTGCTGGCCAACTAGCCTAGTTGACAAGCTATAGGCAACTGGGAGACCACTGAGAGAAACAGAGACAGAGAGACAGAGAAACAGAGGCAGAGACAGAGACAGAGAGACAGAGACAGAGAGACAGAGAGACAGAGAGACAGAGAGACAGAGAGACAGAGGCAGAGACAGAGACAGAGACAGAGAGACAGAGAATGAGAACAGATTTGTCAGACACAATACCAGGAGATTTTGTTTTCTGTTCTGTACATGCCTGAGCACCTGCACAAACAGAAACTTTGCACATGCAAGTGTAAGTGTGCCCCCTAACCCCATCTTACATACACAGGAAGGAAAATCAATTAGGAAGAAAATATGAAAGAGCTTATTTCATTCCTCTTCCAACTGCACTATTCTCAACTGCCAATCCTCTTCATTCATTATTGATGTGTGTAAGACACAGGGGAACTGCAGCTGTTTGAGAGTGTGCAGAAGTGGGATGGAATTACACAGACATCAACATATGTCAACATATGTGTATTGTGTAGAGTCTCGGTTATGCAAAAAAAACAAAAAGAACAACAACAACAAAAAAAAAAACCTCTTGAAGCTTCCTAGAAAAAAATATTGTTTCGAAGATTTGTGACATTTTATTTATTTATTTATTTATTGGTTTTTTGAGACAGGGTTTCTCTGTATAGCCCCTGGTTGTTCTGGAACTCACTCTGTAGACCAGGCTGGCCTCGAACTCAGAAATCCGCCTGCCTCTGCCTTCTGAGTGCCACATTTTAATAATAAGATTATTCAGGAAAAAGTGCTTTTCTGTAAATATTCTCTATATTCTCACAAACTTTGAGACTTTGGGGTCAAAAATCAGGACAAAATTTGTGTTAATTACATACCAACACACACACACACGACAAATGCTTTTGTTTATCCACAAGCCTCTCAGATCTATTCTGATTCTGGAAAGTTTCTTTAGTGTACCCCTATGATTTTCTCTCAAATCCTATTTTACAGACCTTGAAAAGAGTGCATGGAAAGCCCACATTTGCTATGGGCATTCTGTTACTGTGATAGAACAGCCACTGAATTAATTCAGTTGGCATTCAGCTAGGCTGTATGCCTCTCAAGACTTATTTTATTTGTGAATGTAACACTATAAGTGGCCCAAATCATATACTATAAAAGTCTCGGGCGTAAGTAGAATAGTTTCTGAACAAGCAAGACGACCTGAGTTCAATCCAAACTAGTCATGTTAAAATTAGAGAACAGAGTTGAGCACTTATAATCCTAGCACTGAGGAGACTGAGACAGGAGTTAATTTAGCCAAATTAGTGAGCTACTTTCAGTGAGAGACCCTACTGTAAAAAGCAAGATATAGAGAGAGACCGAAGGAGACACTGGGAACCAACCTCTGATGTCCATACACATACACATGTACACATGTTTATCTTTAAAAAACACATTAGCATGCACATGTATAGACACACACACACACACACACATACACACACACACACACACACACACACAAAACTTGTGGTAACATATCTGAATAATTTAAATGTTCAATCATTTTCAAAGTGAAACTTTGCACACTTCCTATTCAGTGAGATGATTTAATAAACAAATTCCTTGAGATTATTTTAATAATTAATCTGAATTGTCAGGTGGAAATTTAGTTTTTCTTTTTATGTGTCTACTTTCTTTGAAGTTCAAGCATATTGCTGGAACACCAATTAGAAGAAAATTGGATGCTATTTAACACAAATTAATATTGTTGAGGTTGTGCAGTTTCAACACTTGGTAGCCTGAGACTGGAGAACTACTCTGAATTCTGGGAAAACTTAGACAACTGCCTGCCAACCAGAGGTGCACAGCAAGACTTGGTCTCAAAGAAAAAAACAATTTCCTCATCCACTAACAACAAAAATCTGTATATGGTTTACTCTGATTGGCCATGACAAACAAAAGACAAAGGTGATTGAAATTCCATCTCTCTGTGATAATGGAACCCATGCCGAAAAATCTCAGTTCAGAAGTCATATCACTTTCTAGGTCACTAGCCAATAATTAAAGTCCTTAGAGTCTAAGGCGAAGGCTCGCAGTGGGAGACTGGAGAGGCACTACAGCACCTCTTCTAGCCGCTCTCTACCCCAGTTTTCCCCTCTTGATCTGAATCAGGGTGAAGCAGAAGCAGCTCTGTTTCAATTGTGAAATCTTCAACAGGAAAACCTCAGAGAATGTGTTGATGGGAACATGAGAACTGTTAATGAGTTTGGGAGGGGAGCAGGCAAGATAGAGAGAGTAGTGGAGGGGTGAATAGAGCTATGGTATCCCTAGAAATCATTGAGGTGACTGCGATGTCAACTACATAAAAGGCATACATGATGTCATGCTTGGTAGTCCACCTTTGGTCCTCGGCATGGCTCAGTAACACTCACTGATGGAGTCTGGCATAGCATGCTCAGGGACATTTGGTTGTCATGACGTTTTTGGTGATGGGACTTGGAATTGCTGAAGCCCTGAATGGGTCTGGGGTCAGTATGTGCTTGTATTAACAGCCGTGATTCCTCACTGCCAGGATTCCACAGTGTGTATGTGTCTCTCAGATGGCAAACAAACAAAGACTCAAAGAGAGCACACTGTGCTTACAAACAGAAGTAAACAGAGCAAAGGCTGGCTAAAATTTCATCTTACGACATTGAGAATATTCTAAGTTTAGAGTTTAATGTACAAGATATACAAAATGTTAAGCAGATTAAAGTAATCCTGGCAGGCCTGAGGTTTAGATTACCCACCATTTGAACCGAGCAAGGTTAGGAAGCCAGGGACTTCTCTTTTACTGATTCTTTCATAATATTCACACTATATTCCTTTCACAGTCTAATGAATCTGTCCCTCATGATGTATCCCAACTGTTTGTTAGGGCCACTGTCATACAGAAATCCTAGAAGAGTGAAGAAAGGCCTGATTGATCACAAGGTCCTATCAGATGTCAAAGCTGGCTCTGGCTGACCTCGCATCAACCCAGAGCTGCCTGATTTAATCTTTACATGAGCGGCTTCTCCTGGCTGGGAGTTCTATTTGGAAGCCATGCGTCAGCACTGAGCTATGACCTGAATCTTGCTTCGTTCATCTTATCTGAAGGAAGGAAATAAAACTAGAGGGTTGAAAGAGGGAAGTGCTCAAAATACATACACATTAACTGAAGCCTTTTGTGTGGGTGCATCCTAGGAGCTTGAGCAACCATGAAAAATGATATGAAAATGTAACTGATCTTGACTCCAGTGGTATAGCTTGGAAATGTGCCTCCCTCCATTGCCCCTTAGTCCTTGCTTCTTTCTTCCTGCCTCTGTTTCTAGCAACCTCATAACCTCATGCAGCAGATCTCATCAAGGTTCAATGCGAAAGAGGAGAACATTTCATAAATTTTCTAGTTTCTTTAGAAATGCTGCCCTTGGGCTGGTGAGATGGCTCAGTGGGTAAGAGTACCCGACTGCTCTTCCGAAGGTCCGGAGTTCAAATCCCAGCAACCACATGGTGGCTCATAACCATCCATAACAAGATCTGACTCCCTCTTCTGGAGTGTCTGACGACAGCTACAGTGTACTTACATATAATAAATAAATAAATCTTTAAAAAAAATTGAAGGAGCTAGAGAAAGTACCCAAGGAGCTGAAGGGGGCTGCTACCCTGTAGGTGGAACAGCAATATGAACTAACCAGTACCCCCTGAGCTCGTGTCTCTAGCTGCATATGTAGCAGAAGATGGCCTAATCGGCCATCTCTGGGAAGAGAGGCCCCTTGGTCTTGCAAACTTTATATGACCCAGCACAAGGGAAGGCCTGGGCCAAGTAGTGGGAGTGGGTGGGTAGGGGAGCAGGGGCAGGGCGGGGAGTAATAGGGAACTTTCGGGATAGCATTTGAAATGTAAATAAAGAAAATAATAATAAAAAATTTAAAAAAAGAAAGAAGTGCTGCCCTTAAGAATAAATATCACCGCCGGGCGTGGTTGCGCACGCCTTTAATCCCAGCACTTGGGAGGCAGAGGCAGGTGGATTTCTGAGTTCGAGGCCAGCCTAATCTACAGAGTGAGTTCCAGGATAGCCAGGACTGCACAGAGAAACCCTGTCTCGAAAGAAAAAAAATAAAAGAATAAATATCACCAAATCTTGATAGTCTGCATAGCAGTTAGTGCTTGAAGACACAGAGCAGACAAACATGTTGCTAGACAACTGCAGCTCTTTGCTTATCTCTATCGGATCAACTGAAATCCATCTTTCAAAAATTACAAAAACATCATCAAAACTCAAACTTTGAGGGAAAGTATTATACCAATCATAACATATTGATGGCATATAAATTTGTACATTTTTTATTTAATTCTACTTTTCTTTACTGAAATTTGAACATTAAGCTTCACATGTGCTAGGTACATCAAGACAAACTTCCAGCTTTATGTTTTGTTTTCAATATATTTTCTAAATGCTCTTATTACTTCTATTGGCCTTTTAAGAGAATTACCCACACTAGCAATGAAACAAGAGATAACTTCCTTAGATATTTATTATAAAATAAACTTAGAAAACTGTGTTATTTTCTAAAGATGCCCCTAAGCCACAGTGCTGGCATTCATTCTAGGCTTCACCCAAGAGTTAGGTAGGTCTGGCCTGCTATAAAAAGGGCTGCATGCCCCTGCTTGTGCTCTCTGCCCTTTCTCTCCCTCTGACTCTCTTCTTTCCCTGAACCCTTTCTTCTTTTCTCCCCTTCCCCCTCATGTTTCCCTAGCATTGGCGACTGGGTATCTTCCTCCTCCTCCTCCTCCTCCTCCTCCTCCTTCCTCTTCCTCTTCCCTGCTTCTCCTCTTTCCCTTCCCCCTTCTTCTCTTCCTCTTCCCCTTCTCCTCTCTCCTCTCTCTCTCTCCTCTCCCCCCCTTCCTCTCCTTCCCATGCCCCATTCTACACTATACCCATCTTATGGCTGGTCCCTCCGGGGAAGTGTTGATGTCTCAGCATGGGCCCACTGAGGCACCCCTCCCACTTCACCATACTGTGTTCTACAACATATATTTGCCTTTTTATAAAACACAACATTTAGTGCCAAGACTCAGATTTAGAAACTTGCAGGTTTGCATTTCCCAGGACTCAGATTTACAAACTTGCAAGTTTGTATTTTCCAACACAACATGGACTTACTTTCCAGCCAGTGGATCAGTAGATCTCCATCCAAACAGATTGGTGAGCTTCCCTACCTCAGCATAAATGACCTCTGGTCTCAAGGAGGGCTTTTGGGCTCTCAGCCACCCTCTGGTGTCCTTGAGGATGGAGGTATTCACAGTTAGGACTGGCCTTCTAGCTGACTCCTCATTTTAGGACGTTTTCCCGTGGGTGAGACTTTTCGCTCTCCTTGAGGCGGTTTATTTACTGCTACCGGAAAATCCTAAGGCTCGGTGCACCATTCTCCCAGTGCCACCAAAGCTCAGCCCTGACTTCATCCCATGAAGACCTGTTGATCTGGCCTGTGCTGCCCCTGTTTCCTCAGGATGCAGGTAGGGATAATATTAATAACTTCTACTCTCACCTAAAAGGAAAAGTCTTTGCTGCTATTTCTAGGCTCCCGACTGGGATGCCTCCCAGTCTTAAAAGCTCCCGAATTCACAGGCTAAATTGGGGCCCAATACCCATGACCAATAACTCTAAATAGCTGCATGATGGCGGGCGCTGAACCGCCTTATTGCCCCACCCTCCGCTTTTTGCTCCTCCCCTTCCTCTCTCTGCCCCTCCCCTTCTCTCTCACTCTCTCACCCGCCCTACTTTTGCTACTGCCACCACTTGTTAACCCTCTCTCCACTGCCTGGCACTGAGTCGAGACACCGAACACACCTCCAGCCTCCCGCAGCTCCTGAATGCTGCTGCTGCCACCACCACCATTGCCAGCTGCTTGCCCAAACAGGCAGCTTTAGAAGCGTGCTCAGCTCAGACCCGCCAGTCTGTGCAAAGTGACAGAGGCTGTCTGCTGTGACAGGGAGAGATCTACCGTCTGCCAGACAAAACATGTCTCTTTGTCTCTGCTGATATATAACAACACTTCTCCCTTAGCATTCTAAGATTTAACATGTGACTTTCCCCAGAGGTAGAGCTATCACTTCAGCACCGTCTTAGCTAAGGGTGGTCTCATGGCTAGCTGTAACTTCAGCACCATCTTGGTTTAGGGCAGTCTCGTGACTATCTGCCATCTTTGTTAAAGGCAGTTCCCAACTCACAGCCTCCTCACATTAGAACACCATGACTTAAGGTCTCCAAAGACACGTCAATTAAGATAAGGTTCTCATTTGATTTGTATCCTGCCTTGGCTAAATAATAATTTTAATATCAATTTAAACATTTACAACAGCAAAAAGTTTAAAGATAACTGCCTTAAAAGTAAGTTTAGCCTTGTTTTTGCAACTGTCATCACTGCTATTAACTTAAAACATATCCTCTTTATTTACTAGATACATTATAGAACAAATAATTAAATAAACATAGATTGTCTAACTCAGATGCACTTAATAGATACTGGCTCTCCATCTTGTTAGAAATCTGCTAAATGTAAAGTTAAAGCTTACTAGGACAGGCAGAGGCTTTCAAATTCTAACAGTAAATCCTCCTCCCCACCAAGGTCTCTGAGAAGATATAGGCACGGTTTCAAGGCTGCCTAGATTGTGGTATGATAACCACTGAGAAATACTACTCCATTGTCCAGGGCATGGCCTAAACTGTGGACAAATGGAGGAAACACAGCGATTTTAATGTCTCATTGCCTAAGACATGGTAAGTTATTTGTCCCGCATTCCTACTCCACAGGAAAAACTTCTCATATTTTGGGCCTGATGGCTAGACTACCTCTGTCAAGTTGTGATGGAGACCAGAGGGAAACTGTTTAGGTAATAGACTATAGATCAACCTCAGTCATTTTAATTAATATATAACATCTAGGTTATAATTTATTCTTTCCAGATTACATTGACAGCTAAGCTAATGGTAGCTTGATAGCTAGAAAACAGGTGTCTAGCTCCTTACCCCAAGTTAATATACTACCATATTAGCTCATGAGTCAATTCTTTAACTAGCTAAGATGGCCAGATCTCTTATCAAGAAAAAAGACAGGTAAGTTTCAAAATAAAAGATACGTAAGTTCAGATGTAAGCTCTCACAGTTGAAACCTTTTATTTCCTTATCTAAACTCAATCTCCAGTGACTAAATGGTTCATATTTTCTCTCCTTGTTATACCACTGTCCTAACATTAATCAATAGACTTCTTACAAATTAGCCTAGAGTTAATAAAACATTCTACTATATGATCCAAATTTTATATTCATAAGTTAAAATGTTAAGTCTCTTTTGGTTATCTTCTAACTATAGATTTAAAGTGTTTCTCATGCTAAATCTATGCTATCACCTATCACAGTTACCAATATAAGTTTCCTTTGGTTGCCTTTTAACAATATACTTCAGGTGCTTCTCACATTGAATTTATATGATCAACTACCATATTTACAAGGTCATCAAATTTTTGAGTTTCCTTTAATTGCCTTCTAAATATATTCCTCAAAATGCTTCTCTCTCTCTCTCTCTCTCTCTCTCTCTCTCTCTCTCTCTCTCTCTCTATCTATCTATCTATCTATCTATATATATATATATATATTCTCTCAGACAGAAGAAAAGAGCTCTTCTTGATACTTCTGCTCCACAAAGGTTTTTGTCATCCCTAAGCTCACCTTAAAGACTGATCATGCTGTTAACAACCTTATCTCTTTTATAAGGGTATAAGCTCCAGGAAACCCACTCAGATCTACCTCTCATGCACCAAACAGATTCCATCTGGATAAGTACAGCTGCCAATCAGTAGCCTAAGTTTCTACCTATTCCTATTCTAGAGGGTGAGCCTCTCCTCTTCCCTGGGATTTGGGATTCCCCTCACCCCAATACCAAGAATGAAGGGTTCCAAATGTATACCTAAGAAATTTTTTTCTCCCAAATGTTTTATTCATATATATATATATATATATATATATATAT
>NC_034593.1:16758680-16761204 GCF_900095145.1 Mus pahari | reverse complement strand
ATATTAAATCATTAATCAATTTGTTAACTAGCTATGTGTGTGTGTGTGTGTGTGTGTATGTGTGTGTGTGTGTGTGTGTGTGTGTGTGTGTGTGTGTGTGTGTGCGTTTCAGCATCTTGCCAAGTTCAGGCATTTGCTCAAAATCTACATCTAGGACAACTCCAGAGAAACAACCCACCTATTCTCCAACCTATTCTTACAAATGCTTCTTTTGGACCCGCTCCTTCCTACACACAGATGGTTCCACAGACCCTGGACAGCAAGAAAACAGCCAAATCTCTTAAGACTGGACCAACATTGCCATCCCAATTTTTTAGGTTTCCCAGAGACATGTTGCCCCAAAGTCAGCAGGAAGTAGCTAAAGATCACAACAGCCCTATTTGTGCTTCATCGCTACCTCTTTCATTTTTTTCCTTTTCTTTTTTTTTAAACTTGAATTTTTTTATTTACATTTCAAATGTTACTCCCTTTCCTGGTTACCGCTCCACAAATTCCCTATCCTATCCCTCTTCCTCTGCTTCCATGAGGGTGCTCCCCACCCACACTCCCACATCTCCACTTTGGTATTCCCTACACTGGGGTTTCAAGCCTTCACAGGACACTGATGAGAGATAAGGGCATCCTCTGCTACATATGCAGCTGGAGCCTTAGAAACTCCTTCAGCTGCATCAGTCCTTTCCCTAACTTCTCCATTGGGGTCCCCTTGCTTAGACCAATGGTTGGCTGACAGCATTCGAATCTATATTTGTCATGCTCTGGCAGAACTGCTCGAGAGAGAGCTATATGAGGCTCCTGTCAGCATTCACTTCTTGGCATCAGCAGTAGTGTCACGGTTTGGTGTCTGTATATGGGATGGATCCCCCCAGTGCGACACTCTCTGGATTGCCTTTCCTTCAGTCTCTGCTCCACATTTTTATCCCCATATTTCCTTTAAACAGGAATAATTCTGGGTCAAAAATTTGGAGATGAGTGGGTGGCCCTATCCTCTAACTTGAGGCATTGCCTAACCTCTGGATATTGTCTCTACAGGTTCACCTCGCCTTTGTTGGGAATTTCAGTTAATCTCATATCTGCTGGGTCCTGGAAGACTCTTGCTTTCTTGTCATTTGGGATTTTCTGGTGACTACCCACAGTTCCCTATTCCCCATTGCTATACACCTGTGTTCAATTTCCTGACCCTCTGTATATAATCCCTATCTCCTCCCATACCTGATCCTGCCCCTTCCCCCTCCCCTTCCTCTCTTTCTTCCAAGTTCCTCCCATTCTATACTTCCTGTGAGTATTTTGTTACCCCTTCAAAGAAGGACTGAAGCATCCACACTTTGGTCTTTCTTAGTCTTGAGCGTCATATGTTCTGTGAGTTGTAACATGGGTATGCTGAACTTTTTGCCTAATATCCACTTATCAGTGAGTACATTCCATGTGTAATCATTTGTCACTATGTTACTTTACTCAGGATATTATCTAGTTCAATCCATTTGCCTGTGAATTTCATGAAGTCATTGTTTTTAATGGCTGAGTAGTACTCCATTGTGTATATGTATCACATTTTCTGTATCCATTCTGGTTATTTTCCAGCTTCTGGCTATTATAAAAAAGGCTGCTATGATGGGCACAAACTTGGCAGACTGTCCCAAGGTCCTCAGAAGACTCTCAACACTGCAAGCACCCTATCACCCCCAGCATCTTAGGATCACTGGTGAGTGGAACACAACATCTGTTCCAAACCATTTGTGATGGGCCTGTGACAAGAGGAGCAAGGAAAAAGGAGCACTGCATGACCAGCAGCTTGGGTTACTTCTGATTACTGTTGGTATACATTGGTTTCAAGCGCACCAGACCACCCTAGAGTACTTAGAGGAGATACGACTTCCAGGCTCTGTAACATGCTCAGGATCTTAGGAATTCAGGATACCAGGATATCAGGAGCTTGGTCACACTAGGATCTCAGGGTCTCAGAGAATCATAACTGTCAAGAACTCTGACACCCAGAATCTCAGGTTTACAGGATCCCTAAATCACAGGATCACAGAGAAAGCTGGACTCTGAGGAGTCCTGAATCAACTGGGATTATAGGAAGGACAGGCTCCAATCAGATATATGGAGAGCAGCAAGCACTTGAGATGATCAAATGGCAGGAGGCAAGCATAAGAACAGAAGCAACAGAAACCCAGGTTACTTGGCATCATCAGAACCAAACTCTCAACCATAGCAAATCCTGGATACACCAACACACCAGAAAAACAAGATTTGGATCTAAAGTCACTTCTTATAATGATGATGGAAGACTTTAAGAAGGAAATAAATAACTCCCTTACAGAAATACAGGAGAAGACAGGCAAAGAGCTAGAAGCCCTTAAAGATGAAACACAAAAATCCCTTAAAGAGTTACAGGAAAAGACTATCAAACAGGTGAAAGAATAGAACAAAACTATCCAGGACCTAACAATGAAAGTAGAAACAATAAAGAAATCACAAAGGGAGAAAACTCTGGAGATAGAAATCTTAGGAAAGAAATCAGGAA
>NC_034593.1:16738354-16758669 GCF_900095145.1 Mus pahari | reverse complement strand
AGCACCATTTGTTGAAAATGCTGTCTTTTTTCCACTGGATGGATTTAGCTCCCTTCTGGATCTTCAATTCTATTCCATTGATCTACTTGTCTGTCGCTATACCAGTACCATGCAGTTTTTATCACAATTGCTCTGTACTACAGCTTAAGGTCAGGCATGGTGATTCCACTAGAGGTTCTTTTATTGTTGAGAATGATTTTTCTATCCTAGGTTTTTTATTATTCCAGATGAATTCTTCCTACATATTCAATATAGTACTTGAAGTCCTAGCCAGAGCCTTTAGACTACAAAAGGAGATCAAGGGGATACAAATTGGAAAGGAAGAAGTCAAGGCATCACTATTTGCAGATGATATGATAGTATATATAAGCGAGTCCAAAAGTTCCACCTGAGAACTCCTAAACCTGATAAACAGCTTCTGCTATAGCTGGATATACAATTAACTCAAATAAATCAGTGGCCTTTCTCTATGCAAAGGATGAACAGGTTGAGAGAATTTAGGGAATCAACAACCTTCACAATAGTCATAAAGAATATAAAGTACCTTGGTGTGACACTAACTAAGGGAGTGAAAGATATGTATTATAAGAACTTCAAGTCTTTGAAAAAAAGAAATCATAGAAGATCTCAGAAGATGGAAAGATCTCATGGATTTTCAGGGTTAATTAGTAAAAATGGCTACCTCGCCAAAAGCAATCTACAAATTATATCCCCATCAAAATTCTAAATCAATTGCTCTTATCAATAGAAAGAACAATTCTCAAATTCATTTGAAATGACAGAAAACACAGAATAGTGAGCTTTTATAGGTTTAGAGACTTTTAATGACTGCGTATATTCTCTTAGGGTTTATGGGACTGCCTAGGTGGTTTATCTGATCCTGATTTAACTCTGGTACCTGGTGTCTATCTAGAAAATTGTCCATTACATGCAGGTTTTCAGGTTTTCTTGAGGACAGGTTTTTGTAGTAGCATCTAATGATTTCTTGAATTTCCTCAGTGTCTGTTGTTCTATCTCCCTTTTCATTTCATTTTGTTAATTTGGCTGTTGTCTGTGTACCCTCTGGTCTTTCTGTCTAAGGGTTTATCTACTTTGTTGATTTTTCTCAAAGAACCAGCTGCTGGTTTTGTGGATTCTTTGTATAGTTCTTTTTGTTTCCACTTGGTTGATTTCAGCCCTGAGTTTGAATCTTTCCCTAGTCTACTCCAGATTGAGTGCATTTGCTTCTTTTTATTCTAGACCTTTCAGGTGTGCTGTCAAGATTCTAGTGTATGCTCTCTCCAGTTTCTGTTTGGAGCCACTCAGAGCTTTCAGTGTCCCATAAATTTGGGTATGTTGTGCTTCCATTTTTATTAAATGCCAAAAGTCTTTATTTTTTTTCTTTATATCTTCCCTGACCAAGCTATCATTGTGTAGAGAGATGTTGAGTTTCCATGTGTATGTGGGATTTCTGGGGATTTTTGTTGTTGTTGGTGGTGGTGGTAGTTGTGGTGGTGGTGGTGGTGGTGGTATTTAAGACCAGCCTTAGTCCATGGTGATCTGATAGGATGCATGGGACTATTTCTATTGGTTTATATCTGCTGAGGCGTGTTTTGTGATCAATTATATGGTCAATTTTGGAGAAGGTACCATGTCGTGCTTAGAGGGAAGGTATATTCTTTTGTTTTAAGATGAAATGTTCTATTGATATCTATTAAATCCATCTGGTTCATAGCTTCTATTAGTTTCACTATGTATCTGTTTAGTTTCTTTTTCAGTGATTTGTCCATTAATGACAGTAGGGTGTTGACATCTTGCACTATTATTGTTTGAGGTGTACTATGTGCTTTGAGTTTTAATAATGTTTCTTTTATGAATGGGACATCCTTGCATTTGGAGCATAGATGTTCAGAATTGAGAGTTTGTCTTGGTAGACTTTTTTCCTTTGATGAGTATGAAGTGTCTTTTCCCATCTTTTTTGATAACTTTCTGTTGAAAGTCAATTTTATTCTATATTGGAATGGCTGTTCCAGCTTGTTTCTTGGGACCATTTGATTGGAAAATTATTTTCCAGCCTTTTACTGCAAGATAGTGTCTTTCTTTGTCACTGAGGTACATTTGCTGTATGAAGGAAAATGCTGGGTTCTGCTAACCTATCCAGTCTGTTAGTCTATATCTTTTTATTGGGGTAATTGAGTTCATTGATGTTAAGAGATATTAACAAAAAGTGATTGGTGCTTCCTGTTATTTTTGTTAGAGTTGGAATCATATTTGTGTGTGGCTATCTTCTTTTTTTGTTAGTTGTAAGAATATAGTTTCTTACTTTTTCTACAGTATAGTTTTCTTCCTTGTGTTGGAGTTTTCCATCTGTTATCCTTTGTAGGGATGGATTTGTGGAAAGATATTTTGTAAATGTAAGTTTTCCCATGGAATATCTTGGTTTCTCCATCTATAATAATTGACAGTTTTGCTGGGCTGGCATTTGTGTTCTCTTAGGGTATGAATGACATCTGCCTAGGATCTTCTGGGTTTTAGTTTCTCTGTTGAACAGTTTGGTGTAATTCTGATAAGTCTGCCTTTAAATGTTACTTGACCTTTTTTCCTTAGTGCTTTTAATATTCTAACTTTATTTTTTGTTCTGATTATTATGTGTCAGGAGGAATTTCTTTTCTGCTCCATTCTATTTGGAGTTCTGTAGGCTTCTTGTATCTTCATGGGGATCTCTTCCTTTACCTTGGAGAAGTTTTCTTCTATAATTTTGTTGAAGATAGTTGCTGGCCCTTTAAGTTGAAAATCTTCATTCTTATCTATGTGTATTATCCTTAGGTTTGGTCTTCTTATTGTGTCCTGGATTTCCTGGATGTTTTGAGTTAGGATCTTTTTGCATTTTGCATTTTCTTTGATTGTTGTGTCCATGTTTTGTATGGAATCTCTTCCATCTCTTGTATTCTGTTGCTGATGCTCACATCTTTGGTTCCTGATTTCTTTCCTAGGATCTCCAGAGTTGTCTCCCTTTGTGTTTTCTTTATTATTTCTACTTCCATTTTTAGATCTTGAATGGTTTTGTTCAATTCCATCACCTGTTTGGTTGTGTTTTCCTGTAATTCTTTAAGGGATTTTTGTGTTTCCTCTTTAAGGACGTCTACCTGTTTAGCAGTGTTTTCCTGTCATTCTTTAAGGACTTCTACCTGTTTAGCAGTATTCTCCTGTATTTCGTTAAGTGAGTTATTAATGCCCTTCTTAAAATCCTCTACNTGCATCATGAGATATGATTTNAAATCCGAATNTTGCTTTTCAAGTTTGTTGGGGTATCCAGGACTAACTGTGGTGGGCATACTGGGTTCTGGTGATGCTGTGTGGTCTTGGTTTCTGTTAGTATGATTCTTACACTTGCCTTTTGCCATTTGGTAATCTCTGGTGTTAGATATTCTAGCTGTCTCTGGCCAGAGCTTGTTCCTCCTGTGATTCTGTTAGCCTTTTTCCTCACTCCTTGGAGTCCAACTCTCTCCTGAGTCCCAATGGTCAGAGCAATCTCTGAAGGCAAGTTTTCCTCTTGCAGGGAAGGTGCACAGAAGTCTGGAACCCAGATCCACCTCCTGAGTCCAGAGGTCAGAGCCCTGCCTGGAAGCCAACTCTCCTCTGGGGGAGAAGGTGCCCAGGGGTCTGGGTCTCACCTCTGCCTCCTGGCTGAGGATGAAGGCCTGAAGGGATCCTGTCCAAGAAGCTCTGTTGCTTCTGCTGCCCACGTTCTGTCCTGTGTAGACTGGTCTCAGTGATCCCAAGATCCTGGGTGTGCCAGTGCCTGCTGAGTTTGCACCCAAGATGGCTCTGGACTGACACCTACTGGATTGAACCCTACCCACTGGTCATGGGTTTCCTTTGTCCCTGTTCATACTGGCAAAAGACTGTCTGGGTTATTTGGAACAGATGTTGTGTTCCACTCACTACTGATCTCAAGATCCTGGGTGTGATAGGGTACCTGCAGCTCAGAGAGTCCTCTGGAGACCTTAGGACCCTCGCCGAGTTCGCGCCCAAGATGGTGCGAGGCTGTATCTCTATAATCTTAAAGACAACTGTTCTTTGTACCTAAACTTAAACGTTTGTTTTGAACATGGGTGATTTTAATGCAGGAGAATATTTTTCTTTTGAGTAAGATATTTATAGGCATAAATTTCTGCTTTGAGATGCTAAGTAGGTCTACTTGCAGAGATGGCTAGAAAAGCATGAGATTCCAGTTCTTGGCTGATGTCATTAAAGAAAAGCTCTCAGAATGGTCTCAAAAACCTGGAGACAATGAGAAAGTTAGAGATGAGATAAACTGTCCCAGAAGCACAATTTCCTGGTCTGCTCATTATATGCCCCATCTTAATAGTACTTTCCACTTCTCAGCAGTATTCACTGCTTTGATAACTCCAGCTCCGTTAATAAATTTCTGTTTTGTATATCCTGAAATAGATTTTTCATATATGAATACTTACTATCACTCTTTTTAAAATTAATAGTTAATTTTTAACATGCTGATTTTTAAACGAACAAAACTATTCAGTTTAGTAATGACTGAGATTGTAATAGTTGCATTTCTATTACTGAGTTAACACACCATGACCAAGATAATTTATAGGTGAAAGAATTTATTTGTAATTATGTTTTCAGGTGGATAAGAGTCCATGACGTCTGAACAAAGGCATGGTCGCTGAGAGTTCACATCGTGAATCATAAGCTGGAGGTGGAGAGAGTCTGCGAGTGGGTTGAGTCTTTTGAAACCTTAAAGCCTATCCCACTGATACAACTTCTCCAATGAGGCCACACCTCCTATGCATTTTCATACAGTACCACTAACTGAGGTACGAGTATTCATATATTTTACTTTAGGGGATACATTCTCATTTAAACGACCACAGAAAAACTACCTTTATTGATAACACATTGCTCTCGGTATATTACTGACAGTGTTATCTTCTCTCTTCCCCAGTATCAAACATATGGGAGAAGAACTGAAAAAAAAAATAGCATTGTGCAAATATCAGTACTTACTATCATGATTAGGAACCATGCTAACGATAAGTTACTAATTAGTTGTTGTTTATGATGCATAGCAGTTTTTCTCCAGTAAACCAGAAACTGGACTTTCTGGACTCACTTAGTTTTCTATGAGGTTCTGACCACAGCTAGAGTATTAGCCTAACAAAAAGGAAATTAATTACACTTGTCCCTCAGAACAGGTAATATTAACAATAAATATTTCAATCTTCTGGGATCTCGTGTAATTTGAGTTCGAAGGAAGGAGGTCTAACATCATCTTTTTTTTTTTTTTTTTTTTTTTCTTTTTATTTTTTTTTTTTTTTTTTTTTTTTTTTAGAGCAATTCACAACTACACTACAAAATAAAAATCATTCAACCCTTGTGTTCTTCCCCTGTTTTGGAATGTGAGTGATGGTAATATTCCTGTGAAAATCAGCAATACTCTATTTTAAATTAGTACATCTGTTTTGAGGAAGTATTTGCACAAAAAGAATGAGACAGATGTTCAAGTACCATACTCCGATAAATCCACAATTGAAACATCGGTCAAGAAGCAAAAGTCTGGGGATAGAGATGTAGTTCTATTGGAACAGTGGTTGCTCAGTATGCAGGGTGCTCTGGGTTTGATCCAGAGCACTAAATAACTTAGGTATGGTAGTGCATGTTTACAATACAGCTCTTGGGATGTAGAGGCAGGAAGATTAGAAATTCAAGACTATTCTCAGTTACATGATAAGTTCTATTTCTTGTAGGCTACTTTTGTGCTAGAGGCCCTACCAAAAGTTAGACGGTGGAAAGGAAGAGCAGGGGAATGGAAGAGCAAAAGAGAGAAGGAAGAAATGATTATCTTTGTGTACACATTGCCTAGCATAAAGAGAATTTATATGCCCAATATATGTATCAGAGACATGCTTTAAAAAAAATCTAACAGCAAGGAACACAGTGAAAATGTGACATTAAACACTATAGCTTATATACCCATACATGGAAAAATGATTTTGCCAAAACATTAGGCTTATAAGGAAAGCAGAGTGCAGTACCTGTGTTGAAGCGGGCAACATGTGCACGTGTATATTAAAGAAACACTGTGCAAATACAGTTACTTCATTTCTAAAATGTTGACATGTATAAAGACTTGAGATCAGAACTGGTTGTGAATCTCAACAATAGCTGTCTGAGTATTCAAGTTCATTTCTGGTTAACTGTTGTGTATCCAGGGAGGAGTAAACTACATAACACAGTTTGTTTATTGTTTTGTTCTGATTTTTTGTTTTGTTTTGCTTTTGAGATGGGTTCTCAAGTAGCTCAGCTTGGCCTCAAACTCCCTAAACCATCAAGGATGACCTTGAATTTTGATTCACCTGCCTCTATGTCCTGAGTACTGGGATTACTGGTGTGGATTACCAGGTCAGGTTGGATGGTGCTAGAGATCAAACAGAGGGCTTTATTCATGCTAAGGAAGTTCTCAATAAGATGAACTGTATCTGTAGCCAAAGCAAAATTTCTTAGAATCTAGGGTATCACAGTACTCACTACTAATCTATTTCCTTTACAAAATACTTGAGACTTTTCAGGTGTGAATAATTTTCCTCAATTTTATAACGTTTTTAATGGCAATTTCAACATCTGCATTTTTTGTACATACATATCCTTGGATCTGTGATAGATGACCAGAAATTAATGATTAGTATGATAAATCTCCCTTAATAGGACCATAGTTATTGTCTCTGAATGGACATTTAGAATGGTATGAAATTACTATTCTAAAGGTAAAGTCATTTGCAACTAGAGACACCAATGGGAGGAGAGGCCCTTGGTCTTGCAAAGATCATATGCGCCAGTACAGGGGAATGCAAGGGCCAGGAAGCAGGAGTGCGTGTGTTGGGGAGCAGGCCAGAGGGAGAATATAGGGGACTTTGGGGATAGCATTTGAAATGTAAATGAAGAAAATATAAAGTTAAAAAATAAATATAAAGGTAAAGTCATTCTCAATTTACAGTGGAAACCGGAAGACTCAGAATGGTGGATCAACTGATCTTAACCAAGAAAGAGTGCAGTTTGTATTCTTTAAATCCAGCAACACTAGAGTCTAAGGGTATAGCCCATTTCCCTGTATGTTTCTCCCCAATATTTGAGAGAGATGGTATATCTCCCAAATACACAGCAATTTCAGGATACAGTGAAACTTACTACATAGCACATATGAATTTGTACAATGAGTATCATATTAAGGAAAAACTATAATGGGGACATTAGAAAATAAACCTTGAAACCTAGTGGTAGAGACCAGAGCAAGCTTGAAAAGATCAAATGAAATTAAAATTCTTTATCCTGCAATGATATATCTTGAATTATTGAAAGAAATTAGTAACTTGCCCCCCCATATTACTGCATGAATTAATGGCTATTTAAATTGGCTTGGAGTTGAAATCAATGGCTGCTTGCATTATTGTTGCCAATTTGTCTTAATTCATATAATCTAAATTGGTTTCTTGAAAACAGTGGATAAAACATTTTAACTCACAAGTTGTTTTTGTAATTGATTTGGGAGAAAAAAACTATTGAAATGTTTTCTATCTAGTGTGATTCTACTTTCTTTTGTGTGTGTGCTATTTAAAACAAACAAACAGACAAACAAACAAAGAAGAAAGACTTGAATGCCTATAACACAGGTATTTTAAGGACAGTTTGAAGAACTGAGGTTGGGAGTCACACATCTTTTATCCCATTGACAAACTATAGGTATCCTTGAAGCAACAGGAAATACTTTTAGGGCTTCCCTCTTTTATCAAAGAGGAAAACAAAACAAAACAAACAAAACAAAACAAAACAAAACAAATTACAACGTGGAGAAGTGGTATGCTATAAAAACCTCTCGAAAAAGCAAACAAACAAACAAAAAACCAAAAAGCAAAAAACCTGATGAATTAGCAAATTTGTGTTTCTAACAGACCAGGAAGTCTCCATGGAGTGGTGCTGGCTGTGGAAGTGTGAGGATCTAGGCTGACCGCTGAACCCAACTCCCAGGGTTCTATTGTTTTTTTTTGGGGGGGGGGATTGTTTTTGTTTGTAAAGCTAGAAAACTGCAGGTATGGCTGTGCATGTCTGTAACCACAGTGCTACGGGAAACAATGACAAGAAGATTGCTCGGGCTTCCTGGCCATCTCTTCTCTCTGTCTCCAAATGATAAAATCTTTTTGTTTAATACCATCCTCTCTTTTCACTTACAAACCAAATTCTTTAAAATAATGAAGTATATTGTGCAGTAAATTTCTAGGTGTCCTGAAAACACCCTATTATGTGGAAGATGTTTTATTCTTGAGCCTTGAGGAAGACTTATAGGTCTACCAAGGGCGTATGCTTCAAGGCGTTAGAATGGGGAGTCTAATAGAGCAGGAAACTCTATGACTTCCTCTGGTATCTAAATGTGCTTACTGGTACATATGTGCACACAACACGCCCATTCATAAATGCTCAAGCCCGGAAGCAGGACACTTATAATTGAAGTTCCCTGAGTCCTCAGTGCTAATGGAAGAAAGAATTACACCTGGCAGACTGATGAAGATAACGTTAATCAAGAATGATTGCTCAAACATGTTAGCATATTAGTTTCAGACTCATGAATACTGTCCTTATCCGCTGAGAGTATATATTCTCTGACTCAGGGAAATGTTAGCAGAAAGGAGTCTAGGACTTCATGTTACTCTCATGAGGATGGCATTGGTCTGTTGTTCCTACCTTAATACTAAGATGTTCGATTCTTGTTTGGTGTCTCTTGTGTCTTTTTGTGCTAACTCTACTTTTGCAAATCCAGTCACTAAGTTTTTTGCTATTGTTTTTCTCTTGACCATCTTACATTTTATGAACCAAATTTACTTGTGTTAACCAGCTCTTGGTAATTTTCTCTTATAAACCTATTTTGGGAAGATCTTGCCCCACTCTACTTGGTTTCCATTAATTTTCCTTTGCATGCACACATCTTCAATGGGCTCTTCACAATACATATTGAAACATTGCATGTTCAAATCTGATTCTTCTATTAACAAGCAAGCTCCTTAAAAGTTTGAGTTGGATTTTATCATTTTTTCTGGCTTTTTGTAAACTAATAATGTTTCAAACACATAGTACACCACCAATGCAGTAAGTGAATTAAACTAAAGCAGAATGAACACTCTGGCATTTAAATAATATTGAAAATTAATTGAATTTTTAACAAGAATACATTTCCAAGATTAAATGTGTATACTGCAAAACTACAGATTTCATGTCATGATCTTTAGAGCTGGTAAGTAAGGTGATAGTCAATTATTAATCACAGAAGATATTCTGTAGCTGAAGTAATGTCAGAAAAATATATTTTCTCCTCTGTCTCTGGCAAACAGACCAGTGTCTTCCTGATTATAATATCCCAAAAGCTTCATTCTTGCTTATTAGCTGTAAATTTAGGACACTCCAGGTGTTGCAGAAGGTGGAAATTATGTGTGTGTGTGTGTGTGTGTGTGTGTGTGTGTGTGTGTGTAGAGAGAGAGGGGGGGTCTCTTTATTTCTTTTATTCATGTTTTACTTATTTCGTCTATTTAAATCTAGCTTTTCTTAGTGCTATTCAGCTTCTCCACCCTATCCACTCTATCCTGTAAGAGGGAAAGAGAGGCAATGCTGTCCTGATTCTAAAGACTGAGGTTCAGAGGCAGGCTGTTTGAAGTCATGGTCTCAAAAACAACAATTCAGGGCTACAAGGTAGCTGAGCATAATTCCCTTTGTCCTTTCGAATTCCCCTTTCCTTCCAGGGTATTTGACTCTGGTCTTGTGTTCAATATGTCTAAGAAGTCATCCTGCTGCATTCATTGGCAACCTTTTGCTTGTAATAAAGAACACCATTTTAGACCAGAATGGAATGGAAGGGACTGCTTCCAGTCTGTAGGGCAAGACAGGTCCAGGAGGCCAATTACACTGACATTCTTCCTTGGTGTTTCTCTGTGTGTATCTCTTTACAAATCTACTTTCTTCCTCCTTCTCTCATATTGTAGCATGATTTTTTGTTAGTTTTGTGCTTTTTTGACAGAAAATTGTTTCCGCATTTACTTCCAATGCATTTACCATTTTTTATAAGTTTAGCCTACACAAACAGGAATGTCACACCCATTCCAAATTCTCAGAGAAGACTAATTTTCTCACTCTAGTTCAAGTGCCTATAGCAGGGAAAATCAAACATAATTAAGAGGTAGGGTCAGATTCTAGTCTGAGGATAGCCCCATACTAACCATGTAGATTTGGCATGTTGGAGAACATACTGGACTTCATCATTACTCTTGTTTATCAGTTGCCTCTAAACTGCTTTTGATTTTTTTTTTTAAAAAGAAAAGCTACATCTTTGTGGTCCTTCTAATCCTAGCCCCAAATTCAATGGTTTCATGACACTTTGCCACAAACTTTTGCTAAATGAGACTTTTAACATTGATATAACCATTTTCAAGTGAAAAATTTTAATTATTAGTTCTTGTAATTATTTAAAAACTAGAATTTCCTCAGATGCCATTTCTTCCTCTTTTTATAGAGGAAAACAAAGCTCTGGTTCATAACTATCTCTCTTATCTGATTTGTGTGCATGTGTAATATGTTGTGTTAGGTGTGCACACATATTTTGCGGTATATGTGCACATGTGTATGGCTATAATGAGATTCTAGTATGACACTGGGTACCTTTTCCTCTCTTCAAATACACACACACACACACACACACACACACACACACACACACACATAGTTAAGATCTCTTACAAGCAGATCAAACATTTTTTCCTGTATGTACTGGGTTGTAGCAGCACTTGGGTAGCAGGCACAAAACAGCCACACTCACCTTTTTACATGATGCTGGTATCCACCTGGTCCTCATGCTGGCACAAGACATGCTCTTGCACACTGGTTCATCTCTGCAGCCCCACAAATACTACTATAATGACTGTTGATATGTTCTAATTAAAGAATTTCAAGTTTTACCCTGGTGAATGCATAGAAGCATCAAGAAGCTTGTGAGATAGACATAGGAATCTATATACTTTGTTAATCCTACTGGTCAAGAATAAGACCACTACCAAAATTTTTGAGCCAAGTATGAATCAAGCTTTCATTACATAATGGACAGGATGAAGGACCCTGGCCAGGTCTATTTCTGGGTTTCCAGGAAATCATGACAAACCACATTTTGCAGCAGCTTATAAAGGGAAACCCACAAGGTTACATTTTCCCCACCGGGTCCAATCAGGGGAAGTCATACATTCTGATGTATTTCTTGCCTACATATCTCCCACATACATGTGATCAACTACATCCCCTTTGGTTGGAGCAAACTTGTTTAGTGGAGAGAAAACATGTAGCTTGTTATATCTCATAAACAGTAGCCTCCAGAATTTCAGAATGTATCTATCCTTGTACAAGGGGCTTACAGGTTAGAGGCTAAACTATAATTTTCCAACTTCTGTACCACTTTGTTCATTTAAGTGAACACTAGGAAGTCTTTCTATTCAGAGATGTGACATTGGTATTGGCAAAACTGAAGTCACCATAGCATCACTGATAAGAACATCTCCGTAATTATAGCCTATAGTTACATACATCCAATTCTACTTTGGTTCTGCTTGGAATCTTTTCAGAACGTCTTAGAGGTAGGCACTGAAGACAGCTCCACAATTGAGTCTGTGCTGATTTTAGAGGAAAGAGTTTTTCTCTCCATGACCTTAAGACTACCTCAGAGGAAGAGTATGGAGAAGCAGGGAGGGATAGGAGTTGGCCATGCTCCTGAAGCTTTTCCTGCCCTCATCCAGTACTGCCACATAGCATTTGCGACTTTGTCTTTGATCAGGCATTACCCATGAACTTGGCTCCAGGTACATTGGTGCCCTCACCTTTGTTGTCAACTTGACATACCTAGTAAGAGGGAGCCTTACTATAAACATTACGTCTATGACATTGCCCCATGGGCATGTTTGTGGGAATTTTCATTTGTCATTTTAAAATACTTTAATTCTTTGAGAATTTCATACCACATATTTGGATCATTCTCATTTCCATTTGTCCCCTCACTCCTATCAGATCCACATTTACCTCCCTAATGCCTGCACTACTTCCTCTCCTCCTAAAAAATATTGCAACATCTTGACTCTAGTTTGTATTGTACATACTTCTGGTTGTGTTTTCTGTTCACGTTTCATTGTTATATTTATTATTGATGTTTAATGATCCAATTCTTAATCTTATTTTCCTTCCCTAGTTCTGTTTTGCATATGATCCATTCTATTTGTAAGGCTTTCTTCTGAGTTTTTTTTTTTTACCTGGTTTCTTGTGGGTTTTTTGTTGTTGTTGTTGTTGTTGTTTGTTTGTTTGTTTTGAACAGCATTCAGGTTTTGGGTTATCATTAGCAAATCTTTCTATTTTTATATCTTCGATGTATATCCTCATTTCATTTTTTCTTGGATTTTATTTCCTTTAAAAGGTCTTTTTTGGATTGTTTGAACAAATGTGTAATTATTCTTTTGAATTCTTTGTCTAGTAGATCCTACAATTCATTTTCAGTAGGTGCTGTTATTAAGGGAGCTTAGGGACTTGAGGAGGCATGATATCTTGGATTTGTATGTTGTTTCTGTTTCTGTTCTGTTATTTGCACATATAGAGTTAGTTTATTGGCTGAGATTTCCTTTCCTTAGTATGATTTATTTATAAATTGTAATTAACTGATTTTCTATTAGCTGTGGTACTTACAGTAAGTCCTATTTGGGTTGAGCTGTCCTTTCTGTCTATGGGACTGCTATTTAAATCTGGGTTTCTATCCGAGGTCTTCCTCTGAGGATGACATATTATCTTATGTCAACTATGACTTTCTTCTTGAGTTTGTAGTTTTCTCAATGAGTTGGGAATTGCTCCATATGCCTGTGGGACTTACACAGAATCAGATTTAGTCCCCACACTGAGTACAAAGCTTTTTACAAAGTCACTGAAAACTGTGAACTTCCCATAGCATCCATAAGCCTTAGTCCATTCACAAATTATGCACACACTATGTCCTCAGCAGCTGCTGGAGCTGTTGGGAAGCATGAACCTTGCAGTCCACCTCTCTAGGGTATTTATTGATTGATAGGTGATGCAGAAGAGCCTAGTACATTGTTAAAAAGTACAACCTCTAGTCATGTTCCTGAGCTAGCTGTATAAGCAATGTGCTAAATGTGAACTGGGTGATGCCAATAAGCACAGTTTCTCCTTCAAGATTGTGCCTTGATTTCTTTTGATGATGAATTGTAACCTGTAAGGTGAAAGCGACATTTTCCTACCCAAATTGCTTTTGCTCATGGCATATAAAAAGAAAACTAAAAAAGCTGTCCATCTGAGATGATTATACAAAACCGTCTAATATTCTAACTGTAAATATATTTTGTATTGTATGTTGATGAGATTTAATCATGCTATTGACCATACCCACACATAAACATTCCAAAATGTAACTCCACTCTTGGGCAATTAATTTTCACCATCATAATTATAATTATTTATTTTTCTCAACAACAGTAATTAATATTATCTGCCATGAATATCAACTTAAATGACAACAGTAATAGTGATGATTGTAACTTCTGAAAATTTCAAGGCATTTTTCTCTAAAGAGCCTAAATATGATAAATACATTTACTAAGTCATTTCCAGTAAATGACAACCATACTTATCAGAAATATGCATTTGACACTTCTATGATGAAGAAACTTTTCTCAAAGATGAATGGAAATTAGAAAATTATCATGAGGCCTTACTTTATATCAAATCAAATAGTTATAATATATGTTGATAAGCAGAAGTAAGTAAGAAGCAAATGAAATTATGGTTATTGCACTGTAGTAAGAGATGATTTCAGCAAATACACTTACAATACTATGGAGATTAGGCTGCACAACTATTTTATGTAAAATGTTCTTCTACCAAGACTGACATAAATTTAATTTGGGGATTCACTATACATACTCAACAAAAAGACGGATTAAAAACAATTTATTTAGTGACTCTAAATCTGAGAAGGAATGTTATTTTATTTTTAATTTATTTTTTTACACACCATATTCCATTCCCCACCCCCTCAGCCACACTCTGACTGCTCCACATCCCACACCTCCTCCCCACCCCACCCTTTCTACACATGGATGGCCCCACCTCCACCCCACCTGACCTCTAAACTCCCTGGGGCCTCCATTCTCTTGAGGGATAGGTGCATCATCTCTGAATGAACACAGATTCAGAAGTCCTCTACTGTATGTGTGTTGGACCCTCACATCAGCTGGCGTATGCTGTCTGTTTGGTGGTCCAGTGTTTGATAGATCTTGGGAGTCCAGATTAATTGAGACTGCTGGTTCTCCTACAGGATCTCCATTCTCCTCAGCTTCTTCCAGTCTTCCCTTATTCAACAACAGGGGTTAGCTGCGTCTGTCCGTCTGTCCATTGCTTGGGTGTAAATATCTGCATCTGACTCTTTCAGTTGCTTGTTGGATCTTCTGGAGGGCAGTCTTGATAGATCCCCTTTTGTGAGTGCTCCATAGCCTTAGCCTCAGTAATAGTGTCAGGCCTTGGGATCTCTCCTGTTGAGCTGGATCCCACTTTGGGCATGTCACTAGACTTTCTTTTGCCAAGGCTCCTCTCCATTTCCATCCCTGTAATTCTTTCAGACAGGAACAATTCTGGATCAGAGTTGTGATTGTGGGATGGCAACCCCATCCCTCACTTGTCTAGGAATGTTATTTTTATCATTTTATTTTCCCTAGTATTGAAAATAGATTCCTTTTCACATATATCCTGAAAGGTTTATTTCCTACTTTCTTCCCACCTCCTGTCTTACCCAGATCCACTCACTTTCTGTCTCTCATTAGAAAATAACAGCTTTCTATGAGATGATATTAAAATATAACAAAATAAAATATAATAAGATAAAAAACTATCACATAGAAAAACCAACAGAAGCAGAGCCCAAGAGAAGACACAAGAATCAGAATCCTATTTGTTGACATACTCTAGAATTCCAGTAATATGCTAAACTGGAAGCTCTAATACATACCCAGAGGACTTGGTGTAGAACTGTGTAGACATTATGTTTGCTCCTTCAATTTCTGTGAGTTCATATGAACTTTGCTCATATTGATTTAGGGGGCCTTGTTTTCTTGACGTCCTCTAACTCTTCTGGCTCTTACATTCTGTCTTTTCTTCTGTGGGTTTCTCTGAAGTTTGAATGGAAAATTTTGGTGGAGACATCCCACTTAAAGCTGAGTGTTTCAAGGCCTCTCATATTGTGTATAGTATCTGTTTGTGGGTTTCTGTATTTGCTTCCATCTGCTGCATAAGGAAACAAGGAAGAATTTTATACCTTTGCTATATGTAAAGGCTATTTCTGTATTTGTAAATGATAACAGCATAAATAAGGAACAACCAACAGATATTGATTGGAGAAATGTATGGAATTTTCTCATCCAAATAAATACAGTAGTGTAGAAATTCAAGAGTACTAAGAGTCCCTGCTAGGATTTACTCCTCACAGGGAAAACTACAAGTATTATAAATGGGGGAGAAAAAAGGTAACTAGAATGTTCAAATAAAAAAATACAAAAGAAATTGAAACTCACCCAGTGAATTAACTCTACTCTGGGGCCGTCTGGAGGCCAAGTGGAATAGGATTGTGTCTTCAGTGTATTTCAGATCTCTCCCTACGTTTTCTGGATGGATAACATTGGTTGTGAACACACTAAAATTATCTAGATACAATATCAGTTGCTGAGTACAACGGTAGACAGAAGGGTTTAGAAGTTGGAGAAATGGATCAGTGTTTAAGAAGACTTCCTGTTCTCAAAGAAGCCCCGAGTTTTATTCCTAGCACCCATTTATTTTGGCCCCATCTTAAATTAAGTAGTATTTAGCTTAAAATATTTTGTATGCAACATGTTTCTATCTTTGAGGTGTACTTTTTAATATGTCTTAAGCAATATGGTTTTCTCCATCAATACAGATCTGAGATCTCTGCTTGCAGTTATCATGTATTCATGAATATACATTTTACAATAATCAATGGTTTGATGTAAGAGAAAAGATTTCCAGAAAACCTGCTATGTGTTCAAAATCAGCAAATGTGTCTAGGCTGAAAAAGCATGACTGTGGCCCTTCAAAGTCAACGTGTAATTTTCGGGCTAGAGACTTGGTTATAAATTGACCTGCTCATTTCTCTAGTGCTAATTGACAGCTACAATGTGAAGAAGGGTACATGGGTTACAGACAAGAAAACAGTTCTCAAAGAGCACATAGCTGTAAGAGAGATGGATTCAATACCAGTACCTGGTACTACCTGTACTATATCATCTTTCCGTATCTGTAATATACTGTGCATCATAACCAAGGGGATGCAAGACAACTAACCCTTTAGAATCTGTTCTAAGTGCAGTATCACATTGTGACTGAGTATAAACTTCTGAGTCAGATACTTATGTTGAGACATGAGTCTATGGTTTATTAATAGTGTGACCTAGGAAAATTACTTTATCTCTCTTTTCCTGTCTTTAACATCTGTGAAATAGGAATATTGACCCTTGTGACAAAATTAAATAAGCTAATCTATGCTTTAAGTTGAACCATACAGTATTTTAATTTTATGGCTGTTGGTTGAACAAATGGCATTCAAAAATCCCTCATGAAATTGGAAATTGAACTTCTTCATGGTTAAACAACTTTGTTTTTTAAAAAAAATGCCATTAGAGTGCCAAAGTTAAGCCATAGACAAAAGGCTAAATAGGCCCAAGGCGCTAATGATTGCACTAGAGGAGACTTGAACTTCCAATGTCTACTAGGTGGAGACAGCCACAATTATAATCCTTGCAACATTGTCTCTTACCCATAAAAAATAATGACAAATTTTAATGAGTTCAAAGTCACACATGCACTGGGCACCTCTGTATCAGATCCATCTTTGTGCTCATAGGAGATGATAGATTTATTTCTGTGCCCAGTATGATGAGGGTCAAGGGGAAGGTCTATCAATGAGGTACTACTAGATTAATCAACAGATTGAGTCCAGACAATTGTTTATTATGTGGAAGAACATGAATGACATAGAAATTCGATCACCAATCTGGATTCATGTCCAGAGTTCTCAATCTCAAATAGAAGTGTCCTTCACCTGTCAGTCTCAGCTTTCTAAGTGGCAGGTAAAATGCTGAGACAAGTGACAACTAAGCCAGTCAGAAAAAAAAATGTAACAAGGGTCATTAAGGGTGGACCATCTGGACTTCTATTGTGTGAACATAAGCTGGAGACATTATCTCTTACAGAGACGGCTTTCTTAATTGGGTCACTAGGGCTAGTGGGTCTCCAAAGTGAAAAGCTTGCTACATCTTCTTTCCAAGAATCCTTTTGAATTCTGATTAACTCATGTAAAAGACCCCAAAGAATAACCAAGTAAGGCATGTGCTGGGCTTAAATTCCTGGTAAGTTGTAGTAATGTGCTCAACTTTCCTTTTGATTATGGAGACCCTACCTTCACCAACCCCCTCCCATGACACTTGCTTGTAATTATTTCCAGAAGTATAAATGACCCGGGGAACTATAATTCAATGATCTGAGTAGTTTCACTGATGTTTGGCTTTGGTCCTGGAGCGATTAGGAATTGGGGAATCATGTCTTACTGTTGTAAATTCCACCTCTACCTCAAGGAAGCCAGGCAGAAGTCTTGTTTTAGGGGTTAACTTGCATATGAAATGCACACTTGTATCCATTGACAACTCTGGAAACTACTCATTGAATGACAGGGGTTCCTTGATAGTCAGCCAGATCCAGATGTCAGAACATCTGACAGAGCAACGAGGAAATATGATCAGTAGCAAAGTGGTATACTTGTTTGAATTTTATTATCAGAGTATATGTGTATGTCAGTCAAATGTTCAATTTTGTATTAAGTTATCAAACTATTTCCAAAGTGCTAGAACACTTTGCTAATTCCAGCCATGCATGGGTGATTCAGTTTATTTAGTCCCATGGATTTTAAATAGTGTATATCAAGGGGAAAATGCTCACTGGACTATTTGTATTTTAGTCTTTTAGAAAAAAAAAATATTACCCAGTGTCAGTGAAAAAGACACATCCTGTTGGTGGTCAGGGGCAAAGCAGATGGAAGCCCTTTATTATTCTAGCTTGATGCCTGACTTGGTAGCCAAGGCTGTTTTATGCCTAGGACACATACAATTCAAATCAAATCCATGCACAGCAGAGAGGGAGGAAGAAGTCAGACACCTGAATTCCACTACACCACGAAGTGCTGGTGGGGAAAGATGCCCACGGATCTGTCCTCCACCCCATGGCACAGGTGGGCCATAGACACAGAGCCCCTACTTGTACCACGCAGAGCAGTGTGGGAGGAGCAAGACAGACAGAAACTTGCGGACCACCATGCTACCCACAGACCTGCCCTGCAGGGCATGACACACTCAGGCCATAGACAACACTTGCCATAAAATGGGGACAGAGGATGTCATCCAGGGCCCCCCCCCCAGGGTTCCACCAGCCACATCACCAGCATGCAGTGGGAGCCACCACAATATGCAAATATGTGGTGAACTGATGGGTGATAAGTGGAGCAGCTTGAGCACTATAAAGAGAGATGGATCTGGAGACTCGAAGGTGGAGAGGGGTAGCCTGTTGTGAATGGTCAGTCCTCTTCACCCCCCAATACACAACTGGAGCTACAGTAAGGTCCCAGCTAGAGCTGTTACTAAGGGTGATATCTAGGTCCATGGATTCACTATGGTCAGTGTTGATTTCCAAGGCTTATACTACCACTAGAGAACATGGGGACATTTCTGGTTCTGGAAGATGCTGGGGAAACCTGGATGCCCAGCAGTTGTGCAGAACTGCCCCCATGCCTCACTGGCTGTAGGGTTCTGGAGAGCTGGCCCCATCTCTCACCTGCTATAGCACTCAGGAGAGCAGCAGGCCCTATGCCACTTCAAGGCAACACAGTGGAGCTGTTTGTGAGAACACAGGCACAGGTGAACTAGACACAGGAATGTGAAAGCTGAAGAGGGGGCCCATTCCCTTTCAGGCTGCAGCACTTGGAAGAGTGGGCCTGTGCATTGACAATGCAGTGAGGCTGTCTCCAGAGGTGTTGGTGCAAGTAAGTCAGCCCAGAGGGCATAAAAGCAGGACAACTGATCGTGTCTCCTACAGGTGGTGGCGTTGGGTAGCCAAGGCAGAATATTACTGGAGAGCTCAGTATGGTGGTGAGGATAAAAGGGAGAACCCATGGGGTGAGCAGCTTAGCTACCACCCAGGCACAGAACCAGGGCTCTGAGTGGTCCTTCCCTAAAATCTCTATCATCTTCAGATGGTTGGGACTTGTGAAATGGCCAGTTCTGCTGATGAAAAGCTATAGGATCTTCAGGATACAGGAAAACAACAGGATAACTGGGAGGATCTATCCAATATTAATAGTGTCACAGAAGACAGACACTTGGAAACAGACCAATGATTCATTGCAATGAACATTTGCAAGTGAAGATATGTAGACAGAGGAATATACTGTGGGACCCATGTGACACACTGTAGCTTCCACAGTGAGATTTTTCTCTGCTTTGATTTTTGCTTGTTTGTTTGTATGAATATGTTTGTGTAGAGGGAGGTTGCAATTGTGAAGGACAAATATGAGGGTTTGGGGAGATGAGCAGAACTGGGGTCCATGATGTAAACCTACAAAAGCAATAAAAAATTAATAAAAATAAAAGAGGCTATAAATTTCAAACAGAGTGAATGGAATGTGAGAGAAGTCATAGGTGAGTACATGAAGTAAATAAAAAAAATTTATTGAAAGCTTTTAGAAACAGCAAAAACACATTACTCTTTTCTCTAGTATAGCCTTCAGTTCATTAAGATGGGAGTACAGGAGACAAAACAAGGAACACAAAGATAATTTTTCTCCAGGACCCTCAGTTTTCCAATGGAAGTAGACTTGTAAAAAAAATATGAAAGAATAAAAGTAGGCAGTCCATACTCATTCTGGCAGAAAGTAATGTAGGAGTGGCATGACATTAGGGACATGTGTGTCAGTGTGATTCAGTATTCCCACATGGTATACATAGGTCATAGTATCACCTTGTTCTATGTAATTATATACAACTGTATTTATCAAAAACCAATACAAATTTAAAAATAAATCCAAGTTCAAGTGCTGAAAATAATTTTCTTGCCAGTTGTTTTTTAAAAAGCAAGTATAAACGGAGGACCCAACAATACCTCTTCTGGGCATATACCCAGAA
>NC_034593.1:16726970-16737573 GCF_900095145.1 Mus pahari | reverse complement strand
TGTAGCAGAAGATAGCCTAATCGGCCATCATTGGGAAGAGAGGCCCCTTGGTCTTGCAAACTTTATATGACGCAGCACAAGGCAAGGCCTGGGCCAAGTAGTGGGAGTGGGTGGGTAGGGGAGCAGAGGTGGGAGGGAGGGGTATAGGAAACTTTCGAGATAGCATTTGAAATGTAAATAAAGAAAATTAAAAAAAAAAGCAAGTATAATTAAAAATTAAATAGTAGTTTAAAATCTTTGAAATAGGTGGTGTTAGAAAGGTTTTGTATATGGGTCTTTCATAGCAGCACATAGTTGCTAGTCATCACATAAGAGATGAAGACAAGAGGATTAGAAACTCAAATCAGACTAGTCTACACAACACATTTCAGGTCAGCCTGGGCAACATGACATGTTGTCTGATAAACAATAACAACAACAGAAGAACAAAAAAAAACCAACAAAACAAAAACAAGAAAAGAGAAAATATGTCTATTAAGAGCAACCACCAAGAACACTCTAATGAGGTTAAAGATCTAGCAGAGTGAAGGATTGACTGGCAGGATGAAAGGAAAGACAACATTGAAGATAGACTATGAGCTATTGGAAAGTTCTAGGAAGGAGTAACACTTGCTTTGTTGATAAAACTATTAAAGTTGGAGAGGTTATGTAACACACGGCTTGCGTTTTGAGCAGCTGACAAAATTGTAACAAAGGCTCAAGTGATGGAAAGTGAAGAGGCTTGTGGGAAAGCAACTGGAGTAAGAGAAGCAGGAGATGCTGGGAGCAGAGTTCACTGCAGAGGCAGGGGATGCTGAGAACCGAGCCCACTGAAGAGGCTTTAGAGTGTCTTGGCTTTCCTTTTCCTGAGTTACCAAATAATATAAGCTTTGTATAAGTAAGAAAATGAGAAACAAAACTAGTGTTTAACTCCTTTTAGAAATAACTACGAGCAATATTTCTAAAATGTTTGTTGTAAATCTTTGCAGCCAATTTTTGAAGTTGTATACATGTGTGCATATGTGTATAATAGCAAATGCTATTAGTTCTGTATGAAGCTGTAATACTTGCCTCTTAACATGCCTATAGACTATTATGAGATCTTCGTGTGTGTGTGTGTGTGTGTGTGTGTGTGTGTGTGCCTGACCTGTTGTTCTCTATATTTTTCCAGTTTACCTTGCTGCAATGATCTCCTTTTACTGTAAAAAGAAGCTTATTTGATGTGGAGTGATAGAATTACACTTAATGTGTCATGAGAATAAATGTTTAGAATGTAATTAGAAAGGTCGCTGGTGTAAGAAAGTGGAAGTAGTAGGTTCTATGGCCTCACAAGTGGTTGGTTGGGTTTCCCGTATGAATCATGTTCCCTGTATTGACAAGTAGATACCTATAGACATTAGTTAACTAACCTGAATCCACTGCAACCTTGCTTGTCCTATGCCTTCAATTCTTGTCTGTGATTCGATGAGAATCTTCCATTGTCTGGTCCTTATTAGCTTCATTTGTCTAAGAAAAGTTTACTATGGAAGATAAGCATCAAAGTCTTTTACAAATTCTGTCAGAGATCTGAAGTGTTCATAGAGAACAGAGCTTGTCACTTTAGCCATGCCCTTTTCAATCAACTTTAAGCAAGTAGCTTGGCATAGATAAATTTTTCCAATCTGCATAGAAAAAATACTACCATCTTAACAGCTATTAATGACACCTTGAAAGCACACATATTTTTTAAAAATGGTTACTTACATTTTAAATAATGAAAAAAAAGGGCCAATAATATCAATATTCATTTCATATAATCTGACAGTTATTGGAAAAAAAGAGGATGTTAGCAGAAGCAAATTGATATGTCCTGCTAACCAGTCTGAATCTTTCTCACCAATCATGATGTGTTAGCTAAAATATTTAAATTGTCCCAAACAAGACATAAACCTTAAGTTCTCTACTTGAGGATTGGAATTGAAGTAAGGAGAACTACATATATTCATTACTGTCCCTGCATAGGTTTTTCATTTAAATCAATATTCTGTGTTTCTACAAGGCTCATGGATTTTCTCAGCATGCCATGGAATCTCAACAATCACTCTTCTCACTTCCATTTGCTTGTGTTATGTTTTTTTTGTTTGTTTGTTTTGTTAATATCTGAGCCTAACACCGGCTGACAGAGTAAGCATTGGTTGGAACTACCAGTGAAACCATAGTAACTCACCTGACATCACTGGAGACAATAACCCCCTCCTCCTTAGCAACCCTTCATTTCCAACAACTCTCTGGAAGGAGCAGATCCTAAATCCTCCCTTCTCTATCTATGGCTGAATGTTGACAGATCTGGTCTCTGCAAGTCTTGTGTAGGTCACCACATCTGCCGTTGCCATGCCATGCCCATATAACAGTACTTCCCACACTCTTCCCATACCCGTGACTTGTGCATTCTTTCCACTTACAACTTCCACGTTCCTTGAGCATAGGAAGAGGTGATAATGAATATTACATTGGATGATGAACACTCAATAGTCACTGGTACTCAGCACAACCGGCCATGAACCTACATTAACCACTATTCACTACATAGACAAGCTTCTCTGAACAAGATGAGAAACAATGGATTTTCTTCTCATTGACTAAATCAACTTTTTCTGCACATCTCTTTTTTTTTTTTTGAGAAATAGTAATTTAAATTAATTTTACTTAAAAATGTTAAGATATACTATATATCTAAATGTGAAACACCTGGATCAGGACAACTGTAAACTCACTGTGTACTGGTATTCGTTGTTGGAGAATTTTGTAAACGTGAATCAACAAAAGAATAAAGAGGAAGCCCAGACTGAGATAAAGCTTCATTTGAGCTGCTTGTTTTTCAAAACATTCCCGAATATAGTCTGATAAGCATAAGCAATAATTATGGAGCAGAACATAAAGTAATTACCATTCTGAAAAACAAACCCATAATGTCAAATTTTTCCCCAAATTAGTTCTGCTATTTTATATTTCTACTTTCCAGGAAATAATTGTCAGAGTGAATCAACAGCACATTCCAGAGCCTTCCTAGAAGCAGGATGTAGAGATGTTAAAATAACCAAATAAAAAAACTTTCAAATATCCATTTAATCAGGGAGTAGATTATTTGTGCATAAGCTAGAACATTTTAATATTTTTTAAAAAAAATTGTATATGAAGGTCTGAGTTGTATACGTTCTTGTTGTATGTGTATGCACATTTATGTGCGTATGTGTTAGAAATCAACATCAGGTGACTCCTTTAATGGGTGATCACCTTATTTTTTACTTTTGAGAATTTCATACACACACATATATAATGTGTGTTTTGATTAAATATAATCCTGTTACCTCCCTTCCCATGCTTCTCCTATCCCTCTTCACACTTTTCCTCACAGCTTCATTTTTTTGTTGTTGTTGCAAAATCCACTAAATCTTCACTGTTGTAATGTTCACGGATGTAGGGTTAGCTACTGGAGTACAGGCAGCTTCTCGCGAGGTCACATCCAGAAGAAAGTGACTATCTGTCCCCAAGAAAACATCAACTGTCAGTGTCTTAGCTAGGGGTAAAGTTTATGAGTCCTTCCCAAAAGCCTGTTGGAATCTTGTCTGTGTTCATCTTTCACAGTCACAACCTCTGTATATTCATGTTGACACTGGCTCTGTTAAGTTCTGAAAACACTGCATTTTTGTAGCCATTCGCTACTTTGGTCTGTTACAATCTGTTCACCTTCTCTTCCAAGATGATCTTTAGCCTTGGGGGAAGTGTCCATCTCATTCATCACAGAATGTGGAACTTTTATATAAGCTAGAATGACAGGCAGCACATCTCCAGGCCCTCCTGTCTTTCTTTCCCTGTGGATACATACATTACTACCACACATATTTCTATTTTTATCTGGGTGCTGCAGATCAGAACTCAGATCCTCACATTTTCTTGCAACTGAGATATCTCTCCAGCTTCATGCTGGGAAATATTAAAGGGAAAATGAATGAGCCAGACATTATCCACAATTTTGTATGAATCTTGTAGCCATGATACATTATCAAAAGAGATGAGATACTGTAAGGGCTAAAGTTAACCTGTGAGCCCCAAAAGTTCAAGAACAGATAACTTCTTGGAATGCTGGGGACTGCTGTTCATGTAAAATAACAAGTCATGTATTTTCATGTCAATAAATAAAATTGGTTTCATCCAACAGGATGTGCTTGATCACAATTAAGTGGGAGTTTATAAGCAAGATGTATGTCAGGATGCACGCCTGCCACCCATTGGAAAAAAAGCCTTGTAGGTTTGGCCTTTATCAGCATGTAACTGAATCAAGTCAGTGTTATTTCTCTGGGAATCCAGTGTATGGACCTGGCCACTGTCCATCTTGTTGTCTGGTATTCAATAAAATTTGGTTTAATTGGACAATTGTGGATTTGGTCTTTCTCCATGCAATTTTCAAGCTTAACAATAAACAGAGTCTATTCAGTATGATTTAATTTGTGTAAAGTCCACATACCTTGGGCAGTAATGTGCTGAAGACATACATACATTTGATAAAGCTACAAGGAAGTCTGAGGATAGACATACACAGAGATTATATTGTTGTGACTGTGTTGTTGAGATTTCTTCTCAAAACTCACTACACATTAGAAGGAACTGGGGAGCTTTTAAAAATATATTGATGTGAAGGACTCATCCCAGAACAATTAGATTAGAATCACTTTACTCAATGGCTTAGCTAAGATTTACAGTAAACAGACACTTAAGGCTTTATTGAGGAAATTGGGGTCAACCGTTCTCAGTACCACAAGGTCTCTTCTGCAATTATTCCCTCTCTATCCTCAGCATTAATTTTTATGTCACCCCAGAGTTACTGTTTTTGGGATACCAATTGCCTTAATATTATTGGAGAGCTTCAAGAAAAAATCAAATGGGAGAGTAAAAGTCAGTTACTGGATATGGTGTCTTTCATTCCTGTCTACTAACCTATTTTCTTTGCACTTAAAAGCATTGTCTTGGAAATGATTGACCATCTTTCAGCTTCCTTATTACCCAGGTCTCTCAACCCATTCAGGCTTTTATCCTCAGTACTGCCCCAAACACCTTTAAAAAGGTGCTTGTTTGTTTGTTTTTCCATTCTATGGTTTTGGCTTCTTGTAAAAAATCAAGTGTCATAGGTACGTGGGTTTATTTCTGGGTCTTCAAATATATACCACTGATAGACCTGTCTGCCTCTCTACCAATGCCATTTGTTTTGTTTTGTTTTTTTTAATCACTATTAATCTGTAGTACATCTTGAGATTAGCAATGGTGATTCCTCCAGAAGTTCTTTTATTATTCAGAATTGTTTTGGCTCTCCTGGGTTTTTTGTTTTCCATATGAAGTTGAGAAATTCTATTTTAATATCTGTAAACAATTGTGTTGGAGTTTCGATGGCTATTAGCATTGAATCTGTATATTGCTTTTGATAAGGTAGTAGTGTTCACTATCCTAACTCTACTGGTCCCTGAGCATAGGAGATCTTTCCATGAGGTCTTTGATTTCTTTCTTCAGTCACATAAAGATCTTGTCATATAAATCTTTTACTGGCCTGATTATAGTTATATCAAGATATTATATATTACCTGTGACTATTGTGAAGGATGTTGTTTCCCTAATTCTTATCTCATCTCATACATCAATTATACAAAGGAGGGTGACAGATTTCATTGAGTTAACTTTATTGCCACTTTATGGGTTATTTATCAGTTGAAGGTTTTCTCTCATTGAATTTGGAGGCGTCATTTATGTATCCTATCATATCAACTGAGATTATTGATTCCTTGACATCTTCCTTTCCATTTTGTATCCCCTTTAATCTTCTTTTGGTGTCTTATTTCTTTAGCTAGGACTTCCCTATATGGAATAGATAGGAAGAGAGTAAGTGACATGTCTTGTCCATGATTTTAGTGGGATTACTTCAAATTTTTCTATATTTAATTTGACGTTGCCTATTGGTTTGCTGCACATATATGTGTATACACATATGTCTTTTATTATGGTTCTGTATGTGCCTTGAATTACTGATCTCTTCAGGAAGGGGTGTTGAATTTTGTCAATTGCTGTTGTAGCATCTAACAAAATGATCATGTGATTTATTTCATTGTGTTTGTTTACACAGTGGATTATGTTGATGGATTTTAATATATTGAATAATCCATGCATCCATGTGATAAAGTCTATCATGGTGAATGATTTTGTTGTTGTGTTCTTGGATTCATAAGATTGGGTGTTTTACCTTCACTTCCATTGAATTTTAGAAAGTCTTTCATTTCTTTCCTTATTTCTTCCCTATCAAGCTATCAATAAGTAGAGAGTTGTTCAGTTTCCTACAGCCCTAGTCCTAGGTTCTGATAGAATGGTATTATTTCAATCTTCTTGTACATATTGAATTTTGACTTGTGTCAGGTTATATGGTCGACTATGGAGAAGGTTCCATTAGGTGCTCAGAAGGTATGTTCTTTTTTGCTGTTAATATTTTTATTAGATATTTTCTTTATTTACATTTCAAATGTTATCTCCCCTTTGCTGTTTTCCCCTCCAAAAACTGCCTACCACATTCCCCTCCCCCGCTCACCAACCCAGCAGGCTACTCCTGCCCTGTCTTGGGATTCCCATATACTCAGGCATTGAGCCACCTCAGGACCAAGGTCCTCTCCTTCTATTGATGTCCAACAAGGCCATCCTCTGCTACATTTACAGCTGGAGCTATGGATCCCTCCATGTGTACTCTTGGGTTGGGGGTTTAGTCCCTGGGAGCACTGGGGGTGGGGGATACTTGTTGATTCATATTGTTGTTCTTCCTATGGTGCTGCAAGCCCCTTCAGCTCCTTCAGTCTTTTCTCTAGCTCCTTCACTGGGGACCTTGTGCTCAGTCCAATGATTGGCTGAGAGCCCCACCTCTGAGTATGTCAGGCAATGGCAGATCCTCTCAGGACACAGCTATATCAGGCTCCTGTCAGCAAGGATTTGTTGGTATCCACAATAGTGTATGGGTTTGGTGACTGTAAATGGGATGGATTCCCATGTGAGACAGTCTCTAAATGGCCTTTCCTTCATCTCTGCTCCACACTTTGTCTTTCTATTTCTGCCCCCTGGGTATTTGCTTCCCCTTCTGAGAAGGACTAAAATATCCACACTTGGGTCTTTCTACTTCATGAGCTTCATTTGGCCTGTGAATTGTACCTTGAGTATTCCAAGCTTCTGGGCTAATATTCACTTATCAGTGAGTGCATATCATATGTGATCTTTTGTTGTTAGGTTACCTCACTCAAGATGATATCCACCAGATCCATCTATTTGCCTAAGAATTTCATGAATTCATTGTTTTTAATAGCTGAGTAGTACTCCATTGTATAAATGTACCACAATTTCTGTGTCCATTCCTCTGTTGAAGGACATCTGGGTACTTTCCAGCTTCTAGCTATATAAATAAGGTTGCTATGAACATAGTGGAGCATGTGGCCTTATTACATGTTCGAGCATCTTCTGGGTATATGTCCAGGCACCGTATATCTGGGTTCTCCTGTAGTACTAAGTCCAATTTTCTGAGGAACCACCAGATTGATTTTCAGAATCGTTGTACCAGCTTACAATCCCACCAGCAATGGAGNAGTGTTCCTCTTTCTCCACATCCTCGCCAGTGTCTGCTGTCACCTGAGTTTTTGATCTTTGCCATTCTGACTGGTATGAGGTGGAATCTCAGGGTTGTTTTGATTTGCATTTCCCTGATGACTAAGGATGTTGAACATTTCTTTAGGTGCTTCTCAGCCATTTGGTATTCCTTCACTGAGAATTCTTTGTTTAGCTCTGTATCTCATTTTTAATAGGATTATTTGTTTATCAGGAGTCTAATTTCTTGAGTTCTTTGTATATATTGGATACATAGCCTTCTGTCACAGTATGTTTGGTAAAAATTTTTCCTAATCTGTTGGTTGCTGTTTTATCCTACTGACAGTGTCCTTCACCTTAAAAGGCTTTGCATTTTATGAGGCCCTATTTGTCAATTTTTTTTTTTTTTTTTTGAGACAGGGTAGCCCTGTCTCTATGTAGCCCTGGAGCATAAGCTATTGGTGTTCTGTTCAGGAATTTTCCCCTGTGCCCACATGTCTGAAGCTCTTCCTCCACTTTCTTTTCTATTAGTTTTATCTGATTTTACATGGATGTCCTTGATCCAGTTGGACTTGAGCTTTGTACAAGGAGATAAGAATGGATCAATTTGCATTCTTCTACATGATAACCACCAGTTGAGCTAGCACATTTGTTGAAAACGCTGTCTTAGCAGGGCATTTAATCCCAGCACTTGGGAGGCAGAGGCAGGCAGATTTCTGAGTTCAAGGCCAGCCTGATCTACAGAGTGAGTTCCATGACAGCCAGGGCTACACAGCTGTCTCTTTCCCATTGGATGGTTTTAAATCCTTCGTTAAAGATCAAGTGACCATAGGTGTGTGAGTTCATTTCTGGGTCTTCAATTCTATTCCATTGATCTACCTGCCTATCACCGTACCAATACCATGCAGTTTTAATAGTACAGCTTGAGGTCAGGGATGCTGATTCCCCCCAGAAGTTCTTTTACTCTTGAGAATTGTTTTTGACATCCTGAGTTTTTTTGTTATAGCAGTTGAATTTGAGAATGTTTCTTTCTAAATCTATGAAGAATTGAGTTGGAATTTTGATGGGGATTGCATTGAATCTGTAGATTGCTTTCGGCCAATCCACGCGCATGGGGGGTCTTTCCATCTTCTGAGGTCTTCTTTGATTTCTTTCTTCAGATACTTAAGTTCTTGTCATACAGATCTTTCACTTGTGTGGTTAGAGTCACACCAATTCTTTATTTTGTTTGTGACTACAGTGAAGAGTGTCATTTCCCTAATTTCTTCCTTAGTCTTTGAGTATAGGAAGGTTACAGATTTGTTTAAGTTAATTTTTATATCCAGCCAGTGTGCTGAAGTTGTTTGTCAGCTGTAGGAGTTCTCTGGTGGAGTTTTTTGGGTCACATAAATATACTACTACATCATCTGCAAATAGTGATAGTCTAACTTCTTCCTTTCCAATTTGTATCCCTTTTGCTGACCAATTGCTCTAGCTAGAACTTCAAGTACTATATTGAAGAGATAGGGAGAGAGGGGGAAGCATTGTGTAGTACCTAATTCTAGAGAGATTGCTTCAAGTTCCTCTGCATTGAGTTTGATGTTGGCTACTGGTTTGCTGTACATTGCTTTTACTGTGTTTAGGTACTGGTCTTAAATTCGTGAACTTTCCCATACTTTTAACATGAAGGGGTGTTAAATTTTGCCAAATGCTTTTTCAACATTTTATGAAATGATCATGTGGTTTTTTTCTTTGGATTTTTTATGTAGTGGATTTCTGTATATTCTGCCTTCCTGGGATGAAGCCTACATAGTTGTGGTGAATGATCGTTCTGATGTGTTCTTGGATTCAGTTTGCAAGACTTTTATTGAGTATTTTTGCATCAATATTCATAAGGGAAATTGGTCTGAAGTTCTCTTTTTTGTTGGGTATTTGTGTGGTTTTGATATCAGTGTAATTGTGGCTTCATAGAACAAATTGTGCAATGCTCGTTCTGTTTTGATTTTGCGGGATAGTTTGAAGAGTATTAGGTCTTCTTTGAAGGTCTGATAGAATTCTGCACTAAAACCATCTGGTCCTGGACTTTTTTTTTGGTTGGGAGACTTTTATTCTGCTTCTATTTCTTTAGGGGTTATGGGACTGTTTAGATGGTTTATCTGATCCTGATTGAAATTCGGTACCTGGTATCTGTCTAAAAACTTGTCCATATCTTCCAGATATTCATTTTTTCTTGAGGATAGGCTTTTGTAGTTTAATTTCCTCAGTTCCTTTTGTTAGATTTCCCTTTTCATTTCTGATTGTGTTAATTTGGATGCTGTCTCTGTGCCTCCTGGTGAGTCTGGCTAAGGCTTTATCTATCTTGTTGATTTTTTTAAACAGCCAGCTCCTGGTTTTGTTGATTCCTTGTATAGTTCTTTTCTTGTTTCTGTATGGTTGATTTCAGCCCTGAGTTGGAATATTTTCTGCCATCTACTCCTGTTGGGTATATTTGCTTCTTTTTGTCCTAGAGCTTTCAGGTGTGCTGTTAAACTGCTAGTGCATTCTCTCTCCAGTTTCATTTTGGAGGCACTCAGAACTATGAGTTTTCCAATTAGCACTGCTTTTATTGTGTCCCATAAGTTTGGGTATGTTGTNCCTTCATTTTCATTAAATTCTAAAAAGTCTTTAATTTCTTTCTTTATTTCTTCCTTGACCAAGCTAACATTGAGTATAGGAATGTTCAGCTTCCATGTGTATATGGGCTTTCTCCTGTTTTTGTTTTTATTGAAGACCAGCCTTAGTCTGTAATGATCTGATAGGATATATGGGATTATTTCTATCATCTTTTATTCTTTTTTTTTTAATTAGATATTTTGTTGTACTGGCTAGTATTGTGTCAACTTGACACAGCTGGAGTTATCACAGAGAAAGGAGCTTCAGTTGGGGAAATGCCTCCACAAGATCCAGCTGTAAGGCATTTTCTCAATTAGTGATCAAGAGGGGAGGTCCCCTTGTGGGTGGTGCCATC
>NC_034593.1:16719443-16726883 GCF_900095145.1 Mus pahari | reverse complement strand
TGCTTCTTGGTCATGAAGTTTGTGCAGGAATATAGACCCTGACTAAGACATTTCTTCATTTACATTTCAAATGCTATCCCTAAAGTCCCCTGTACCTACCCCAGCCCCCATGCTTCTCCCCAATCTACTCACTCCCTCTTCCTGGCCCTGGCATTCCCCTGTACTAGGGCATATTATTTTTGCAAGACAAAGGGCCTCTCCTCTCATTGATGGCCAACTAGGCCATCCTCTATTACATATGCAACTACAGACACAACTCTGGGAAGTACTGGTTAGTTCATATTTTTTTTCCTCCTATAGGGTTGCAGACCCCTTCAGCTTCTTGGGTACTGTCTCTAGCTCCTTCATTAGGGGCCCTGTGTTCCATCCAATAGATGACTGTGAGCATCCACTTCTGTATTTGCCAGGCACTGGCAAAGCCTCATAAGAGATAGCTATATCAGGGTCCTGTCAGCAAAATCTTGCTGGCATATGCAATAGTTTCTGGGTTTGGTGGTTGTTTATGGGATGTATCCCTGGATGGGACAGTCTCTGGATGGTCCTTCCTTCCGTCCCAGCTCTGAACTTGGTTTCTATAACTCCTTCCATGGGTATTTTGTTCCCCATCCTAAGGAGGAATGAAGTATCCACACTTTGGTCTTCTTTTTTCTTGAGTTTCATGTGTTTTGCAAATTGTATGTTGGGAGCTGTTGAAGGCCTGGTTATTCTCATCCTGGTCTCCCATATATCTTGGATATTCTAAGTTTCTGGGCTAATATCCACTTATCTGTGTGTGCATATAATGTGTGTTCTTTTGTGACTGGGTTAACTCACTCAGGATGATATCCTCCAGATCCATCCATTAGCCTAAGAATTTCATGAATTCGTTGTTTTTATTGCTGAGTAGTACTCCATTGTGTAAATGTACCAGATTTTCTGTATCCATTCCTCTGTTGAGGGACATGTGTGTTCTTTCCAACTTATGGCTATTATATATAAGAGTGCTATAAACATAGTGGAGCATGTTTATTACAAGTTGGAACATCTTCTGGCTATATGCCCAGGAGTGGTATTGCTGGATATTCTGGTAGAACTATGTCCAATTTTTCTGAACAACTGCCAGACTGATTTCCAGAGTGGTTGTACCAACTTGTAATCCCACCAACAATGGTAGAGTGTTCCTCTTTCTCCACATCCTTGCCAGCATCTGCTGTCAACAGAGTTTTTGATCTTAGCCATTGTGACTGGTGTGAGGTGGAATCTCAGGGTTGTTTTGATTAGCATTTCCCTGATGATTAAGGATATTGAACATTTTTTTCAGGTGCTTCTCAGCCATTCAGTATTCCTCAGTTGAGAATTCTTTGTTTAGCTCTGTACCCCCCTTCTTTAATAGGTTTATTTGTTTTTCTGGAGTCCATCTTCTTGAATTCTTTATATATATTGGATATTAGTCTTCTATCTGATTTAGGATTGGTAAATATCCTTTCCCAATCTGTTGGTGGCCTTTTTGTCTTATTGACAGTGTCTTTTGTCTTACAGAATCTTTGCAATTTTATGAGGTCCCATTTGTTGATTCTAGATCATACAGCACAAGCCAATGCTGCTCTATTCAGGAATTTTTCCCCTGTGCCCATATCTTTGAGGCTTTTCCCCACTTTCTCCTCTACAAATTTCATTGTCTCTGATTTTATGTGGATTTCCTTGATCCACTTTGACTTGAGCTTTGTACAAGGAGATAAGAACGGATCTATTCACATTATTCCAGATGAATTTGCAACTTGCCCTTTATATTGTTATTGAAGATCAGCATTAGTCCATGGTGATCTGATAGGATGCATAGTATAATTTCAATATTTTTGTATCTGTTGAGGCCTATTTTGTGACCAATTATATGGTCAGTTTTGGAGAAGGTACCATGATGTGCTGAGAAGAAGGTATATCCTTTTGATTTAGGATGAAATATTTTATAGATATCTCTTGAATCCATTTGGTCCAAAACTTCTGTTAGTTTCACTGTGTCTCTGTTTAGTTTGTGTTTCCTCGATCTGTTCATTGATGAATGTGGGGTGTTGAAGTCAACCACAATTATTGTGTGAGTTGCAACGTGTGCTTTGAGCTTTGCTAAAGTTTCTTTTGTGAATGTGTGTGCCTTGAATTTGGAGAATAGATGTTCAGAATTGAGAGTTCCTCTTGGTACATTTTTTCCTTTGATGTGTTTGAATTGCCCTTCCTAATCTTTTTTTGATGACTTTTGGTTGAAATTTGATTTTATCAATATTAGAATGGCTACTCTTGAACCTTTCTTGGAACCATTTGCTTGGAAAATTGTTTTTCAGTCCTTTACTCTGAGTTAATGTTTTTCTTTGACACTGGGGTGCATTTTGTGTATTCAGCAAAATGATGGGTCCTGTTTAGGAATCCATTCTGTTAGTCTATGTCTTTTCATCGGGGAATTGAGCCTATTGATGTTCAGAGATATTAAGGAAAAGTGATATTTGCTTCATGGTATTCTTTTTTTGATATTACTTTTATGTTTGTCTTGTCATTTTCTTTTGTGTTTGTTGAAAGAAGATTACTTTCTTGCTTTTTTTAGGGTGTAGTTTCCCTCCTTGTGTTGGTGTTTTCCATGTATTATCCTTTGTAGGATTGGATATGTGGAAAGATATTATTGTGTAAATTTGGCTTTGTCATGGAATATTTTGGTTTCTCTGTCTAGGGTAATTGATAGTTTTGAAGTCTTCCACAATTATTGTGTGTTGCAATGTGTGCTTTAAGCTTTGCTGGGTATAGTAGCCATTTGTGTTTTCTTAACATCTGTATGAGATCTGCCCAGGATCTTCTAGATTTCATTGTCTCTGGTGGGAAGTTTGGTGTAATACTGATAGTTCTGCCTTTGTATGTTACTTGGCCCTTTACCTTACTGCTTTTAATATTCTTTCTTTGTTTAGTGCAATTGGTGTTTTGATAATTATGTGACAGGATGAATTTCTTTTTGGTCCAATCTATTTGGAGTTCTGTAAGCTTCTTGTATGTTCGTGGACATCTCTTTCTTGAGTTTAGGGATGTTTTCTTCTATAATTTTGTTGAAGATATTTTCTAGCCTTTTGAGTTGGGAATCTTCACTCTCTTCTATACCTATTATCCTCAGATTTGGTCTTCTTATTGTGTCCTGGATTTTCTGGATATTTTGGGTGAGGAGGTTTTTGTATTTTGCATTTTCTTTGACTGCTGTGTCAATGTCTTCTGTGGTATCTTCTGCACCTGAGATTCTCTCTTCTATGTCTTGTATTCTAGTGGTGATGCTTGCATCTATGACTCCTGGTGTCTTTCCTTGCTTTTATATCTCCATTGTTGTCTACCTTTGTAATATCTTTATTGTTTCTATTTCCATTTTTAGATCCTGGATGGTTCTGTTCAGTGCCTTCACCTGTTAGGTTCTGCATTTCTGTAATTCTTTAAGGGAGTTCTGTGTTTCTATTTAAGGTCTTCTACTTGTTTACCTGTGTTTAATTTTTAAGGGACTTATTTATGTCCTTCTTAAGTTCCTCTATCATCATCATGAGGTTTGATTTTAAATCAGTCTTGCTTTTCTGGTGTGCTGGTGTAACCAGGGCTCACTGTGTTTGGAGAACTTGGTTCTGATAATGCCAAGTAGCCTTGGTTTCTGTTTCTTATGTTCTTGCTCTTGCCTTTCACCATTTGGTTATCGCTGGTGTTAGCTGGTCTTGCTATCTCTTACTTTGGCTTGTCCCTCCTGCAAGCCTGTGTGTCAGTACTCCTGGGAGACCAGTTCTCTCTGGGTGGAATTTAGTTATAGAGAGCTGTGGTACAGAGTCAGCTGTATGGTACAGACAGAGATCAGTAGGATCCTCTCCCCAGCTGATCCTTGGTTCCTATGTCCTGGTGCCTCTGTGAACATCCTTCTTGGGCCAGGAATTTGAAGAGAATTGGTGTTCTTTCCTGTGCTCGCTGCGTAGGTCCTCCTGGGAGACCGTCTCTCTCCTGGTGGTATTTGTGTATGTAGTTCTGTGGCACACGATCAGCTCTGGGTGCAGATGGATACTGCAAAACTTGTTTCCCAGGCACTCTTCGGGGGCTCGCTTTCTGGGTATGTTACGATGTGGGTATGGAGCTCTGTGGCAGAGATCTGGTACAGATGGAGATGAAGGAAACTAGATGGCTACCATTTCAGGCTGCCCCTAGGTTCCTGTGTCCTGAGGGTACTGAGTGGGTTCTTCTGAACAGTAGTGGTTGTCCTACCTGCACCCACAGACCTCTCCGCACTCCTGAGAGGCTCAGTCCCTCCTGGTGCTATTTGGGTATGGGACCCTGAGGCAGAGGACCTCTGTTCTTTTGGTGTTTGGTGGAATGTTCTATAGATATCTGTTCAATCTATTTGTTTCCTAACTTCTGTTAGTTTCACCGTGTTTATTTTCTGTTCCTTTGATTTGTCCATTGGTGAGTAGGGTATTGAAGTCTCCTACTATTATTGCTTGGGGTTGAATGTGTGTTTTGAACTTTAGTAAAGTTTCTATTATGAATCTGGTTGTGCTTGCATTTGGGGGATAGATGTTCAAAATTGTGACTTCATTTTGGTGGATTTTTCCTTTGATGAGTTTGAAGTGTCCTTCTCAAACTCTTTTGATTATTTTTAGGTAAAAGTCTATTTTATTGGATAGTAGAAACTCCAGCTTGTTTCTTGGGACTGTTTACTCTACATTGTGTCAATTTTGTTACTGAGGTGTGTTTATTGTATATAGCAGAATGATGTTTATGAATCCAATCTGTTAGCCTGTGTCTTTTAATTATGGAATTGAGTACATGATGTTGAGAGAGATTGATGATCAATGATTGTTAGTGCCTGTTATTTTGTTGAAGGTGGTACTATGTGTGTGCCATTCTCTGGGTTTGTTTAAAATGATTGATTTCCAGTGTGTGTGTGTGTGTGTGTGTGTGTGTGTGTGTGTGTGTGTGTGTGTATGTTTTGTTTTTTTGTTTGTTTGTTTGTTTGTTTGTTTTGGTGTAGTTTCCCTCCTTGTATTGAATTTTTCTTCTAGAGCCCTCCCAAGGACTAGATTAGTAGAAATATATTGTTTCAATTTAGTTTTGTAATGGTTTCTACTTTAGTGGTAATTGAGAATTTCCATGGGAATAGTAGTCTGGGCTGGCATCCATGGTCTCTTAGGGTCTGCAAAACATTGCTCGCTGATCATCTGGCTTTTAGCATCTTTGTTAGAAGATGAGATGTAATTTTGATAGGTCTTCCTTTGTTACTCGGTCTTTTTCCTCATAATTTTTAATATTCTTTCTTTGTTCTGTACATTTAGTGTTTTGATTTTTATGTGGCAGGAGGATTTTCTTTTCTGATCAAATCTATGTGGTGTTCTGTAGACATACATGTTTATGGTCATTTCTTCCTTTGGGTTAGCAACTTATTGTCTATGATGTTGTTGAAGATGTTTACTGATTCTTTGAACTGGGAATCTTCACCCTTCTCTTTTTCTATTATTCTTAGTTTTGGTCTTTTCCTTATGCCCCAAATTTACTGAATGTTTTGGGTTTAGAATCTTTTACACTTGCCATTTTCCTTGACCGATATATTAATATCTTCTACGGTATCTTCTATATCTGAGATTCTTTCTTCCATCGCTTGTATTTTGTTGGTGATAGTTGGAGCTGTAGTTCCTGTTCTGTTTCCCAGGTTTTCTATCTCCAAAATTTCCCCCATTCATTAATTTTTTTTATTGTTTCTATTTCCATTTTTAGGTCTTGGGCTATTTTGTTTCATCTATTTGGTTGTATTTTGTAGGGTATGGTTCTGAAGCTTTGATCAGGAATCCGCATGTGAACACTGAAGGCACTATTTCCCAGTTGGTTCTTGATCAATTGTTAAAGATGCCAGCAGCCAAAGGTTGGGCGGGAGAGGTGAGACTTCTAGGTTCCTGCTGGCAGACTAGGAGATGCAGGAGGAGAAAAGGGATTTCAGCATGCTTTATAGGGAGAGATAATCACCAGTCATGTAAGATCTTGGGTGGAATGGCAATTGTCTGCTTCCCAAGGCTGGAGACTAGAAAGACAACTAAGCTGAGGGCAGATATAGGGTGTTGAGCAAGAAGAACGTAACTGGGCAACAAAACTAAGAGCAGATTTAGAGGTCTTTAGCCAGGATTAACAGAGGTAAGGGCCCATTAGTTACAAAAGGCTTAGAAGAGCCCAGAAGCTGAGCCATAAGGCAGGCTAAAAAATGAGTTCTCTCTCTCTCTCTCTCTCTCTCTCTCTCTCTCTCTCTCTCTCTCTCTCTCTCCTCTCCCCCCCCGTGTATGTGTGTGTGTGTGTGTGTGTGTGTGTGTGTGTGTGTGTGTATCTTTCATCCATGGACCCAAGAGAACCAGGGCGGTGGCTGGTAGTGTGATCTGCCTGGAGCTTAAAGTGGGGTAGTAGAAACAACATGCTATAATATTTTCCTGTTTTCTCTTTCTAACTTTTCCCCTGGGTTTTCCTGTATTTCTTTAAGGAGTTATTTATATCCTCTTTAAAAACCTCTGTCATCTTCATTAGATGGAATTTAAGGTCAGAATCTTACTCTTAATGTATATTAGGGTATCCAGGACTTGCAATAGTAGGAGATCTGGGTTCTGATGGTGCCAAATTTGCACTGGCTTCTGTCGATTATGTTCTTGTGCTTGCCTTTCACCATGTGGTAATCTTTGATGTTAACTAGTCTGGGTGTCCTGGTTTGGAGCAGGTCTCTGCTGAGGCAGGTGGAGGTCTGTGTTCCAGGTTAGAGCAGACCTCCTGGCAGGCAGACAGTGCTGTGTCTCTGGGAGACAGGCAGGGCTATATGGTGGGGGAGCAGACACACTGATCTACATTGTGTGCAGGTGGAAATGCCAACTGGAATGGCTCTGGGACTCAAGCAGGGCAGGACAGATCTCATGTTTACTGAGCTTTATTGGATCCCAACTGGAATGGGTATTGAGGCAGGGTCTCACCTGTGTCCCTGGATAGAGCAGTCCTCCTGAGATATAGGCAGGGTTATGGGATGGGGACATGGGAAAGGAGATCTGCCTCTGTGCAGGTGGAGATGCGGATGAGAAGGATGCCATTCCCCAATTTTTAAAAAGTAGTTCTGAAATCAATCTTTTTGTTTAAAACAACAAATCAAAAACTCTTTAGCCTTTGCTCAAGACAGAGCTCCTCACTGTATTCTATACAGATAAGATCTGACCACTCTTACCTTAGTGTTGAGGCCATAGAACCTTGGAATCAATGGACATTCTTTCCCTTTCTTATTTTTGTGTCTAGAAATCAATTTTCTTTTCCTCTCTCCTCCCTCCCTTCCTTCCTTCCTCCCTTGCTTCCTTCCTTCCTTGCTTCCTTCCTTCCTTCCTTCCTCCCTCCCTCCCTCCCTTCCTTCCTTCTTTCCTTCCTTCCTTCCTCCCTCTCTCTCTCCCTCTCTCC
>NC_034593.1:16695006-16719301 GCF_900095145.1 Mus pahari | reverse complement strand
CCTCCCTTCCTCCCTCCCTCCCTTGCTTCCTTCCTTCCTTCCTTCCTTCCTTCCTCCCTCCCTCCGTCCCTCCATCCCTCCCTCCCTTGCTTCCTTCCTTCCTTCCTCCTTTTTTTCTTTCCTCCCTTGTTTGGAATTGCTTCTTTCTGAGCTTCTGACCTAGCTAACTGCTATCATGCCATTAGTTCTAGTCTCAGATTAAATGCCATCTTTTCATCAAGTGCGTCTCCTCCCTCTCAGTCTCAGGTCATAGAAGACTTGCTCCAAATTACCCTCATATACCACGTCTTAGCACTGTTGACTTCTTGCTGTTTTGATGCCTGTACTGCAGCATACATACAATTATGTATTCAGGTATAAATGTACTTGCCTTTGCCTCATTACCCTACCAACTCCCGAGAGCAGAGGCATTTTTCTTTATTCCAAATATGCCCTTAATATTTATAATAGTACCTGACAATCATCAGGGTTATGATAAATCTTTTGAAAGAATAGTGTATACTAAATCAAACCAAACTTCCTGTTTCTTAATGTGCTATTTGAGAATCCATATTTTATTTTCATATTGGATTTTCCTTTTCCATTTTATTTTATTTGTAAACTTTCATGATCATTTCATAAAATGCTAGTGTCACAGCTCATTTCCCGTATATTAAACATTCAATTTGCTATAATGTTGCTCCTTTATGGAAAACCATAACTGAGGATATATTTCTGGAGCCATTTCTTTTATCTCCAAGGTTACAGTCTTCAACTCTTAGCATCCCTGGTTATACATTATACTGTTTCTGTTTTCATCTACAGAACCTTACCTAGGTTTTCCTATTGTGCACTGATCTTGCTTGTCCCTCAGTGTCACTCTTGTGAGCTCACTATCCCACCTTTCCTATGCTGCTTTTGTTTTCATCAGCCTTCAGGACTCAGGAATGCTCTACCTTCATTTTATACCTTCATTCTTTTATACTTCCTACCATCAAAATATAGAACATGCTGCTTGATGTTAGATTCTTTTTATCGCATATAGCTTGCCAACCATTGAAAGATGGGTGCAGTTTTTGAAAGAAAGTGTAGCTGTACAGGAGATACCATTATGAGTTATTTTACTGACTAAACATGTGTTATCAATGGAGGTATTAGGGAACCAATATGTGTATTTGCACACCTATATGCATATGTGTATGCATGTTCACATGCAAATAAATGCCAGTATTTGAGGTCAGATATATTTAATCACATTCCACATGATTCTGGGGGAAACCATCTCTCACTGAATGTGAAACTCACTAATTCAGCTGGTCTGGCTGGACAGCAAGCACCAGAGATCTCCCTTCTTCCTCTCCAGCACTGAGATTGGAGGCTTGCATTTGTGCTCCCAGGGATGTATATGGGTGGCAGGGATCTGAACTCTTGTTCTTGCCCTTGTACTTGCATGAGAAGCACTTGAGCAATGGAGCCATCACCTAGCAAATTGGGATGTTCTTACCGTCATATAAGAACCATCACATGGCATGGAGATTTGAATGAGATATCTCCTGTTGTTTAAAGCATTTAAATACTTGTTCCCCAGTTTATGGCACTGGTTGGGAAGGCATAGGAGGTGTGGTCTTTTTGGAGGAGTTTGTCACTAGAGGTGGGATTTGAGTTTAAAGACCCATGCTGTTTAACTGTTACTCTATCTGCTTTGTACTTGTGACTCAAAATGTGAGTCATCAGCTTCTGCTCCAGACATCTTGTCTGCTGCCTGCTGCCTCTCCACCATCATGGACTGTAACCTTCTGGAGCCATAAATACAAATAAACTCCTTTATATGCTGCTTTGGCCATGGTGTTTTATCACAGTAACAGAGTAAGAGTAATTAATTACACTAGTGACACTTTATACAAAGGCAATGCTTTGGGTGAATCTAACTTGAGAATATTAAGTGATATTTTAAGACGTAAGTGTTTCCAATTTAAAAGTTCCCAAAATGAACTAAGTGGCAGTTGTGAGTTCATCTTAAGTAATGGATTTACCCCTACAGTGTAAATTATGGAGGATGCAGCAATGCTCTTATCAGTTACTTTGTGCTGTTTCTTTAAAAAATTCTCAGAAGAACACTTAGAATAAACAAACAATTGAGTTATAGTACATCTAAAAGATAAAAAATATCACAGAGAGATAAAAATAAAATGCAGTATATATTTAGATCATAAAAAGTATGTTATTTCAATGATTATATTTCAGATATGTCTGATGGCTAATTTTTCATATTAATATGATATTTCTTTCCACACTTCTTACTGGAGCTTCAAAAGGCAGTGCTTTATGACACAAATGTCTTTTTCTGAGTGGGTGAATATAAAATGTGAAAAGGCCAGATGTCACCCGCAATTACAGAACTGTGATATTTACAAACAAAGAAAATATGGAAACTGCCATTAAGCTAAAAATATTAGTATATTACAATGAAATATAGGTATGAATGTGGTAAGTTATAGTATAAGGAACAAATTACCCTTATTATTTCTGTATTTGAAAGTAGATGTGAAAAAGTAATGTTTCGTGCTGAGTACAGAAGAAATGGAACAATTCCTCTGTAACCATTGTTTAAGTGTCCTGGCAGTCAAGGTTCTTCTGAGGAACGGAGCTTCTCCTTATCACCTAAGGTCAGAAAGAATGAAGCTGAAGACTCTATTTGTCCTAAGCTAGCACCTTTCTAGCTTTGGCCTTTGGATTATCTTCTTCTCTCTCCACTAAAATAGAGTGCTTTTTTTCTCTGCTTTAAAATAGTATTTTTATTGTTTTCTTCTCAGACATCACTATAGTAAGACCACATTCTTCACCATTGAAAGGTATCTTTTATGGGAGACTACGTAATTTGTCTCCTGTAAAATACTTGTAGCTGGGGATCCTTGAAAGTTAGGGTTGAATTACATTGTAATTACATTAGCTATCAACAAAGAGTCTCATAGTAGCCTGGGACGCTAATGCTCTCTAGAAAGTTAAGCAATAATGATCACAGGATGCTTCTAATAGCACAGTCTCTTTTGTAGGATAGTAAGAACATCTAATAAATGGTGAAGTCTATATTTATTATGAGAACAATAATAATAATATTAATAATATTTTACAGGCACTCACTGTATAGCCATCGCTTGCCTAGAACTCACTATGTAGACCATTTTAACAATGAACTAACATAGATTCTCTTGCCTCTGCCTCTCTAGTGCTGTGATTACAGAAATAAGCCACCATGCTCAGACTGCCATTGTATGTATTATTTTAACATTTAACTATAACATTAGAATACCTAAAACATTAAAAAATAATTTCTAGTGTATCTCAAATTCCCAATCAGTGCCTAGTGTATGTTTATATTTTTAAGAATCCACATGCATAAAGTTTCTTTTTCATTCTGTGTTTTTACAGCACAATGTCTATCTTCAACAAGTGGCCAAAGAACATTTTGCATTTCCCTTATCAGAAGAAGACAGTCAGGTGGGAGGACAAGAAAGAATGCGGAACTTTATCACAATGAGGCATTGTCTTCATATAGGGCCAGGTTTGGGAGTCTAAGATTCCTCTCTGTTGGCTTCTCCACCCTCTGATCCTTCTGTTTTCTTGGTTCTTTGGAACCTGAAAAACATAGAACTATTTTGGTCTAGGTATTCTTATTTTTTTCTTTGAATTCTTTCTAATGATTTCCCCATCATCCTTTAACCTACTCCTTAGCTAGTTCAAAGTACTTTTCTTAAATGCCTGTAGTCTACCTGGCTTTAATTAATCAGGGATAGCAGATATCACTGGTATGTTTAATGGATTAGCCTGAGAGATATAGTTGATGTGCACCATAGCATCATTATTCTGTAACTTGTTTACATGTCTCACATTATAAGTAGAAATATCTACAGTTAACCTCCCCCCCTTTTTAAAGGTTTATTTCACTTTTAAATATGTGTTTGGGGGTCAATGTATGAAGGTATGTAAACATCAGTTTAGGTGTCTGTGGAGGACAGAGGCCACATCACATTCCCTGGGTCTGGAATTACAGGCTTTTGTGATCCACATAGTATGTGTCTTTGGATCCTAAATCAGGTCCTCTTGTAAAGCAGTATGTGCTCTTAACCACTAAGTATCTTTCAAACCTTACTGTTTAAAAGGGCTACTAAATATTTGTGCCACATCATAAGTGGACTTCTTGCTTTCTTTCTCAACATGATGTTTCGGGCATCACCTACTTTTTTCTTTTAAAAACAGAAGTCATTCCATGCTTCCCCAACCATAGGTTGTTGTCCTCAGCATTGTGTTTCTAATATTCATTCTTGACAATAGAAATGGCTTTATAAACATATTCAAGAGATGAAATGTGCTTAAAAGGCATTTAAAATATCAGACTGGTACATTCTGCCAAAAGACAGCAACAGAGAAAATGTTTATATTTATATCTATATTTGCTAAAACAAAAATGAAACAGAGAATATAGACAACATATGGTATGAAACAGTGGCTCTCAGAATATTGAGAATAAACAGTGCAATGAACACTAAAGTGTATTGATCCTTGAGGGGCGAGAAACAAGACAGTTAGCTGTGACTGCCCCCATCTCCTGTTTCAGGGTGAAATATTCTGAGTGGCACAGTGGCTGATCATTCTGGAAGAAACAAGGATTAATTATTAGGCGTCTATAACCATAGCAATAGTCACAAGAAGAATAAACAGAAAACTAAGCAAACACCCTAGAAATGGGTAGGGAATAATCCAAATTCAAAGAGCCTGAAATGCGTGTAACTGTTCCCTGAAAGAAAAGAGCAAGAAACACTACTGAATAAATGAATATGACTATATGTACTTTTAAAGTTGATAAAGTCATGGAAACATAGAACCAAGCATCCCAAATAACCCCAAGAATAGAAAAACTGGAGAAAATTGTACCAAAAGCTTTTTATAATCAAATTATTAAGAGAAGGGACTAAGAATAGGAGAAAAATCATACAATCACAACAAAGGTTAAGGGTTAGGGAGATGGAAAGGACACTTCTGCAAGTTAAGGGACTGTTGAGCAGCAGCTGTAGTGTGTAAAGGGGAAAAAATCCTGACAACTAGGAACTGTTTAGTAGGCAAAAATTTCTTCAAAGAAAGACTCGATATTTTTGTAGGCATAAAACTAAAATAATTTACAACCAGTCAACTTATATGATAAGAACTATTTAAGAAATTCTCTTCAGCAGAAGAAAGATCACATAGAAGTCATATAAGATATACACAAATAAATAACATTAAGAACTGTAAAATAAAATTAATTTTACATAAAATAATAACAATATACTGTGGGGCTTATAGAATATGTGGAAGTAATACAGTGTATGATGGAACAAATGCTGTAAGAAGAGAAATCACTGAAAATTATAGTGTGTATTGGGCAGCGTAATATCTTTTGAGGACTGAGGTGGTAAATAACTGGTGAATACATAAGAGCAACAAATACCTCCACAAACAAGCAAAAAATAGAATAGAATTTCAAAAATATTTAACACAAAATAGAAATAGGAACAATGAAGAAAATGAAGAGAGGACAGAAATGAGAGTAAAATAACTATTAAATATAAATGGGCTAAATAGTCAACTATAGGACAAAAAAACATATGGCTTACAAACATATTATCATGGCTCATAAACATATTATCAACTACATAACACTTATAAATACTTTAAATATGAGAATAAATGATGTGAAAATAGGCAGTGCTTATATTGCTATAATACAAAAATAATATGAAAATTAACTAGGTCAAAATAAATTATGTCATAATGACCAAGACATGAATTGATCAGAAGAGCATTTAGTAATGAAGAATGATATTCATGAAGCAAAAAAATTCATGCATTTAGTAATGAAGAATGATATTCATGAAGCAAAAAAAATCTATAATTGTAGCTTGATATTTCAACAATCATATCTATGTCCTTGGCCTAAGAAACAAAACCAAAACAAGAGAGAATAATTGTGTCTGCAGGGTGTGATTTAAAAAGCATTCAGATATAAAATGCTTAATATTAGATATCCATATTAGAAAAGGAAAAAAATCTCCCCAATATTTGATCTTAGCTTCTATGTTAAGAATCCAGAAAAGTAGAGCAAACCCAAAATAAGCAGAAGAAATAAATATCAATAGCAGGATACAAGTCAATGAACTGGAAAACAAAATAATAGAGAAAAATCAATAATCTTGTATTTGAGTTAATAAATCGGTAGTCACATTGATCAGAAAGCAAAAAATGACATAGGTGAAAAAAGATAACTATTATAACTGAGAGGAGTAATGTCAATGCAATTATACAAATAAAAATTATTACTATTTATTATTATTTTTAGAAAAATTAATATATTTGGTACATCAGATGAAACTCATGAAATAATTCAGAGTCCTAATTTGAAATTAACAGCCTTTCCATTAAAATAGATCATTTTAGTTAACATGTTTACTAAATAAATATGTTTATGAGGCAGAAAGTTGGCTCAGCTTTTAAGCAAAAGTGCTGCTATTTTAGAAGACGAGAGACTGGTTACCAACACTCACAAACCACCTGTAACTTTTAGGGGACCTCTTGTCTCTCTGGCTTCTAGCAGCACTGAATTAATATGCACAAAGCCATACACAAATACACATAATTTTTCAAATTTCTTAAATATATAAGACTGAACATTATCCCATGAAAAATTCACTTTAAGTGGTTTTGTTGAGAAGGTTTGCCAAATGTTTATATGTGCTTCTTTTGCAAAGATATTTGCAAGGGCTTGTGAAATAGATTACCAAGCATCATCTTGTCATTTTCTCTGAACACACTGAGAAATGTGTATGAAATTAGTCATATTTATCTACCACTGGTGAGACTATAAATACAGTAAAGAGCTTTATAACAGCACATAATTAATGAATACAGTTTCATTAATTTAGGCACACCATTTGTCCATAGTCAGGACACACTAAACATATTCAACAACCTATTTCCCTTGCTTGCTTGCAGTCTTTTTCTCCCATTCTTTCCCCCAGTCATGCAAGAGAATTTTGGTTGCATCTTAAGCTAGCAAGCCAGCATGCATTTTTTCTTAATTGTATATAAGTGGAACTGTGTTTGTCTCTGGCTTCTTTTATTTATCATCTTCTGATTCATCCAGGTTTTGGTCTGTATCCAGTCTGTTGATTTACTGCCATTGAATGAGCACATTCATTTGTTTATTCATTTAACTACTTAGCTTTTGATTTTTCCATTTGTAGCTGTAACAAAGAGCTGCTAGAACACTTGTGTGGAAGGCCAGGTGGACAGACACCTCTACTTTCCTTGCAATAGTATATGGAGATAAAATGACAGTTCCTGTAGTAGATGCGAGATTGACATGTAGGAATGCTGAAAGCTTTCTAGTGGGAATGTATAGTAACTGGTCCATCTGGACTGCATTGTGTATGGCTCACATGGTTATAAAAACAAAACAAGCATATGCTTTCTACAACTCTTACATCACTGAGATTTATTATTAGTTATGTCATATTTTATACTATTCTTAAAAATAGTTATTAATTGTGTGTGGTTGAGTATCTGAGTTCAGTTGTGAGCATGCCACATTAAACATAAAGAGGTCAAAGGACAACTTCTAGAAGTCAGTTCTCTCCTTCAATCCTTTTGGAACTAGGGATACAATTCAGGTCGTCTATCAGTCCTTTGCCCAAGGACTGCTACCCACTGAACCATCAATAGCAACCCTCTTGTTTACTATTTTTATAAAGAGCCATTATCCTTAGAAAGCCTGATCTTTCACTATGTGTGTATGGAAATATTGATCCATATTTCACCATAGAATCTTGAAATGTTGCTGAATTGATTAGCTCTCTCTTTGGTGTTTGCCTGGGATTTTTTGTATCAGCGAACATGTGAGCTGCAAATAAAATGTGTTCCTTCATTTCTGACTTGAGCTTAGTTTTCCACACTGTGTGGATGCCAAGTTATCTAACTTTCTTACAGATCTTGGTGTGTGGCAGGTCTCTTCTGTTTCTAACTTGAAAAAAAAATCAGTAAGGAAATGGAATCTTCCAAATGATTTTTCTGTCAGTTATAGTAATTATATTTTTCATCTTTTATAGTCTGTTAATATTGTGATCATATTAATCAATTTTTAAATGTTAAACCGATTTAACCTTTCTGAGATATATACTGTTTGATCATGATTTTTTTTTTTTTGCTAAATATAGATTTATTTTACTTGTTAAAACTTTGCTAAAATTGTTTTGAGTGTCAACTTCATTGTGGAACAACTTTACAAAGTTTTTTTTTTTCTGCGATTTGTTCTGTTTTTGTTTGTTTGTTTGTTTGTTTTTGGTTTTGGTTTTTTTGATATGGCATCCTGGTGCAGTGAGCTTGAAAATAGTCTTCATTTAATGGGGAAAGTTATATAAATGTTGTGTCTAAACTTATGAAACTGCATTCTTTAATTATGTGCTGTTTAAGCTCTTTCATGTATTTCTAGTCTCACCAGTGATAGATAAATATGACTAATTTCATATACATTTCTAAGTGTGTTCAGAGAAAATCACAAGAGGATGCTTGATACGTTGTTTCGCAAGCCCTTACAAATATCATTGTAAAAGAAGCACATGTAAATCATTTCATCAAGAAATAAAAAGGGTTAAAATGTGTTTATGTTGATCATCTACGAGTGTACAGTCCCAAAAAATTTTACCTCAAGTTATCATGTCATTTTGTTTATTTATTTTAAGTAGAAAGAACAAGAAAACAACACATTTTCCAGGAAAAAATATAGTCAGTGAATGATCATGCATTGACATACAGAATGTTTTTAGACCATAAAAGTGAAAAGACTTTGTAATAATGTAAGAAAAGAACCCTTTACAATGTGCATTGAAACACTTGGATTAAAATGAACCATTAGTACTTTGTTAAAGTTGAGAAGAATACAGGTAATGTTTGAAGTGACCACAACCTGGTATCTGAGTGCTTAGATATCTGAGAACCCCCAAGGCCTCAAAGCAAAGTAACATTTCCTCAGACTCTCACTGGTAGTTTAGGTTCAGATTTTGTTTCTAACTCTGACTTCACCAATTCCAAGAATGTTAGAATACCTGTCTTTAGTAACAATGTATAAAATCAAAATAATTAAGAAGATATATTCTTTTACCACCTAAAGATAAGGTTAATGGCATTAATATAGCCTCTTTTTCAGAATTCAGGCCAGTGTGTGGTCTGCACACTGATAACATCTATACTTTATACTCATTAAACATATTTATACATAAGTATATTAAAAGAGAATGATTAAGTATATGTAAATCTGAATGCTTATTGAAACATTTATTGAATATACGCACCATGATTGACAGAACCACTCTGCTTCTGCTATGTACCTGACTTTTCATTTTTATGACAGTGTTGGAAATCTTGACAATTTGTAGAGATTTCTGCTAGAGATCTTGATTTTAGACTTCTTTAGCATATGCTTCATTAGTTCTTTTTAAAAAGTACACCCTTTACTTTACGTATATTTTTCTGTAGCAATTGCTTCCAGATTGAAATATTCTCTCCAAAAGAGAGGCTCCTGAGACACAGGAAGTGAAGAAACCTCACATCCTCGAAAACTGAAACTTCCAATACTCACGAGATCCCTCTCCAGGGCTGCTGGAGCAGCATGCCATTGTGGAGACACTCACCAAGTTGGGCTGAGGTGGAAGAATTTCTTCTTTCTCTGGTAGTTGTCCTATATGGGATAAGCAGATGTTCATTCCTGTCTACATAGGAAGGGAATATTAAAAAGTATATATGGGTGTGCATGTGTATAGATATATGTGTAATGGGTACATGTGCACATGTGTGGAGAGTCAGACGTCAATCTCTGATGTCATTTCTCAAGCATTTTACATCTCGTTAGGGTTCTTCCAATTAGGCTCTCTGGCTGGCCAGTGATCAGCAGTGTATCCAGACAAATATGCTATCTGTACATGTACAGTATCTTTATATTTTATACTTATTAAATATGCTCATGAATAAATATACAGACAATAAATAAGTATCCTTAAATCCAAATATAAATTTTTCTCCACCTTGCCATTACTAGTATCACAAACACATGCCATAATACCTGTCTTTGTTTATGGGTACTGGTGAATGAAACTCAGGGTGCCTCTTAAGTACTTTACTGACTGATCAATCTTCTCAGCCTCATTTGTCAGTTTTTAAATAATAATGTTTATTATGTCTTATCCTAAAACAGATATAAGAGATATGCAATTTTATTTCCTAGAGTTATAATGAATGAACTGTTTAAAATGCTTAAAGGGGAGTCCAGGCTAGCAGAGCTAATTATGGGGAACAACCCAACACAGATTTCTTACATCTCATTATTACAATCACGTTGGCCACCTAAATAAATAATTCCATTTTGTAAAGTGCCCCATCTTTTCCTTTATGAAGTGCCTCTTTTGGTTAGACCATTCTTATGAGCTAGAAGTCTAATTAATAACACAAGTTACAGCACACCCTGCTCAAGTGAGTCTCTCAGCAAGCTACTGACTCATTTCTGGCCCATATTCTACAATCCTATATTCAAAAGCTTATTCTTTGTGTTTTGTCACCTCAAAACATCTTGCACACTCCCTGTTTAGGAGTTTTGATGGGTTGGGCAATGGTAATATCACAGATAATAAAGGTAGTATTGGAACAAATAATCATGCTTCCACTTACCACAAGTGTCAAGCACACAGCAGCACAATAACTTAAAGTCTAGTGCTCATGAGATAAACGGTAGCATCTTTTTACCATCCTAACTATACAAATGGAACTTGGATAATCCAGCTGTGCTGGGTTGCCTAGGAAAACTTTTTTTCTGTTCTTCTACAATTCTCTAACACCCTAATGAGTAAATATCTCATATGTAGCAGTCTGGCTGTTGTCAAAACCTGCAAGTCTGGGGTCATTCTGTCCCTTGGCAGCAAGACTGGAATATTTTTACTTGACTATTCTTTGCTCCCACTGTAACTCTCAAATCAAGACATATTTCCTCAAGTTTTGAGGGGACATTATTTTTTTACAGTCTCCTACACTTAGAATTCTCAGAAGTTTTAGCTTCTTTTTTAATCCATTGTAAGAACAGGCTTTGGGAATAATTGTTCAAAGAAAATGCATCTGAAATACAGGCTTCCCTCCCCCTCCTCTGATTGCTCAGCATATCTAGCTTCATGACAATGGTGCTTTAAACCTCTTAATCTTGTTAAGAACTATTAGTGATTATTATCACCAGCTAAGTCTCCCACCATGGCTACTTTTAGGCAGTAGAGGCAGGAAGGATTGAGGTAGAAGCTTGATAGTAATGGAATGAGAAATGAATACTCTTGAATCTTTTATGATGACTACTGTCATTTATTGAGGCTTTAACTTAAATATGCTTTAGGCAAAAAACTAATTAAATAGGGGATAGACAGGAAATGAAATTATTATGCTGTTATTATTTGAGAGAACTAAAATGATGTCTCTAATTTCCTTTTAAAGAAATTCTTCTTAGGACTGGACAATAGTTCATTGGTGTAATGCTTGTCTCCAATATGTGAGGCTCTAAATTCAATTCCCAGCATTAAAAGAAAAAGAGAGGGAAAAAAAGAATGATATTTTTCTCAAAATAAACTTTAACACCCAGAGGTGTTTCTAATAGGCTCATCTATTTATTTTCTTGTCTTAAACATACATTTGTGATAAAATTTGTTTTAAAGACTGTCAAAATGAGAATTCTTTACATTAATGTTTTCAGGTTAAATGTTCTTGATAGACTGTGGGTCTTTGTTAACTGTTGGTTTGGTTAAATTTTGCCTTATTTTCTGATTTCTTCACAGGAGAAAAGCCACATTTTAGTTGTCATTTTATTTCTGTTTACATTGAGAAACCTCCATGAGTTATTTTCTCTCTTCTTGTGAATAGAATAATGATAGTTGTATTTTCCTGTGTTTCTCCTAAAATGGTCATTTTTGTTTCTGTAAACCCGTTTCTAACAGTAGGATTGAATTGAAAGTACTCTGTAGAATGAAATACTCATCTCAAATGAGCGTTATTTACTGAAGATGAAAGTCCACTTAGCAATGCCACTGTGGTATTTGTATATTATAGTATACATTATAAATCTTACTTCAATATCATCTATCTTAAGTAGCCACTCAGCATCTGATATTATAAAAGCAATTTGCAGTGCTCTCTGTTCACTTGGGTAATGAATCCTTTGCTTCAGTATAGGTTTACAGGATATACTTACATGAGAACAGGTAATTTTGTGCAACTATTAATGCCAAAGTTTCAATGACAGCCTCTTCTGTTTACCATTCAGGAAACTGTCACAAATCCTTTCATATAAAACACACCTCATTGCAAATAAGGTATACGGACTCACAAATTCTTAGCACAGACAGACTACTTACTGATCATATAGAAGCTTGTACTTCTCAGCCTTGGCTGTGCACACATACTTGTGTAGAACTCCTTCCACTAAGTCTTAGAAGTCAGAAGTTCTAAGCACAGGGTGTTTTAATAGACCCCCCCCCATCATTCAAATATGGTATCAGCTTTTTTTTTCTATGTTTACAAGTGCTGAGTATACTTCAGGCAGTTTGAAATATCTCCGTTCCTTAGTGTCTGGCATGGGCAATGCTGTCATCATTGATTGCTTTTTTTTTTTTAAGGATAATGATTATTCAGGAATCATCATTTGTAGTAATTTGATTAATAACTGACAAATACAGTGTATATGTGGTAGCCAGCTTTAACTGTCAACTTTATACAATCTAGGGTCACCTGAGTGGAAAGACTTGATAGATAAATTGATGAAACCAGATAGGCCTATGGACATGATCATGGTATATTGTCTTCATTATTAGTTGATGTAGTGTCATGATTGGCATCATCCGTAAACATTTGGTCTTGGGTTATGTAAAAACGATAGCTGAGCATAAGTTTGAACAAGCGAGCTAGTACATAGAGTCTCTTCACTTTCTGTTTCATGTTCCTGGTTAAGTTTCTATGATGACCTTTCTCAACTGTGAGTTATGACCTGAAAGTGTAAACCAAATAAATCCTTTCATTCACTAAACTGCTTTTGATCATGGCATTTTATCACAGCAACAGAAAGGAAACTAAAACATTATGTTATTATCTTACATTAATTCATTTAGCAATGATTTATTGTGTCTAACATGAACCAGAAAATGTTTTCAATATCAGCCAGTATACTGGTAATTAAAAGAGGAAAGTATTCTAAAGAAAGTGATAAAGATATGTGGGGGGAACTAGAGGGTTTGAAATTCACTTCTGCAGTACAGGCCACTTTGAGAAAGTAACAAAGACCAGAATGGAGATGGGGGGAAAACCACTCCTGCAAAAAGTCTATATTCAACCAATTGAAGTTTTCATTTTCTTTTCCCCCAGAACTTCAAGTGGCAAATGAATAGTCACTAAGGCATTGGGACAATTATTTCTCTAAAATTCCTCTGGATGGGCTTACTGTGTGTTGTCTAGGCAGAGCAAAGCTACTCTTGAGCTAGGCCTGTATCTGACTGTGTAGATGTGTTTATCATCACCCTTGAAGGCCAAGGTTCTTTAGGTCTAAGCTGATCTCCATGCTGCATTGCAGCATCTCAAGTAGCGATTCCCTTGCAGTATAGATTAGAATAGCTGCCAGTAGGATATTGTTCCTTATTGTCCAAATATTTAGAATAATAGGATGGTTAATATAAAGTGTTCCTAAGCTGTTGAGTGGTCATTTTCCTCATGATCCTTTTATTTGGTTGCCTAATACATTTTTCTCTACTGGACATAAGGGATCGTTTATTTTCAGGCCTCATTATGTATCTCTTGATTTTATTGTCTTCTGTTCTCATGTTGCCATCTTTTACTGTATGCAGTATTTGCTGTCTACCAACCCCAAATCTTCCTTCTTTAACAGAACTCAAATTTCGTCTGATGTGTGAAGGTATTAATATAAAGCCCACATTAATCCTTCAGGCACCCCTTGTAGGATTCTAGTCCTAATGAATAATTGGAATTCATTGAGTGACAGTACTGGAGCAGCTGTTATGTTCTTGCTAAAGCTGGCCAGATAAACTTTTATGTGAGTAATTTTAAGGCTGGGTTTCTAACAGCTCAGGCTCGTTTCAGATTTACTATCTAGTAAGAGATAACTTTAAAGTCCCCATCCTTGCTTTTCCTGCCTTACTTCCTCTTTTCTGGGATAACAGGAATACACCACTACCACGTCCTATTTATGCAGAGTTAAGGATAGAATTCAGGGTCTTTTGTATCCATGTATTTCTAGCCTGTCACTGAAGCATAAAACATTGAACATTCATGTCTGCCACAGCCCACTGTTATCTCACCTTTGCCCTTTATCCTTCATCACTTCTTGTTAGTGGGATGACTTGATGACCACTGAAGAGAATTGCATCTCATAATCAAAGCACCAAGGGCTCAGTCTAATGAGAGTGGATCAGAAGTTATAGGTCTCTTGATTCTGTAATGACTTCCTTGATCCGCCCAGGTATGGAGGTAACATGCGGAGTCACTGGTCAGTTGCCTTTAGATGAAGACACTGCTAACTGGGAGAGGTCTGACTGCTCCCTTGCTTTTGACTTGGCTGCCTAGTAATGCAGAGGTTGGCCCTGAGAAGCAGCCTTTCTTGAATTCATTCCAGTTCTGTGTCTCCTTAGCTGTGCAATCTTAGACAAGCTGTTATACTATATTGAGTTAGTCCCTACAATGTGAAATTACCACAATATTAAAAAATATTCTAAAGATAAAAACATTTAAAAAGCACATATTCTATTACATCCTTTCCAAAATCATTCAGAAAAGACCATTTTTAACAACATTTATGAGTGCTTATTAACTCTCTACTATATAAAGCTCTTGTTTTGGATGTTTTGAAATGCTACATCATAATAAAATATGAAACACAGAAATCTAAACTACAAATTAATGAGCCTTTATTTTTACATAAACAAAAACAATCTTAAAGAATGTATTAATCTATAAGAAAGTCTTCCCACTGAAATAGAAACAATTAATTTTATTTTGTTATCAAACTCTATTTCCTTGATGTTTTTTGACATGGGAGCATGTATATATACTGCTTTGAAATGAAGTATTTTTTTTCTCTTGATTCAGGACCATGTTGTATTGACTATGATGTTCTAGAACTTGAAATACCCTGGTCTCAGCTTCCGTGAGTGCTGGAACTGTACATAAGTGTCACCATACCCATGGAAATTCCTTTTAAATAGGTAAATTATCTTCACTTTAGGAAGTGGGAAGGAGTAACTTGAAGGAAGGAAAGAAGGAACTTGGGTGACAGAATGTGTGAGATCTATAAGAAAAGGGGATAAGGGATAAAAAAGATATTTGGCTTCCAAATTATACCAAAGTTCTGACGTTTTGTCATTTCTTACCTATCAGTCAGATGTTAGGCATCTATTCACTGGAACCACATTAAATGTTTAAAAGAATAAGCACTAGACAAACAAGGGGGTATTTTTTTTGTACACAATATACATTTCTAAAATGCTGTAAAGACTGCAGATGCTCCTTTTGTGCTCTGTGGGCTATTCTGAAGCAACTGTGCCTGTGATGAGACTCCTTTCTGGAAAGACTCATTGGGCTATCAGTTGCCTCTTTAATCTGACCATTTGTAAAACCCAAGCTTGCAATTGAGGTTGCAATTAGCATAGGGTTGGTGCTCTAAAATTTTCAAATTGCTTCTCAATCCTTGTCCATTAAAATACAAAATTCTCTTTTTCTATCAAATTGACTGAAAATGAGAAAATAAGCTTCTTTGATGAAATTTCCTAATATATATATATATATATATATATATATATATATATATATATATATATATATATATATATATATTAGGAAAGGACATAGAAAGGTAAGTAGGTTGGCAAGAAGAATAAGAGAGGAAGAGGGGATGAAGAAGGAAAGTATAAGCAGAGAGAAGGAAAACTTTTATTTGAATGGTGGCTGAAGGAGAAAATAACCATAGTAGAATTGGCCTAAAGCTTTCATCTCCATACTGGGTGGGTGGGACCATCTTTTCAGTCTCAAGGAAACCATCACATTTGCACATGCTCCGGTTTTTTGAAGACAGTAGTATGTCTACTGCTACAGAGAAAAAAACACGTCCATGAACTGAATTGGTTCTGTCTACTGCAATAAATGTCAAACAACAAATGAAATTTTTTTCTCAGAATTATCATCAATTACTGTGAACATGGACTTAGTAAAACAGTAAAATATGTTCTGAATGCCAAGTCATAACAGTGTGCCACCAAAGTGGAAAGATCATTAATGGTTAGACTGACATGCTACTATCATGTCTGTAAAAGCTCTTACTAATGACCCCATATCCCATGAAGGACCATCTATCATAGTGACATGAAAGAATGTAAAATAAAAAGTACATCATTTTGAATGATCTGAGTAGAATCCACAACAGCATGTGGCACATAATGTATGCAGATTGCTATATGTTAATGAGTCAGAGTCTAAGATACTACACAACTCATAGAAACTGCGATCCAGGTGAAGTATTTCCTCTGGGGCATTAGTAAAAACAATTGCATTGTAACATATCTGATTATTTTTAAAAGGTCTTTATTATTCTGAATTGTAGTAGAAATGCTTAGAGTTCTCAGATTGTTTTATTGTTACAGATATTAGTGTTTATCTTTTGCATGTGTTTGTGACGTATATATAATGTGTGTGCATTCCTCTGTGTGAGTGAACATGCAGAGGTTTCTTCTCTTATTCGTCCCATCCTGCCAGAAACATATTGGAAGTAGAGGCACATGCTGTTGCCTTTGGCTTTATGTGTTCTAGAGTTTCTGAACTCAAGTCCTCAAGCTTAGAGGCAAGCACTTTACCTGTTGAGCCATCCTGCCCCACCCCCAGCCATTGATGGTACTTTTCTTGGCTTTTTTTTTATTAGATATTTTCTTCATTTACATTTCAAATGCTATACAATGTTTGAGCCAACCCTAAATATTCAATCAACTCTTTCCACATTGTCACCATGCCCCAATGAAAGCCCTGCATAATGAAGTTGCTCATAAGGAGGTGAATGAAGCATAGAGGAAGTAGCCACCACTCTGGTCTTGGTTCTGCTTTTCGTTTTCTCTGGTGTTCCAGGCCCCATCTTAGATCTAATGATGTGTATAGCAGATAAGGACTCTTCGAGGAGTCACAGGATTCTGTAGCATCTCACTTTCTAAAGGGTCCTTTTTATCCAGTTTGTCTCCACTAAAAAACTAAGCCATAAACTATTTGCTACCCATCCTAAGTGTAAGATTCTTTGTTTCTGCAGCTGATCTGCCTGCCTGCTCTGAGGTGAGGCACTGCAGTCTCTGCTTTAGCACCTCATAGTAAAATAGTGGGAGCCTAGGTAAAGTAGCCTTTGTGTGGCTTTAAGTTGAAGACTCTGGAAGAAAGGGAGAGGGAGGCTTGTCTCTGCTCTTTGTTCTCAGCACTTGTATGGCTTTCAGAGTGTGTGATCACATGGTAAAAGTTCTGTATAAGTTTGCATATAAATTCAGGTCATAAATAAAACAAGAGGTTCATAACAGTGTGTGTCTACATGTATATCCATTAGAAGTAATTATCTGTCTAAATATCATTTGTTTAAAAACCATAACTAAGTTGTCCTTGAAGTTTTATATAGATATTCCCAATCATTGTTTTATCTCCTATGTTTGCACCTATGGTGTATATCTTTAGCTCCTTCTTTATGACCTTTGGCAAATGGTTTTTATAACCCCTTGGAATGTACTCGAAGTTTTAGAAGTCAGTTGTTATCTCAGAAGCAATTAATCAGTTCTGTTATTAATGGGGCTCAAAATTCTTATTCTGTGTCACCATCCTGAAGCAGTGGTGACCCTCACATACTGGTTGTTTTTGCAAAATAAATGTTCTTTTTTCTTGCATACTATTTGAGCATAGGATCTTCGTTCATGGATTTTTAAACTATAACATCTCCATCCCATTTGTTCCTTCAAAAGATTGGCTCTACATCCCCCATAAGTCCCTCTTCTGTTTTTTATTTTAAGGCTAAGAACTTCCAAGAGGAGTGACTTGGTGCGTAACTGTTGAGCCTTGACATTTTGAGGGATGGGAATGCCCCATTTATTCCTGACATTGACCTGTTGATAAGTTTCTTTTGAGGTTCCCCATTGGAAGGCAGTGGGAGGAAAGTATATTGGCCACCACCTGCTCAGTGAACCTCGACACAATGGGAAGGTAACTATCTGAGTCAGTAGAATAAAATCCTCTGGACATATACTTCTGTTAGATAAAAGCCCATCATCCCTGGGGCCATATTTAATAAGTTTTTAAATGGAAGTGCTAGGGTAGAGTTGACAGGGAATTGGCTCTCTCATTGCTGGATTGTCACTGTATATGAAAGTCAACCAGGGATCTGAACTAACAGGGAGGAAAATGGGTAGATTCCTAATGGCAGTGCACAAGAGTATCTAGGCACAAGTTTAGCCATTATGATAGCACACATTCTGAGAAAAAAGGTGTAAGTCTTTTCTCTGGTCCTTCTAGAGACATTCTCTATGCCTGGTTTATGAGAGCCTTGAGGCTCCGCTGGGTCACTGGGGGTATTTGGCTGGAGATGCCCTCACTGCCAGGGTTTTCACTGAGGGCCTCCTGTTGGTTGGCCATCAGGAGGGTGCTGCTCTGTGAGTAGCAGTTGTCTCTCCTTTCGTCTGTCTGACTTACTTAGTGATAGGTGCCATAAGGCCCTCCTCAGCAGCTCCAGTGGCTCCACCTATACAATCAGCAGTGCAGGACTTGGATGGTTATGACAGAAACTCAAATGAGCTTATCTGCTCCTTTTGGACAAATACAAACAAACCCTTGTCTTATGGTTAGCAGAGGGGCTGGTCCCTCTCAGGTAATATCTATAGGGTCTCTCCAATAGTCCAAAAGCAAAGGAGTTAGTCTTGGCAGTATAACCCCTCCCCCACAAGTGTTTATATGTTGGGAGAATACTCTGTTTTTCAAATATTTTAAAATTTGTAGTAAATAGTGCTTTTATTAATTTTTCCAAGGGTGGGATCTCTCACCCATATTATAAATTATTTTTCAGAGGGGAGTGGCCCCACTACGTGATAATTTGGCCTTGAGGGTTATGGGGCAATCCAGTAGAGTGGGAGATACCCAAGTCCTTGTAAAGGAGGCAAAGGATGCATTAATATATGTTGGGCCATTATCAGTCTTTAGGGCATGAGAGTACCCATGACTAGCATAGCAGTTCTTAAAGTGGTAATCAGAATCTTGGTGTTTTCCTTGTGTTGTACTACATCAGAAACATATGAGAAGGTATCTATGCAGACATGAACATACTTTAAGCACCCAAACTCAGAGATACGACATTCATTTGTCATAACAAATTAGGGCAAAGACCTTATGGATTGAAACCCCCCAGGCTGCAGTGGTCTCAAAGGGAGGAGGGGGCCACAAGCTGAGCAGGCACACACTAAATGTTTGCATATGTCTGGGGTAAGATTAGGTAAAAGTCTATGATGTAACAAGTGAGCAGAATTATATAAGTGTGCATGAAGGGATGGAGCTTGTTCTAAGGGGGATGGCAAACAGGTAAAAACCAGCTCCACTTCTTGGTTGTCTTGAGGGATTATACCTAGGAGGTTAAGAGAAGAACCTACATGCTTGTGGGGAGCTATGGGGGTATAGGTAAAGAAGGGAGAGGGAAAAGAGCCCATATCCTGCCAGAGTTCCTCCTATGCTCTGGGCAGGAAGATGTGGGAGGGCTGCCAGACGCTTTCACCAGATGCAAGATGCCAGATGCCCACCCGGGACAAGTGGAAACCATCTGTCAGTGTCAAGCCACTGGACACCACTCGGCGGAGGGTGGACAGGGGCAGTCCCTAATACCAGGGTCCCTGGGGCCAACACCCTTGGCCCTGGCAATACAGATGAGAGGGCAGAGGGAGAGAGGTTCCCACACAGGCTAGAGTCCTTAGTCCGGTCCTTGACTGGTGCACAGGAAGGCCTTCCATCGGGAGATAAGAAATGGCTCATTAATTTAGAGCTAAGATGAAAGGATGGACTATCCAGAGACTACCCCATCCGGGAATCCATCCCATCATCAGCCACCAAACCTAGATACTAATGCACATGCCAGCAAGATTCTGCTGAAGGGACCCTGATATAGTGGCCTCTTGTGAGGCTATGCCAGAGCCTGGCAAACACCGAAGTGGATGCTCACAGCCAGCTATTGGATGGAACACAGAGTCCCCAATGGAGGAGCTAGAGAAAGTACCCAAGGAGCTGAAGGGGGCTGCTACCCTGTAGGTGGAACAACAATATGAACTAACCAGTACCCCCTGAGTTTGTGTCTTTAGCTGCATATGTAGCAGAAGATGGCCTAATCGGCCATCACTGGGAAGAGAGGCCCCTTGGTCTTGCAAACTTTATATGACCCAGCACAAGGGAAGGCCTGGGCCAAGTAGTGGGAGTGGGTGGGTAGGGGAGCAGGGGTGGGGGGGTATAGGGAACTTTCAGGATAGCATTTGAAATGTAAATAAAGAAAATTATAATAATAAAAATTTTTAAAAAAGAAATGGCTCATTAGAGGAAAGCCTATCCCATCATCCAAGCACAGCGGGCCTTGATGAGCAGATACAGTCTATGGTTTTAGAGCTTTATTGTAGAAAGGCAGGGAGGAAGAGAAAAGGTAGAAAGAGAGATAGACTGGCCATGGCCAAGAGAAGAGAAAGGGGGAAAAGGAGAGAGAGAAGAAAGGCTAGAGTGAGAGGAAGAGAGTAAGAGGGAGAGTAAGAAAGTGAGAGGAAAAAGTAAGAAAGTGAGAGGAGAGCATGAGGAAAGAGAGAGAAAGAAGAGAGAGAGGTGGGGCCAAGCAGCCCCTTTTATGGTGGGCTGTTATCCTACTGTTGGTAGGTAACTGGGAGGAGTCTAGCCTGAAGGTCAGAAGCTTGGGACATTGTGTATGTGACTACTAGCCACTCTTCTCTTGTGGGGGCTGTGGGAGGTGGTAACTTCAACAGGAGCATTGAGTCCAGGAGACATGAGGGAACTCATTCTGTCCCATGTAGGTGAATTATCACCATTGGGTTTTATCAGGGTTCCGACCTCAGCTCGACTGGAGACCAGACTGTCTTTGCTTAGCCCATCGCCCCACACATGCTGGATATAAAAAGGCAAGAGAAAACCCTTTGCTTAATGATTTTCTGTAATTGGATCATAGCTAGATGTAAGGTTCAACCTGAGGGCCTGACAGAAGCCAACTGTGGAGATCGGGTTACACTGGTGTCATATTGGCTATCACCGAAGACACTGATGGGCTCTGGTCAATCCTTTAATAGTTACAATGGTCAGCAACTCAACTCTTTGAACTGAACCATTGAAGTATTGTGTAGTAGTTTAAATATGCTTGGCCCAGGAAGTGGCACTAATAGGAGGTATGGGCTTGTTGGAGTAAGTGTGCACTTTTTGGAGGAAGTGTGTCACTGTAGGTGTTCAGGCCTGAAGTCCCTCTGGTTTTTCCCAAGCCCACTCAAGTTTTTTGCCTGCGTGAGGCAGATCTGCTAGAGCAGCCAGGGTTTAGGGGGACAACAGGGCCCCACTGTGAAAAGAGGGAAGGGAGCAGGACCAGGTGGAAAAGGGTTCCCCGACATGTGCTTGGTCCAGCTGCAGCTGGCACCTGTCCTGACATTTTGCCCTAACTCAACCAATCCATCCCTTAACTTGAGACTCAGGGTTGAATTTCCAGATGCCAGCATTTTCCCTTTTCAGAAGCAAGTACACTGTGCTCCTGTGTCAATTATGTCTCCAAAAGTTGTATCCTCTAGCTTGAGTCTCAATCTGACTTAATCATGACCAAACGGACGTTAATATTTTAGAAATTTGTTTTCCTCATACTGGTGGGGCTGGGGGTTGCTGGAAGTTTTAAAGGTGGCTCATTACTTGTGGGTTTTGATTGTCCATCCTTGGATCAAAGGAAACTCTTTTTTCACTTAGCACAATCCGACATGGGTCTTTTCTCTTTCTTTTCATGGACTTTATTTGGGCATTGCCTGGCAAAATGTTCCTGACACCCACAGTTCCAACAAACATCTTTTCTGTTTTTTTTTTTTTTTTAATCTTCCTCTTTTACCTTTAGGTACATGACCAAGGTGGCTGCTAGGCTTTCGGCCTCTCTATAACCAGTACCTATATCTTGGGTTGTGCTGATCCGGTCTTTTACTTCTCCACTGTGGACACAAACAACAGTCTTATGGACCTAGGTTGCAGCCCCATCCCAGATAAACTACTTAAAGCTTCCATGGTCAAATGATGATTTACACAGCAACCAAATGTGCAGAATCTGTAAAATGTTTATTGGGCTTTGGCTTCAGGCCACTGAGCTGTACCATAGCAGCTTCAGTGACTTTTCTGACTGCATCCATGACACAAAGGCAGATCTGATCAAACTAATTTGATGGTCCCTGCATTTGAGGAGGGGGAGAGCTATAATTACTCTCTCTCTCTCTCTGCAAAGCTTCAGGTGGAATGGCCACTCGTTTAGCTAAGTGACCCTGTGTGAGAATATCGACCTTGTATTAAATCCCACCTTTTATTATAGAAAGTGAACCTTCCCCACTCCCATAACATAGATCCTATTATAGTCTTCCAGTTCTGTGGCGTATTCAGAGTAGTCACCATGGATTCAAACATCTGCCCCTCCAAAAGGGAGGGTGTAGCGCATTTTCAGCAGTGTCCTTCTTATATTTTTGTAGCACCTCTACAGAGTAAGGTTCCCAGGTTCTCTGTGGGGGATCATTTCCCACAGGAGAATGTAAGATTACTTGAAACACTGGTACAGGTGTTTCTGTTTCTGTTGCTGCTGCTGCTGCTGCTGCTGCTGCTGCTGCTGAGGGATTCAGCTTTGCCTTATAAAGAGGAAACATTGAAGAAGGATTCTGAATGCTCATTTCTTGCCCTTCTCTCCCCAGGAATTGGAGGCGGGTTGCAGAACTGGCCATGTTATTGTTTTTTTTGTTTTTTTTTTTTGTTTTTTTTTTTTGTATTAGTCTTAGATGTACTCCTATTAGCTGCATGGGGTGAGGGTGGGGGAGATACTACAGTGGTGATTCTCGTTGACTTCATTTTCAAGGTCTATCAGATTAGGGTAAAACAGAGTTGTGCCTTTATCTACAGGGATGGCAATATCTGTTGATTCAGCTGTCTCTTTCTCTAAGGAGGGAAACTGCACCCTCTGAGCTTTCCAGCCTTCCATGAGTAAGTCACCTCCAGAACTTAGTAACAAAATAGGAAGAAGCTTCTGACCTATCACAGAACCATGAAGGCAGCTCAAAATGGATGCGGACTATTGGGATGAAGTAAGAGGCAGCTCTTCCTCCGATTCCTTCCTCCATGCCAGCGGCACTCTTTTCAGGTATGCTCATCCCAAACTTCACATGAGAAAGTCCAGAACTTTTTCATAAAAGGTATTGAGTTTCTTTTCAGAATAGGCCAGCGGCCTACTCTCCAAGATCCTTTTCATAATCTTCAATTAACTATGTTTTCTCTGAGAGCTAGTATTGTCCATTTTGTTTGGAGAGGTCTTCTCATCTATTCTTCAGAGTGCAGGATGTTCAGGAGCTAGATGTGGCAATGGGATGTGACAGTAGGGGGTGACAGGTGATGGAGCCATGTGATATATTCTGGTAGTCAGATTCTGGAGACCAGCATCAGGGTGCAGAACTGAGTTTATTGCCCAGCACATAAGTCTATTTACAGTATTTGAGCCAATCCCAAGCCCCTAAATCCTTGGCCAATTGTATCTCACCACACCATTACCATGTCTCAATGAAAGCCATGCCTAATGACATTACACAGGAGGGGGAGGTGGGAGGTGGAAAGTGTCACAGGATACAGGCAGACATGGTCCTGGAAAAAGATTTAAGAGTTCTATAGGCAGCAAAAGATGACTGTGTGTTATACTGGGAGTATATTGGGAATGTGAGTCCTCAAAATCTACCTCCACAGTGACATACTTCTTCCAACAAGGCCACATATTTCCTATGGGCCAAGCAATCAAACACCAGAGTGTATGTGTGCCATTCTTATTCAAACCAGAACAGACACTGAAAACTTTACTGTTACTGTCAAGAAATGTTGCATGGTTAAGGAGATAGATATGTTTAAAGCGATTTACTCTCTCTCTCTCTCTCTCTCTCTCTCTCTCTCTCTCTCT
>NC_034593.1:16689685-16694903 GCF_900095145.1 Mus pahari | reverse complement strand
TTCTTTAAATCTATGCAATTAGTATATTTTATGCATCATTCAGCAATAAATTTAATTTCTGTATCGATAAATAGTTGGTAAGAATAGGCTAGCCAAATTAGTGAAGCAAAAACAGACTGAATGTAGTTTGGTCAAACTGATCATTCCAGATGAACATTATCAGATGACCAGATCTTGGGTGGGGTTAAGGGGAGTGTCAATGTTGGCAAAGGTGTTTGCCCTTAATCAGTTTACTGAAAGGAAAAATTATTTTGGAAGTTTTATGATACTGTATAGTAAGGTTTCATCTATAAGACATTATTAAGAGCAGAGAACAGGAACCTTAGGAAAACATATCTCTCCTTATAACCATACTTATTCCATAAATATGATAATGGTATGTATTAACACAAAAGTACTTGGGAAGTATGAGCTTTGGCCAGGCTCTGTGCTGGTTGTCCAGACAGAGGAAATAATCAACATGTGGTTATGTCTGCTCTCAGAATGACTACTCAGTAGTGGGGTAGATACATGACCAACCTAATAAACTACTTGCAGACTATTTAGAAGCTGGGTAGCACAGTGGTCAAAAGCAAAGCCAGGCAATGAGATGAGGAGCATTGATGCCAGGAGTGACTATGGTTAAATACAACTTGCTGGAAAGGATCAGACAGACAGCCATTTTCATTCATTTGGTTTTGCGTTTTCAGATAGGGTCTCATGGAGCCCAAGGAGAAGATGACCTTGAACTTCTGATTCTCCTGCCTCTTGCTTCCTGTGTGCTACAATTCCAGGTGTTCACCACTATAATTGGTTTATGTAGTGCTGGGGTGCAGCCCAGGGTCTCCAGAATTGCCAGGTAAGCCATCAAGTACAGCCCAGCACCAGCCAGTCATTTCAATTAAAAGACCTTTTCACAAGGAGAGGGCTTTAGGAAGATGTGCTTGAAAGGGACAGGCAGCATAAAGGAGACAGAAATTAGGAAGAATAGAAAAAGAGAAAAGGACAGGGTCGGGGGAGGTAGAAGGAAGGTCAGTGTCTATTTGTGAAAGTCATAATGAAAAGCAATTGGGTTTCAAGTTGATAAAGTGTAACTTCCCTACTCTATCTACACCTGGGCCATGTGAATATACCAAGGGCAGTAAAGTTGGCAACAAGAAGGGGAGATGGAGCTACCAAGCATTTATAATTATGTGTGCCACTGTTGTTGTAGATTTTGCTTAGAGTCTACCATAATGGCAAGGAGTAGAAACTCATTTTAACAATAAACAAACCAAGGCTCAGGGAAGCAATAGCCTCATGTCAGATAGCTAATTAAATAAATGGCCTCCTTTAGCTTGCACATGTATGGTTTGTGCATGTGTTTATGAGTGGTGGCATGTGTATGGATACACATGTGTAGTCTTCAGATTACAGCCTTAGATGTATTTCCCAATGCAGTGAATGTGTGAATAATATGTATTTGTTATATGAACTCTAAATTAGTGTTCATAAGGATAGAGTAGTGAAAAAGACAGATTCACCGTATCTTTATGAAGAGCCCAGTGGAGGAGATGGAAATTCAGAAATACCACATGCAAAAGCATGTCATTATAAGTTATGACCAGGTCTCTACTATAGAAATAAAGGTGTTAGAAAAAATGTATTAAAATTTTTGATGAAGAGGTCAAGAGAGAAACATCCTTGTAATGTAAATGACAATTAAGGTGGAATCTAATAGAGACTAAGAATTATTCCTCTATAGGCCAGGCAAGATTGTTTCAAGCAAAGACAATGTATTTTTCAGGTTCAGAGGGAAGGATCGCAGCGCTTTGAGGAAGAAGATGTCTGTAGGCCCATGGCAAGAGCAGTAGGTTCAGAACCCTGGGGACTGTTGGTTTGGACTATATCTGGAGAAACCACAAGAAGCAGTGGGTAGGCTTTAAATTACAGGTACCAGGATTGAAGTTTTGCAGGTCATATGAGTCACTCCATGTCTTAGTTAAGGTTTCTATTGCTTTGACACAATAACATCACCAAAAGCAAGTTGGGGAGGAAAGGGTTTATTTGGCTTATGCTTTCATATCAAAAATATTTCTTAAAGGAAGTCAGGACAAGAACTCAGGCAGGGCAGGGGTCTAGAAGCAGAAGCAGGTTCAGGTGTCATGGAGGAGTGCTGCTTATTAGCTTGCTCATTGCCACATGCTCACACTACTTTCTTATAGAACCCAGAACTTCTACCCTGGGGATGGCACCACCAACAATGGACTGAGCCCTCTACTATCAATCACTAATTTAAAAAAAATGGCCTATTGACTTGACTACAACTTTATTTCTACCTGATGGAGACATTGTCTTAGTTGCGGTGCCTTCTTCTCAGATGAATTTAGCCTGTGTCCATCCAGTTGATATAAAACTATTTGGCACACTCTGGAACAAAGCATTTATCCCTTAGAATTATCCACAAGGGCTGGTTCATTACATTTGGTGCTCCAGTAGCTAGAAGCACAAAAATAAGACTTAAAAGTAAACACTCTTTCTTCTGGAATAACCTCTGAGACTTGGGAGGAGTGGGTGTGCAATAGATGTCCCAGTTAGAGCTGAGCAGTATCTCATTCTCTGTGCCTTAATTGGTCTGGTTCTCCATGTTAATTAACACCTACTGCAAATAGTAGCTTCTCTGATAAGGCTCGAAAGAGGAATATGATAGATATACCTATGTGTATAATGGTAAGTCATTAGAAGTCAGTTAAGTACTAAGTCCATTTAGCAGGATAATAGTATAGGTTTTCCCATATGGCCTATGGCCTGACTAGCCAGAGTTGTTTTGCTAGATAATGGTGCTAGGTGGAATGGGATTTAAATTGGAAATTAGTTTAAAACTCCCATTTTGTTCATGCCATTATTAGGCCAGTAGGCATGTTTTTCCAGGACAGATATTATTGTAGTTCCTATGGTTCACAAAAAGTAAGACCAGCGACTGCTTTTTCCTCTGGTAGTATGAGCAGAACCATTCAGCACTAAGAAAGATAGCCAGTAAGGATGAAGTTTCCAGGTCAGTATCAGCTTGATTTGTTCATGTAACATTACTCAAGTATGTAATGTCTTTAGCAATAGAGTCTTAATGGCAACATCAAATTCTGGAGGGAAACCGATAGGGTTGACATTCGTCGGTAAAGTCTCGGGGCTTAAGAGACCTCACTGGCCAACAGCTCTAAAAGAAGTAATTCATACCTAGAACTCAGGTTATTTATTTATTATCCTACGGTATCTACTAGGGTGACTCCATTGAAACTCTCCTTGCTCCACTCTGTAAAGCTTCTACAGTGGTAAGTTTCTATATGGCAATCTTAATTAGGGTTTTATTGTTGTCAAGACTAAGACAACTCTTATAAAGTAAAGCTTTTAATTGGGGCTGGCTTACAGTTTCAGAGGTTGAGTCCATTGCCGTCATGGAAGGAAGCATGTTAGCGTTCTGGCAGACATAGTCTAGAAAAGGAGCAGTGAGCTCTACATCTTGATCTGCATGCACTGGTAGGGACTGGTGTGTGTGTGTGTGTGTGTGTGTGTGAGAGAGAGAGAGAGAGAGAGAGAGAGAGAGAGAGAGAGAGAGAGACTGCGCATTGCTTGAGCATTTGATACCTCAAAGCCCTGCCTACGCAGTGACACACTTCCTCTAACAAGGCCATCTGTTCTTCAATAAGGCCATACATCCTAGTAGAGCCAATCTCTATGGCCAAGCATTCAAACACATGGATCCATGGGGGTCATGCCTATTCAAATCCCCACAATGATATTTCCAAAAGGTCTTTAGTGTTAGCTATCTCTCTCCATATTCTCTCCTCTACTGTGCCCTCCCATTCCCAGCCTAATTCAAATCTTCCTATTCTATTATTCCTTCTTAATAATTTTTGTTACAGTATTTTATCTTCCCTCCTTTCAAACTCCCTTGCACATGGCTCTTTACTAATTTTCTGATTTCTTTGAGTATTCCAAATGAATCACATATCTGAAGATTCAAGGTTAGTTTCTATAAGTGAGAGAAAACATGCGACATTTTTCTGGGTCTGAGTTTTCTCATTCAAAATAACTGTTTTTTTATTGCCTTTATTTTTCTATGAATTTCATTTATTCTTAACAGCTGAGGAATGGAATATCACTTTTATTTTATTGAGAGATTCTATAACAAAACTGGCTGGGCAAGACATGGAGAGCAAGTCAGTAAGCAGTACTCTTCTATGGACTTAGGATCAGTTCTTGCCTCCAGGCTCCTGTTCCTCTTTAATTCCTGCCCTACCTACTTTTGATGATGAATTGTGACCTGTGATATGGAACTATGGGTGAAATAAATCATTTCCTTCTCAAGTTATTTTCAATCATGATGTTTCATTACAGCAATAGTAATCCTAACTGAGATAGCCAGTGTTTCCGGAACTTTATTTTTATGAATGGATGTTAGATTTCATCATCTACATTTTATGCATCTAGTGGGTTAATCATATGGTGTCTCTCCTTGTGTCTATGTAGTGCATGAGGTTTGTTAATTTATTTATGTTGAACTTTCCCCATGTCTCTGAAATAAATCTAACTTGATAATGGTGGATAATCATTTCAGATATTTTTTAATTTGGTTTGCAGTTATTGCGATTTTATGCATATAATTTTGTTGTGGTTGGTATCAGAATAATACTAGTTTTGTAAAAGAATTTGAAAATAATTCTTAATTTCCTATTAACAGAATAACTTGAGGAGTGTTGATGTTCTTTTGTTTCTTTTTAGGAAAGGCCTTACTATATAGTCCTAAATTTCCTTAAACTCCCTATGTAGACTAGATTAGCCTTGAACTCACAAACATCTACCTGCCTCTGCTCCCCATGTGGATAAATATGCCATGCTACATCTTTCTAGGGCTTCAAGTGCTCATGCTGAGAGAAAGATCTTATTGACTAAGCCAACTTCCAAGCTCATCAAAACCTCAAAACCAATATTTATTATTTTCATTTTACAAAGGAGGTAAGGAAGGACAATGTGAGCAGTAAAATTGCCTGAGGTCGCTAGATTTGAAAGAGTTTGGCTGTTGCTTTTGCATCTTTTCTTTTCTTTTCTTTTCTTTTCTTTTCTTTTCTTTTCTTTTCTTTTCTTTTCTTTTCTTCTTTTCTCTTCTCGTCTCTTCTCTTCTCTTCTCTTCTCTTCTCTTCTCTTCTCTTCTCTTCTCTTCTCTTCTCTTCTCTTCTCCTCTCCTCTCCTCTCCTCTTCTCTT
>NC_034593.1:16681555-16689674 GCF_900095145.1 Mus pahari | reverse complement strand
TTGAAGATATTTGCTGGCCCTTTAAGTTGAAAAATCTTCATTCTCATCTACTACTATTATCCGAAGGTTTGGTCTTCTCATTGTGTCCTGGATTTCCTAGATGTTTTGAGTTAGGATCTTTTTGCATTTTGCATTTTCTTTGATTGTTGTGCCCATGTTCTCTATGGAATCTTCTTCACCTGAGATTCTCTCTTCCATCTCTTGTATTCTGTTGCTGAAGCTCACATCTATGGTTCCTGATTTCTTTCCTAGGGTTTCTATCTCCAGGGTTGTTTCACTTTGGGTTTTGTTTATTGCTTCTACTTCCCTATTTAGGTCTTGGATGGTTTTGTTCAATTCCATCACCTGTTTCGTTGTGTTCTCTATTTCTTTATGGACTTATACCTCTTTAGCAGCATTCTCCTGTATTTCTTTAAGTGAGTTATTAATCCCCTTCTTAAAGTCCTCTACCAGCATCATGAGGTATGCTTATAAATCCGAGTCTTGCTTTTTGGGTGTGTTGGTGTATCTAGGACTGGCTGAGGTGGGAATGCTGGGTTCTGATGATGGTGAGTGGTCTTGGTTTCTGTTAGTAAGATTCCTAAGTTTACCTTTAGCCTCTGGTAATCTCTGGAGTTAGTTGTTATAGTTGTATCTGGCTGAAGCTTGTTCCTCCTGTGATTCTGTTAGCCTCTGTTAGCAATCCTGGGAGTTCAGCTCTCCCCTGAGTCTCAATGGTCAGAGTACTCTCTGCAGGCAAGCTCTCCTCTTCCAGGGAAGGTGTACAGAGGCCTGGCATTCAGATCTGCCTCCTGACTGAAGATGTAGGCCCAAAACGGGGCCTGTCCCAGAAGATGTGTCACCTCTGCAGTTTGCACACTCACCTCCATAGGCTAGACTCTGAGGTACCCTGGACACAATATGTCTTTCTCACCTGCTCTGGCAGACATAGCCCTCCCAGGTCGCCACCTTTCCTCTGGCGGGGAAGATGCCCAGATGTCTGGAGCCCAAAACAGGGTCTGTCCCAGAAGCTAGGTTTCTTTCTGTCTGTCTGAAAGCTGTGTAGCTTCTGTAGTCCACATTCTCACCAGTGCAGACTGGAGCCTGGATGAACCAGAGCAAAGATGGCTCCCTTACCAGCTCAGACAGTGAGAGTGCTCCCAGGTGGACATCTCTCCTCTGGTGGGGATGGTGCCCGGATGTCTGGAGGCAGAAATGGTGTCTGTCCCAGAAGCTGTGTCCCTTCTGCAGTCTTCCCTCTCCCCAGCAATGACCGGAGTCTGTGTGCACTGGAGCAAAGATGGCTCCCTTACCAGCTCAGGCAGTGAGAGTGCTCCAGGGCAGACAACTCTCCTCTGGTGGGGATGGTGCCCTGATCCATTTTGCTCTTTTTAAATTGGATTATTTCTTTGTTTTGTTACTGAGTTGTTTGTGATTTTCACAGCCTTGAGGTATTAACCCTTTGTTGAACTAAATTAACCCTTTGTTGAACTATAATGTTTAAGGATCTTCACTTTCTGTTTGATTTGTCACATAGAAGTTTTAAATTATGTTTTAATCTCTTCCTTTCTAATTTTTCTGTGTATACTTTTGAGGTCTTTTCTTAAAAATCCTTTCACAGAATGATATTATGCAGTGTTTTCTGTATGTGTTTGGCTCATGGTGTTATAATTTCAGTTGGTTCATATTCGTTTACTTTGAGTTGATTTTTGTACATTGCAAGATATGTGCTAGCTTCCCTGTTTCCACAGTTGTCTTAGTTAGTGTTTCTAATTTTATGAAGAGACACCATGACCAAGGCAACTCTTATAAAAGACAGTATTTTACTGCGGCTGGATTACAGGCTCTGATGTTAAGTCTATTATTATCATGGCTGGAGGCATTCCAGTGTCCAAGCAGGTATGACAATGGAAGAACTGAGAATTCTACATCTAGTTCTGAAGGCAAACAGAAGACTCTTGATCACGCTGATCACAGTTAAGCATATATACGAGACCTCAAAGCCCCAGCGGCACACTACCTCTAACAAGGCTACACCTCCTCCAATAAGGCCATACTTCCTAATAGTGCCACTTAGCATGAGCCAAGCATATTCAGATTATCATAACAGTAGTATCTAGTTTTCCTTGGACCACATGAAGATTTTGTCTTTTCCTTGCTAAGTATACATCTTTGTAGCTTTGTCAAAAAGGCAGTAGTCTTGAGCTGAGAAAATGGCTTAGTGAGTAAAATGCTTGCCATGCAAGCACAGGGGCCTGAGTTTAAATCCCCAGCACCAATATGAAAGCCACTTGCAATGATGAAACACTGTAGCTACAGTACTAGGGAAGTGGAGGCAGAAAGGTCTATAAAAATTTCTGACTAATCCATGTACCCAGTCAGTAAATTCTCAATTTAATGAGAGATTCTGTCTCAAAGCATGAGGAGAACAACAACCAAGAAACATCCCCATGTTGATCTCTGGTCTCCAAGAACATTTACACATACATACACACAAAATCATGTACATATGTATGCATACATGCACACACACAAGCAGTTGGCTCTAACTGCGTGGATTTACTCTTAGTCTTCTTGCTCTGTTCCATTGGCCTTTGTGTCTTTTGTATGTCCATACCATTCCATTTTGTTTGACTCAGCTTCGTAGTGTATTTCAAAGTTAGGAGGAATGATGCCTTCATCTTTCTTCTTTCTACTCAGGACTGTTTTGATTACTTGGAATCCTTTGTGATTCCATGTATGTTTTAGGATTTTAATTTATAGTTCTGTGTAGGAAGGTATATTGATGGGGATTTGCTGAATCTGTGCATCACTTTGGGTCATATGGATATTTAGACAGCATTAATTGTCTCAATTTGTGAACATATATCATCTTCCACGTGTGTTATTTTAAAGTTATTTCACAAATGTTTTGTAGTTTTTCTTTTATTTAATTTTAAGGTGTATGTGTAACATTGTAGCAGGCAAATCTTTAATGTGATTGCTAATAAACATAAAGGGATAGAGACACTCCAAAATCATAATAGAAACTTCTAACTTGACTCCCAGCAATGCAAAGATTATCTAAACATATTACAAAGAAGACTCATATTTCACCTGTAATACAGATCAAACAGGACATAGAAATATTTGCAGAATATTCCATCCAACATTTGGAGGAGTTGAATGTGGTGGCATATGCTGAAGTTTCTTCCTAGCCACTTGAACTCCATAGCACTGGAATTATACACACATCAGTATGGACATTCCTAGATTTTAATTTAGTGGCTATGGGACATTTGAACTTGTTCCTTATGCTTTCATAAAAAGTGTTTCACCTACCAAGCACTTTGCTTAGCCCATATAACTGACCTTTCAAAAAAAAAAAAAAAAACCAAACATTTTATATTTAATTTTATATCTGTATGTCTGTATATGACTATATGCAAATGAATGCAGGTACCTGTGGAGTTCAGAATATTGTGTTAGATCACAAGATGTGGAGTTACAGGCAATTGTGAGCATTGCCAATGTGGGTGCTGCAATCAATCTCAGGTCTTTTGCAGAAAGCAGTGTTTACTCTTAACTATTGAGGCAACTCGCTATCCCCCCTGCAATTTACATTTTGAAGTGAAATAAATGCTGAGTGTTCCTGACAGCAGTCACACTCCAAACTGGGTCCGTCCTGGAAGGCAAGCTGGGGCAGGAAGGAATCAGGCCAAGACAAAGGATTCTGTTCAAAGGCCAAGGTTTAAGAAAGTACCGAGTTTATAAAGCATGGGAAAAACCCTTCCCCCTTGCCCCAGTCTTGGGGCCTAGTTCAGGTGCAAGCTGGTGGGCTGGCCTTCAAGAAGATGACTCCGGAGAATTATCAGCAGGGAGCAGCGTCTGCCCTGAATGCAACTAGCAGCTATAACAGTAGAGCCTGCTTGGCACCACCACAGGTGGTTCTAAGTTAGTGCTGCAGAGGTCTGAGACAGCCTGTTTAGAGGCTGGGAGAATGCTACAAAATTCTACCTCTTTGATGTACAAACCTGAAAGTACTTTAAATTTTTAACTTTCCTTGCTACTGAATTATGAGTGTCATTTCTCAGTCTTTTTTTTCCCAATTTTTATTAGGTATTTATTTCATTTATATTTTAAATGCTATCCCCAAAGTCCCCTATACCCCCCCCCCCCCCGCTCCCCTACCAACCCACTCCCTCTTCTTGGTCCTGGTGTTCCCCTGTACTGGGGCATATAAAGTTTGCAAGACCAAGAGCCCTCTCTTCCCAATGATGGCTGACTAGACCATCTTCTGCTACATATGCAGCTCTAGAGACATGAGCTCTGGGTGTGCTGGTTAGTTCATATTGTTGTTCCACCTATAGGGTTGCAGACCCCTACAGCTCCCTGGGTACTTTCTCTAGCTCCTCTATTGGGGGCCCTGTGTTCCATCAGATAGCTGACTGTGAGCATCCACTACTGTGTTTGCCAGGCACTGGCATAACCTCACAAGAGACAGCTATATCAGGGTCCTTTCAGCAAAATCTTGCTGGTGTATGCAATAGTGTCTGTGTTTGGTGGCTGATTATGGGATGGACCCCTGGGTTGGGGCAGTTTTTGGATGGTCCATCCTTTCATCTCAGCTCCAAGCTTTGTCTCTGTAACCCCTTCCATGGAAGTTTTGTTCCCAATTCTAAGAAGGGGTGAAGTGTCCACATTTTGGACTTCTTTCTTCTTGAGTTTCATGTGTTTTACAAATTGTATCTTGGGTATTCTAGGTTTCAGGGCTAATANCCACTTATCAGTGAGTGCAAATTATGTGAGTTCTTTTGTGATTGGGTTACCTCANTCAGGATGATATCCTCCAGATCCATCCATTTGCCGAGGAATTTCATAAATCCATTGTTTTTAATAGTGAGTAGTATTCCATTATGTAAATGTACCACATTTTCTGTATCCATTCCTCTGTTGTAGGACATCTGGGTTCTTTCCAGCTTCTGGCTATTATAAATAAAGCTGCTATGAACATAGTGGAGCATGTGTCCTTATTACCAGTTGGAACATCTTCTGGATTTATGCCCAGGAAAAGTACTGCTGGATCCTCCGGTAGCACTATATCCAATTTTCTGAGGAACCACCAGACTGATTTCCAGAGTGGTTTTACAAGCTTGAAATCCCACCAACAATGGAGGAGTGTTCCTCTTTCTCTGCATCCTTGCCAGCATCTGCTGTCACCTGAATTTTTGATCTTAGCCATTCTGACTGGTATGAGGTGGAATCTCAGGGTTATTTTGATTTGCATTTCCCAAATGATTAAGGTTGTTGAACATTTTTTGAGGTGTTTCTCAGCCATTCAATATTCCTCAGTTGAGAATTCTTTGTTTAGTTCTGTAACCCATTTTTAATGGGGTTATTTGGTTTTCTGGAGTCCATCTTCTTGAGTTCTTTATATATATTGGATATTAGTCCCCTATCTGATTTAGGATTGTTAAGGATACTTTCCCAATCTGTTGGTGGCCTTTTTGTCTTANTGACATTGTCTTTTGCCTTACAGAAGCTTTGCAATTTTATGAGGTCTCATTTGTCAATTCTCGATCTTATAGCACAAGCCTTTACAGTTGTATTCAGGAATTTTTCCCCAGTGCCCATATCTTGAGGTTTTTCCCCACTTTCTCCTCTATAAGTTTCAGTGTCTCTGGTTTTATGTGGAGTTCCTTGATCCACGTAGACTTGACCTTAGTACAAGGAGATAAGAATGGATTAATTCTCATTCTTCTACATGATAAACGCCAGTTGTGTCAGTACCATTTGTTGAAAATGCTTTGTTTTTTCCACTGGATGATTTTAGCTCCCTTGTCAAAGATCAAGTGACCATAGGTGTGTGGATTCATTTCTGGATCTTCAATTCTATTCCATTGATCTACTTGTCTGTTGCTGTACCAGTACCATGCAGGTTTATTTATTTTATTTATTTATTTTTTTCATTTCAGAGTCTTAATAAGTCTCATCTGAGAGAATACTTAAAAACGACTGTTAGGTGTTTCAAGTTTTCTACATATTTGAAATAAACAGGGAGGAACACTTATCTCCTTATAGAGTTTCTTATAATTTTCAAATGTAATGGTAATTAAGACAGGTTAACTCCAAAATTTAGTAATGAGATATAGCAAAGATTTATAATTAGCATATTGGACACTTTTAAATGTGATGGAAAATAAATATTATTTCAGAAATCCATGAACACTTGAGGGAATAAAGAAGATTCTTACTGCAGTGTTTTTCAAATTTATTTTCAAATGTATAAAACTACATTTTGTCTAAGAATCATTTTAAATATCACAAATTTTAGATTGTTAAAGCACAACCAAGTTGAAACCTCTGGAGAGGGAACATTCACATAGTAAAGAGAATCAAAAACTTCATGTGTTTTATGATATTTTGAATTTTTAATACTAGCACATCCCTATTTTCATGAGCTCAGTTAGATTTTAATACAGAAAATAGTAAGTTAAGTATTTTAACTCAGTAATTGTCATTGATTAATTGTTTTTTGAGTTTTTTTTAATTTCAAAAGTTATCACATTATTTACTTCAACTCTAATTGGTTCTAAATTATGCATAAGACTCTAAGCTCCCAGTTAATCACATCCCAGTGAGCTCTTTTAAATAGCACTTGAAAATTTCAAGGAGCATACATTGTAAGAACCTGCTAAATTCTTCAACATGGCCTCCATGAAGAGCTGCCATGCATGATTGATGACAGTGGGTTTTTGAAGTCTTTTCAATTCTGTGGTGCCAGTCATCAAAGGCATCAGGCATTCATCTTTATTGAAGAATTGATTGAGGTTCAAAACCAGAATTATGCTAGTGAGAATTTGGTCAATAGCTTTTATCTGAGTTTCTTTGGGAAATTAAAACTCCTGGTCTAGATGATGAAAAAGAGGTCATAGAAAGTATCAGGACAAACACATTTTATTTAATCAGCATTCATTATATATTGACCAGAACCAAAATGACTTGACAAAATGTATTAATAGGGCAAGGAGTATCATGCATATTTTATGTATGCTTTTATGTCATAATAAGGTGACAATTGATGTTTTAGAATTTTCATTATTTTTTTATAAGTCCATGTGTCTACATGTGCTACAACACTCATGTAGAGTGCAGAAAACATCTTGTTGGAGTTGGTTCTCTCATTCCATCATGTTGATCACAGGGATCAAAATCAGGTAGTTAAGTTTGAAGCAGAAGCTGCTGACAGGCTCAAGGTTGACTTTTAGAGGAAGTAAGTGACTCAATGCACTGTCTGCCTCTCATTTATTCTTTTAAAAAGTAGCTGGGAGTTCTGACTCAAAAATATAAATTTCATTTCTCCTGATAATGCACAGGAAGAGAAGTTGCTCTTTTCAAGTGGCAACCCTAAATAATTGAGTAAGGCATGAGATACTGTTGTGGTGAGAGAGGGAGGAAGCATAAGCATGTGTATGGAGGATGAAAGCAGTGGGGAGGAGGTTGACTAGATGGCTAACAAAGTAACTGAAATTCCAGTGAGGGTAGGGTCTATTCAGGAAGCTAAAGAACAAAGGATAAGGGTCAGGGAGATGAAAATCCCAATCAAGCCTAACTAAATATCATCCTCTTTTCAACACCTGATCCATTTGCGTTCTAACCCTTCCACCCACCCTAATTCACCCATAAACAAGACAACTAACTGCTCTTATACATCCTTACTATAACAACATTCTATACTGATGATTTTAAAAACTTCATAGCCATGGGAAACATCCTTTCAACTGCAGTTTTGAGACTTAACTGAAAAACTTGCCTCAGATGAGAACAAAAAGACATTTTCAAGCTTGCAAACTGTAATCAGTTTTATTAGTAAAGTTGACACCACCTAGAATCACCTGGAGGAGAGTACCTCAGTGAGAAATTGTCTAGATCAGGTTGAACTGTGAGTATGTTTATAAGGAAACATCCAGATTTTCTTAATTGATGTGGAAGATCCAGCCTGAAAGTAGGCAACATCAATCCCTGGTTTTAGGCCCTGTATAATATAATAAAAAAAAAAAAAATGAAAATCAACAACAAACCCCAACATATGTGTGTGTGTGTGTGTGTGTGTGTGTGTGTGTGTGTGAGAGAGAGAGAGAGAGAGAGAGAGAGAGAGAGA
>NC_034593.1:16647889-16681545 GCF_900095145.1 Mus pahari | reverse complement strand
GAGAGAGAGAGAGAGAGAGAGAGAGAGAGAGAGAGAGAGAACATGTGTGTGAAATCACATCCACCCCTCTGGGCAATGATGCTCCTCTATCAACCATCAACCTTCTCTCACAGCCTCACATCTGTTGCATCTCCAGTTCTGACTTGCATGTACCACTTCACTCCTCCATCTTTCCTTGCCTTTTGATCACATATTCATTCATTCATTCATTCATTCATTCATTCATTCATTCATTCATTCAATGCAGTGCCATTGGAAGCTGCAATTTATACCCTTTTGTCCAAAAAGCTTTACTTGCAAGCTGCATCTCTTATCTTTCCAATTTTGGGATGCTACATGGTGATCTGTCTTTGTACTATGCCCTCTACCTAACTACCATGTAAGAAAAACTTAGTATAGTTATTATGGTTGTTGGATTAGGCTCAGGTATTTGAATGTATGGTTTGCATTTGGTGGCAATATTTGGGGATGTGCTGTAAATTAGCTGAAGGAGGAATATCATCACGAGAGTTCATAGCCGGGTCCCACTCCCAGTTTTTCTTTTTGCTTTGTGCTTGCAGTTAACGTTGTGATCTCTTAGCTTTCCACGCTAGCCTCCTGCTGCATATGTCTATGCTACCATTATGGACTCACCCCCTGGAAACATAGCCCAGATAACATTTTTCTTTTGAAAAATTACCTTGGTCATTATATCAACAGAATTTCAGTGAAGTTGCTGCCCAGGCTGAGGATGAATCTGTCATCTGGCTTTCCTTGACATGGGCTGCCAAACTTAGAACACATATTCCAGCCCTCCACTTGTCAAGTCTTTGTAGACAGAATATGTATCCTTTAAACCATGAAGATCTCAGTGCCTAGAGTACCATAAACAAATAGATACTATACAATGGAAGCTTATTAAATCAAACATTCTTTTAATATAAAATCCCATGAATTGAACTCAATGTTTTGTTTTGATTTTCTTTTTTTCCCTGAATCCTCGTCAACACCCAAGGTATGCTCCAGCTCCATGATGCCAGGTCTTGGCTATGCTTTTCAGTCAGAGGCTCATCTAATATCCCCATGCTATTTTTCTGCCTTGGTACACTGAAGCCTACACTATTATGTCCCTTAGCTACTTCTCTGCAACAAATGCATTATACAGGAGTACATCAGAGTGCTCCCATACTACATCTCCACAAAAAGAAAACAAGAAGAGGTTTTTATTTATGTATCATGGATGACACAATGACAAACTAAAAGGCTCTATTTTTCTGTGGTATCCTCACCTTCATTGATGAACACTTTCAGTAACAGATGTCCATGAAAAGGAGTCAAAGAAGAAAGTAGTTTGAAGATGGAACTAAAACATATTAAGCATCATCAAAATTTGATGACAGATTCCCAAGATAAATAAATAAAATTTTATTAGGGAAAAAAATCCAATAAGGCTAGCTGTATAATTTTTCTGTAATTGCCTGCCTAATCTTACTAACTTCACTACCACTACGTATGAACTTCCAATGATCAAGTCAAGCAGTTCTCTTTATCTCAGTGAATAAGCTGTTTGAAGACATGCAGCTTCAACATACAAGGATGGTAATAATCCATCACATTTGATTAATGCAGTTCACTGACTTCCAGAAAATTATAAAAAAAAACAGATAGTATATTCTTTAAAAAGATCCATATTATTTGCTCAAAATCTCTAAAGAAACAGTAATGGTGTTGAACCTTCCCTGACTGATGGGACATCTTTCCAAGTGGAACCAGAGGGAACTATTTTATACATTATTTAGATTTGTTCTTTTCAGCAGTTTTGACCTCTGCTTGCTCTTGGCCTCAAATAAAGTAATATAAATTGTTGTATAGATTGGCTTACAATGCATACACAGGAAAGTTTCACACAGTGGCTCTTGGATAGAGGGAGTTTGTCATTCTGTATATTAAGGCAGTTTGCCACCTTGACTCAAACTTCTAGTGCCAAGCTAAGATGATCACCGAAGGGACTCAGTACTAACTTTCTACTGAAATCAAGCCACCCAGGCAGAATCAGTAACATTTAAATTCTAAAGAGCTGTTCAATTTTCCCATCATGGCACCATGCATCTTAACTGTGAGTGGGAAGGCAAGAGTTAATAGCCTTTCAACTATTTCTTGCTCTCAGATCTGTGGAATTTTTCAGCCTCTCATTGGCACTAAGGTGGAGGACAAAAGGAGTTGCTTTGTCAAACATTCCGGGAAGGCCATATGGCCTTAAGAGGATTTTTCTCTTACAACCACATTTGGGACTATAGTAACTGATCAATACTATACCTTGTAAGTAAAAGTATATTTTCTACAGTTTATGTTCTCACCTCACAAGTTGCATTTCTACCAAAGGCAATATTTTTCTCTGTACATTTGTTCTCCCTCACATTCATTTATTTTTTAAGAAATTGCATACAATTTTTGATGGGAACATTTGTTTCTAGAATGAACTTGACCAAATTTAAATGCCTCCAGTCGAACAGCTTGTATTAATAGACATATCTTCCTCTCACTTCAAAACTTATTGCTCCATAGATTTTAAAGAGCATTTGTTAGAAGCCCCTAGAAAATCCTCCAACTTCAACTGAACCAATCAATTTTATGCAATGAAGATTCTGAACAGAGTCTCTTCACTGCCTTTCTGACACTTAAAATCCTGAGATATTTCATTTTTAGCAATGAGTGATTGAGAGTAACAGACATGACTGTTTTTTTTTAAAAAGCAGTATATGAAGCTCTAACTAATATTTTTTTTTAGCATAGCAGAATTCTTTTGCCTTACACCTACTTATACTTTGAAGTCTTACCTTACTCTGTCAAGTCAATGTGTCATCCACCATTTGAAAAACATCTGACAAAGCAATTAGGTTATCTGAAGAATGGAAATGAAAATAAAAAGTCCTGGAAATTTTTTATCAATGCATCTTAGTCCGAAGTGTCTTGTATATTTAAGTGGACTGACTCTAAGAGCTATTGATGAAAACAGATTTTGTATTTATTATGGTTTCCAAAAAATGTGTTTACTCTTTCTCAGAAATCTATAATTTTTAACTTATAAAGATTTGTTTCTCTAAGTATAGAAAATAAATACTTTACCAGCTCTGATGCATGTCAGATTAGATGCAGGCTACTCCATTGTCTTTGGTCTCTTTTGGCCTTCTGGAAATGGAGTGCCTGTTAATATATTTACAATTATATTACTAAACAATTGTTACTTAGCAAATGTCCTGTTATTATTTTATTATCGTGATATTATGCAATTGTTACTCATCAACTTTGCCATATTATTTTCTAATCCTCAGGATGTACCTTATAAAATTCCAGGGGCATTTAAAATCAAAGCCTTTGAGAGAGGGCTCAGAAGTGAAGTTTGCTTGCTCTTACAAAAGACTGGAGTTCAGTTCCCAGCATTCATATGGGACAGTTCACAACTGCCAGTAAGTACATATCCTGGGAATTTGGCAATGTCTTCTTACCTCTGTTAGTACTCACACACATGTGGCACACTTACACAGATACTCATATATGCATTAAATATTTATTTCATGTGTATGTGTATGTGTGTCTGAATATATATATATATATATATATATATATATATATATATATATATATATATATATAAAACCTCATGCATGCAGTATATACAGACACCAGAAGAGAACAACATCAGATACCTTAGAACTGGAGTTCAAAGTAGTTGTAAGCTGCTCCATGGGTGGGTGCTGAGAACTGAACCCTGGAAAAGAACTGGCATCTGGAAGAGCAGCAAGTGCTTTTAACTACTAAGCTTTCCATCTATCCAACCCCTGCAAGTCAAAGCTTTGAGGGTCAGTGGATCCTATCTCAATATTTAACAAAAACTGGTCTACTCATCCAGCTTCTCCATACACCCCACACTGTTCTATCTCTATGATGCTGAAAGACACCAGTCCACCAGTGTCAGAAGGTCCTTCCATTGCAGGATACCTTTATACTTCTTCCCATAAATTTAACTCATCACATTGCCTCTGACATCAGTAATCATTTCTCTGGCTGCCTACTGCATACTTATATTTCTTAGCAACACACCCCCCAAAGAAGAGAATGATTCTTTTTGTTAGACTCTTAGTCCATCTAACTTTCTCCTCCAGTCTGAAGACAAGCATCCTGAAAGTGGGTCTTCCTTCCAGTGTGGTTGTGAAATCATTGTCCATATTCTACAACTGTGTGAAGATGTGTGCCAGGGACCAGCCTCCAGCCTGGCCTTAAAAGATACTGCTAAGGTGGTACACAGTGTTGGATGAAGGGGAAAGATTGATGATCTCTGGTCTTATAACTCTCTCTTACTATTCTGGGGGCTAGAAGCTCATGACCTCTGGAAATTTAACTTTATCTCTTTCTATTTCATGACTAAAAGCCACAAAACTCCTGCTGGTAGAAGTTCATTACTTGAACTAAAAGAAGTTCATTACTTGGGCTCTTTTTTCTTCTACTTGCAGACCCCTTATTCATCAGGCAGAGGCTTAGAGTTTGTTAACTCCTTGTGAGCCATAGAAAAATGAAAAAGAAGAAAGACATGCATGCAGAAAAACACATAATCTGGATCAAGCTGGAAAAAGCTGCATCATCATTTCATTGCTGTTCTCAGATTGTATACTTTCTCTAAAAAATACCTCATAAAACTGTCAGAAGCATAATTGATTACATGATTTCTAAATGATTTTACATTCCAATATATTTATAATAAGTTTAAGGCAATCATTCATACTATAGATTGATAAGACTTAAGGAATTGCAAGAGAATTGTTTATATGCCTTTCAATTGAGACTAGTATCTGATTAAACATTCATTATCTGTTACTGGTCTCCCATAAGTTCACTGTATGTTTAAAGCAATAATTTTTATGTCAAGTTAGGACAGTTTTGTCAAGAGACAAGTCATCTACCTTGTGTCTTATTAGTTTGGAAGTTTTGTCTAGTTAATACTTTCTTTTGGGTCCTTGAACCTACAATAAACTGCCCCCCCCCATAGTTTGTAAACTTTAGTTACCAGATAATTGTTCCATACCTAACCTAGAAGAAATGTTTCCTCGATCATACATTTGTTCCAAACCTGCTTTCTTTTCCTAGTACAATTAGCTTGTGATACATGAAGGTTTATAGAACTCTATTTCCAGCTTTTAATCTGTAGAGGGTTTCAAATTATTTGTATTAATTGAAGAATTCTATAAAATCACTATCAGGTATTATGAAATCACCAATTTATCTACACAGTATTACTATGTGAGAGTATACCTTCATGTTGATTCTACAGGAAATCTGACAAATAGGGTGGGCTAATGCCCAGACATCATTAGGCTATGGAATACTAACAAGACAGGCATATAGACACCAAGGAACAATCCTGGGATGATGAAGACTCTGTATTTCAGAGCTCACCCATTGCAGGCAGTGCAAAATGGTGGACTATCTTCAGAAAACTCACTTGTATGCCTCAGCGTCTTCTAAATGGAGTCTGACAGATGTGCCCAGGTGTTTGTTTGTTTGTTTGTTTGAATGTACCCGGCTTTTTCTATATATACTAGAGTTATAGAGGACATACTTTCCTTTTATTCATTCTGGAATATTGTCAGTCAAAATCTACTTCCCCTTGCCTAACTCTTTGGACTTTATCTTTTGTGTTTCACTTCTCTATTTCTGTTTCATATTTTTAGTTTCTGTTCTTTAGGTCCTAACGGTCTCATTTCCTTGGTAGTCTGTACTTAAATTAATTTTCTGAGGGAAGTTCTTCCTAAAATAATCCTTTGGAATCCTAACTATCACTTGCTCATTCAGCATTCTTTGCTAACAACATCTAATTATTTTTCTAGGATACCGCATGACCTTTGAAGCAATAAGTTTTCGTTTGCTCCACGTGCCTACAAGACCAATGAAGACAAGGCATAACTTTGAAGTTTTGTTGTTTTTATTGCTGTTGTTTTGGGTTTTGTTGTTGTTGTTAAATTTGCTTGAATTATACTGAATTTGTGAATTATATTGGGTTTGGGTTATATTTATATTTAAACATCTAGTAATTTTAAATATTTAAAAGACATTATAATTTAAACTTATCAAGTTTTATATCACAATTATGTTGGCTTTATAGAGTGGTGAGAAAAATGTTTCCTGTCTTTCCATATTATGAAGACATTGATCACCTTTGGGTTACTGCTTTCTTTAATGCTTATTGAGTACACTGCCAGCATTTTGCATAAACTCAACTCTTAATTTAGTTTCTTTCACAAATATAGAGTATACTGCTTATCAATTTGTCTCAGTAACTTTTATCTCAATTTTTTTCAGGTTTGTTGTCCAAAGTTATTTATAATATCCCCTTTCTATGCTTTGCATTTTGTTTGAGGAATATGTATTGCTATCCTTTCCTTTGATGACATGGAGCTTTTCTTCCTTATCTCCTTTCTTTCCCCTCTGCTGATAGTTTTGGATGAATATAAAGTATTTTGGAGTTTAATTTACCTTTCAGTAGCTGTTATAGGCTGGGTTCTTCATGTTACCTTTGTGTTTTCAGGTTCATTTACTCCTCATCTTGTCTTTATTGGCCTGCCTTTATTCCCTATGACATTTAATGTATTCCTCTCCTTTTCATTCTGGAGATTTATGTAAAATATCTAGACTTTTCTGGACCAATGAAAAGGTGAGTGGAGTGCTTGCCAGAAGTGCTGAGTTCAATCTCATTGAAATCAGATAGTAGAAAGTGAGAACTGACTCCTTCATGTTATCCTCTGACATAATCATACATCCCATGGCATGGATATACCCTGTTACCCCCACATAAAATAAGTAAAATCAGAAAAGATTAAAATAAATTAAAATACTTGTTTATATAATGCTGTTAGCTATGAGCATTGTTGAATGTATATCTAAAACATTTTGTAAATGAAGTTTTCACTTTTTACTTAATTAAGTACATTTTCAAATTTTCCTTGAGGCTTCTTCCTCTCTGATGTACTAGGTATTGTTTTCATTCTCAAATATATGGAAAATTTCTAAATATCTTGCTGTGACTAACAAGTTGGAAGTGTTGTGGTCAGTTTATTTACTATGTGTGTTTTCAGTTTGTTTAAACCCAGAATAATTTTATAAGGCGGAACCCGGCCTGTCCTTCCTGAAGTTACCATGCACTTTGGAAGGCTAGATTCTGTTGGCATGAAGCCATCCTTGATAGTAGGAGAATATAGTATGCTGTTCAGGGCTATTTTAACCCCACATATTTTTCTACCAATTTCTGGTTTCTGAGAAAAAAAATGAAGTCACTAAACTCTAATTGTGGATTTGCACACGTCTCTTTTTAGCTATACTCCTTTTCTTTCATGAATTTCCGTACTCCATTTTGGGTTTGTCCCCAAGTGCATATGTCAGTGAATTCTTTATTAAAAACCCGTGATCATTACCCCTTTCGATGTGTCCTTTGGCCATTTGTCTTTTCTCTTCCATCCTTCCTTCTCTTTTCTCATCATCTTTCTTCTTAACGTACCTGACTTGTAATTAAGCAACTACTTTCCCAGTAACATTTCATCTTCTGAGAAGCCCCATGAGGAAATATTTCTCATGTCTACTCCTTTTCACTGGCTATTATTATTAAGCACAGCTTCATTCTACCCAGATAACCTTCAGTGGCCCCTGAATGTGCTACATTGACCTACCTCTTCTTTTCTCTTATCTTCTCTTCTTGTCTCTTTCTCCCCTACCTCTCTCTTTTCTTTTTGAAACAGGATCTCCCTATGCAGCCCTAGATGGCCTCAAACTTCCAGAGATCCACTTGCTTCTGCCTTCTCAGTGTTGAGATTAAAGACATGCCTCACCATGCCTTTCCAATCTCTTTTCAACAACTTTTTAAAAGTCTCATATTATTTCTTCAATGTCCAGTCCCTGTTTCTATCTGGTTCCTATGACCACTTTATTGACAATTAGTGTTCATCATGTTGTTCCCATTCATTTGAATCTTTATCATGTTTGATTAGATGACTAAATCAGAGTGGGACAGACCTACAGAGTTTGAGATAAATAGCATCATGGCTTCAGAAAGGACTTTGCTCTTGTATAGTAAACTTCTTAGTGTAGAGAATAGATTTACTGAGATCAGTAGTCAGCCTGAGCTTTGAAGTGTTGCTCTCAGTGTGGTACAGATTTCAACACCTTGGTGTCGGCACCCATGAACTAGGGCACATTATGCTGCCTGGGAAACAGAAGGGCTTCCTTTGCTTACCACCCACATCTAGTCTTGGTTTTACTATGTGGCTGGGGAGTCCCCTCTTACCAGTTGTCAGCTTGTATGCTGAACATTTTTCAGTTATTGCTTGTTGCTCAGTTTTAGAGATGCAAAGAGGGTTAGGAACTAACTTCTATTTCTGTCTCAGTATTGAGGATCAAACCCCATCAATAAATAATAGACAAATGTTCTACCACTGGGCTGCATGCCCATCTTCCAGAAACTTTCTTGGTTTGTTTTTCTCATTAGCTTTATCCTGGTCTGTATGGTTGGGCTTATAGGGTAGCATTTTCTATACCTCCCTGCTCTTTCCCCATTGAAGAGAGCATTACTCTGTCTCTCTAGGTGGTCTACAACTTCTTGGTTATCCTCCAGGAATGACAGGTCTTTTTTATCTGTGTGTGTAGGGTGATAGGTTCAGGATAATGTCTTGCTTTATATATTAGTTCAATTCAGCTTATGAAACAATACCATGAGTCAAATGAACCCTAAACAATAGAAATAAATTTCTTAGAGTCTAGGAAGTCTACAGTCAAAGCACCAGAAGATTCAGTGGCTGATGCCTGACACTGGACTTTATAAGGACATGTTCTTTTTGTGCTGTCACACCAGTCCTGACTTGTCCGAGTTCTCTTTTATAAGGACACTAATCTCTTCATGAAGGTTTTACACTCATGATATGATCCCATCCCCTAAATCATTTGTTTGTTTGTTTGTTTGTTTGTTTTTGGTATATCATTATACTGGGGAGTAAGTTTCATAGAGTGAGGAACAAAAACATTAAGTTTGTTTTGTCTCAAAAGAAGAACTGTTAAGTTTCTATGCCCAACTCAGAAAGGATGGGTACTTGACGGTGTCCTCTGGGAGAGAGGCTTTTCTTAACTCCTGAACCAGAGGCAAGGTATCTTTACTGATAACGGAGAGATGAAAGCTTAGTACCTGTACCCAGCAGACAATGGCTTTTGTTTAGTAGGAGAGAACAACACGGAAATGTAGGCATAGCTTTGACCTGGTCCATAGTAGCCGTCAATAATCTTGATAGCTGTGTCTTGCAGTGTGAACCTCTGTCTTCTCACCTGCAGTCAACCTGATTAGCACTGGCTGCAGGACTGTGTAATGGAAAATGAGAGTGATGGGACTTCTCCTGTGTCTACTTCCACTGCCTACTCTAATGAACATCCTTGGCCAGTTTTAGAACTTACTCAATGTTAGTTAATATGGCTTTTTAGAATTTAACATTTATTTTCATGTGCATATGTATTTTGTTTGCATGCTTTCCTGAGTATCAAACACATGCACTACCCATAGAGACCAGAAAAGAGGGTTGGAGACCTAGGAACTGGATTTAAAGGTGGTTGTAAGCCATGATATGGGCACTGTGAATTGAATCTGGAAGAACAGACAGTGGTCACCATTGAGCCATCACTTACCTCCTGTCTGATTATATTTCATATGCACCATAGTATGCCAATGTAAGAATGTGTGTATATTTTGATATTTTATAAATTTATTGTATTTATCTTCATTGCAGTAATTTCTTCCCCTTGGTGCTCCTTTTCACATTTCCTCATTCCATCCTCCCCACCACCTCTGAAAGGGTGGCACCCACCAGACCTCTTTCTTCCCTGAGGCCTTAAGTATCTCAAGGATTAAGCACATATTTCACCACTGAGGCCTGACTAGGCAGACCTCTGCTATATTTATGCCAGGGACCTTGGACTAGACTGTGTATGCTCTTGGTTGGAGGCTCAGTCTCTGAGAGAGCTCCTTGGGGTCTTGCTTAGTTGATACTGCTGATCTTCCTTTGGGGTTTCTTTCCCCTTCAGCTTCAATCCTGAGCCTAATTCAAACATAGTGGTCCCTGACTTCAGTCCAAAGGTTGGGTATAAATATCCACTGCTGTTCCAGTCAACTGATGGTAGTGCCTCTCAGAGAACAGACATGCCAGGGTCCCATCTGTAAGCACATTATAACATTAGTAATAGTGCCAGGGCTTGGTGCCTTTCATTGAGATGGATCCCAAGTTGGGACAGTCATTGGACCACTTTCCTATGATCTCTTCTCTATTTTTGTCCCTGCCATTCTTTTAGACAGGAACAATTCAGGGTCAGAAATTTTATTGTGTGTTAGTAACCCAGTCCCTCAACTTGAGGACCTGTCTATCTGCTTGAAGTGGACTTTTTGATTTCCTTCTTTCCAATGTTGTACATTCTTGCTAAAGTTACCCCCATTGAGTCTTTAGAGTCTTTCACCTGCCAGTTCTCTGGTATTTTCTAGAGGGTCCTGTTACCTCCCACCCCCTGGGGCTGCTTATTTTCATTCATTCTCTTGACCCTCTGTGCTTTGCTCCTGCCCCACCCCCCATATCTGATCCTGTTCCCCTTTCCTTTCCACCTGCCCTCTTCCACCTAGGTCCCTTCCTCTCTGTCCCTCCCATGATTGTTTCCTCCCCCCTTCTAAGTGGGGTTGAAGCATCCTCACTGTAGTCTTTCTGTATGCTACAGTTCTTATGGTCTGAGGGTTGTATCCTAGGTATTATGTACTTTCTGGCTAATCTTCACATATCAATGAGTACATACCATGCATGTGCATTTAGGTCTGAGTTACCTCATTCACAATAATATTTCCTAGTTCCATTCACTTGCCTGCAAAATTCATGATGCCCTTGTTTTCAATAGCTGAATTGTATTCCATTGTATAAATGAACCACATTTTCTGTACCCATTCTATGATTGAGGGACATCTGGGTTGTTTCCATCTTATGACTATTACAAATAAGGCTTCTATGAACATAGTGGAGCACATGCCCCTGTGGTATGGTGGGGCATCTTTGGGTATATATCCAAGAGTGGTATAGCTAGGTCTTCAGATTGATCTATTTCCAATTTTCTTGGGAACCTCCAGAGTGATTTCCAGATTGCTTGTACCAGTTTGTAATCCCATCAGTAATGGGAGTGTTCCTGTTTATCCACATCCTAATCAGCATGTGCTGCCACTTGAGTTTTTGATCTTAGCCATTCTGATTGGTATGAGGTTGAATCTCAGGGTCCTTTAGAATTTCATTTCTCTGATGACTAAGGACTTTGAACATTTTTTTCAGTACTTCTCAGTCATTCCAATTCTTCTGTTGTGAATTCTCTGTTTAGCTCCATAGCCCATTTTTATTAGGGTTATTTAGTTTTTTGGAAGTTAATTTCTTGAGTCCTTTATATATTTTGGATATTAGTCCTCTGTAGGATATGGGTTAGTAAAGATTTTTCCCCCAATCTTTAGGTTACTGATTTGTTCTATTGGCATTGCCTATTGCCTTACAGAAGTTTTCAGTTTCATGATGTCCTTTATCACTTGTTGATATTAGAGCTTGAGCCATTGGTGTTCTCTTCAGGAAATTTCCCTGTGGGCCAACAAGTTTGAGGCTATTTCCCACTTTTTCTTCTATTCAATTTAGTGTATCTGGTTTTATGTTGAGATGTTTGGTCCTCTTGGACTTGAGCTTTGTACAAGGAGATAGATATGGATCTGTTTGCTACATACAGACTGTTAGTTAGACCAGCACCATTTATTGAAGATGCTTTCTTTTATTCATTTTATGTTTTTGGCTTCTTTTTTAAAGATCAAATGTCCATATGAGTGTGGATTTACTTCTGGGTCTTTGATTCTATTCCATTTACTGACATGTCTGTCTCTGTACCAATACTATGTGTGTGTGTGTGTGTGTGTGTGTGTGTGTGTGTGTGTGTGTGTGTTTTTAATCACTATTGCTTTGTAATATAGCTTGGTATCAGAGATGATGATTCTCCTGGAAGTTCTTTTATTGTTGGAAATTGTTTTGGCTATTGTGAGTTTTTAATTGTATAGATGTTTCACTTGGTTTGTAAGAGATTCACCAAGATATCCTATTTGTGGATGTTATGAAGGTGTTATTTCCATAACTTCTTTTTCAGCCTTTTTGATTTAATTTTATATCCTACCACTTTGCTGACATTGTTTATCGACCAAAGGACTTCTCTGGTGGAATTTTTGTGGTTGCCTGTATACACTATCATATCATCTGCAAATAGTCATACTTTGACTTCTTCCTTTTCAATTTGTATTCCATCGATCTCTCTTTGTTGTCTAATTGCTCTAGCTAGAACTTCGAGTACTGTATTGAATAGAGAGGATGAGAGTGGGCAAACTTATATGCTGGATTTTAGTGGATTTCCCCTAGTTTCTCTCCATTTAATTTGATGTTGACTATTTGTTTGCTTTATATTGTTTTTATTATGTTTAGGTATGTGCCATAAATTCCTGATCTCTCCAAGACTTTTCACATGAATGGGTGTTGTATTTTTTCAAAGACTTTTTTCCTATCTAATGAGATGATCATGTGTGCTTTTTCCTTGAGTTTGTTTATACAGTGTATTATATTGATGGATTTTTGTATATTGTACCATCCGTGCATCCCTGAGATAAAGTACTTAATCATGATAAATGATGGTTTTGATGTGTTCTTGAATTTTATTTGTGAAAATTCTATTGAATATTTTTGCATTGATATTCATAAGTGAGATTGGTGTAATATTCTCTTTGTTGAATCTTTGTGTGATTTAGATATCAGAGTAACTTTGACTTCATAAAATGAATCTGGTAGTGTTTCTTCTGTTTCTATTTTGTGGAATAGTTTGAGGAGTATTGAATGTGCTCTTCTTTGAAGTTCTGGTACAATTCTGCCCTAAAACCATCTGGCCCTGGACTTTTTTTGTTGGGAGATTTTTTTTTTAATGACTATTACTATTTTCTTAGGGGTTATGGGACTGCTTAGATCTTTACCAGATCTTGATTTAACGTTGCTGCACAGTATTTGTCTAGAAAAATCATCCATTTGATCAAGATTTTTCAGTATTGTTGAGTATAGGCTTTTGTAGTTGGTTCTGATGATTTTTTTTCAATTTCCTCGGTTTCTATTCTTATGTTTCCATTTTCATTTCTGATTTGTTAATTTGGATACTGTCTCTATGTCCTTTAGTTAGTTTGGCTAAGGATTTATCTATCTTGTTGCTTTTCTCAGAGAACTAGCTCTTGGTTTTGTTTTGCTCTTTTTGTTTCTAAGTGGTTGATATCAGCCATGAGTTTGACTATTCTTGCCATCTACTACTCTTGGGTGTATTTGCTTCTTTCTGTTCCAGAGCTTTCTGGTGTGCTGTTAATTTGCTTGTATGGATCTCGCCTATTTCTTTCTGAAGGCACTTACTACTATGAATTTTCCTTTTAACACTGCTTTCATTATATCCCCTAAGTTTGGGTATGATATGTCTTCATTTTCATTGTGTTCTATAAAATGTTTGATTTCTTTCTTTCTTTCTTTCTTTCTTTCTTTCTTTCTTTCTTTCTTTCTTTCTTTCTTTCTTTCTTCCATGAACAATTAAGAGAGTTGTTTAGTTTCTTTGAGTATGTGTGCTTTCTGTTGATTTTGTTATTATTGAATTCTAAGAGGAATTTTGTTTCCTTTGGGGAGGGCAACCCTTTGAAATGCAGCTTTCCAGCTTGCCTTGTACTATGTTTGTTTCTCACTAATTTTTTATGTTGAACTGACTGTGATATTCTCAGGGTACAGAGCCTTTAGGGCATGTAAATACTATACAATAGAGTGAGGATGGGATTGTAGTTCTTAAGAGAATAAACACAATAGCTTAGTCTTTCTTCCTCTGTCTCTATCATGTGAGGATATGACAAGAAGCCCATCTAACAACCAGAAGAGGAAGGTCCATCCCCACTATACACTATTATGTTTGATATACAAGGTCAAGGGCTTTGAGACAAGCTTATTTGTTGTGTAACCCACTTAGGCTCTCGTATTCAGTTATAGTAGCCAAATGGTTTAAGCTACAGCGGTCTAGTAGACTCAGTAGAATTCATTTTTTGGGAAACTATATGATATTCCTAAGGTGAGGGGAGAAAAAATTTCATCATTCAATATCACTAGGAAAACAGCCAGTCTACTGGGAGGTGGACATCAATTTCAGACACAAAGATTTTACCCTTTCTCTAGCTCTAGCTTCACTTGTCAAGCTTAATGTCCCTTCTTTCCAAAATTCTGGTCAGAAGTAGGAGGACTGGTCCAGTGGTAAATTCTAAGAAACTTTGTTATCATTTTTGCAAGTTTCAAAGGATTAAGTGGTTAGAAGAACTGGACAGTTAGGAGCACAAGAAACCTGATGCAATTTATAAATGTAATGATAAAGAGAGGTGACATTGCACAATCCAAATGTGATAAATCATAAAAGCATGGAGCCATAACTTCTTGGAAAATTTAAGTTTCTTGTTTTATATCCATTTGTTAAGTTCTTGCAATGAGATAATGTTACTTAATTTTCCCTGTCTGTGATAAAATACCCAGGACAAACAACTTTAAGGGAGCAACATTTATTTTGAATAGTGGTTTCAAAACTCATTGGCCAGCCTAATTTGTTGCTGTTGTTGCTGCTGCTGCTGCTGTTGTTGTTGTTCTTACTGAGACAAGAAACAATATCAAGGTAATAATGCCTTGATAAAATGAGCATGTGTTGGAGAAAACTGCTCACCTCATGACTGCAAGGAAACAGAAAGAACATGATTAAAGAGAGGATCACAAGCCTCTCTTTCAGTTTCAGTTGCCTGAATTTAGTGCCTGGTAGTAGATCACCTGGATATTAATTTCTATTTATTTATTTATTTATTTATTTTTAATTTCTAATGAAAGATGAAGGTAAAGGTTAAGGTCAGTAGAAAAAAACATCAGGATGCTTGAGTGCTATGATAGAGGAAGAGGAAAGTCCCCAAAATATTTGCTTTAATTTAAGGTCAGTTATCACACTGGTAGAGGCAGTTTCCTGACTCAAATTGGGCAGCCAAGTGCTCTCTGGGCATTACTGCATGTCAGATGAACTCTGCTTACACTTGGTTCCATGGGGGATGCTTGACCTTAGTTATGATTTCTAGGTTCTCATGATTCTTGCCTATATTATCACAAGTCACTGTCTATAAAGGAGTTATCAGTGTAAAAGAGGGGACCAGCACATGTTTTCTAGATTTGCAGTTTCTAGCCATTATAATCTTTCAGATAAATGATTCCTGTTTTAGGAACATTCAAATACAGCTCATAGAAGGAATCCTGAGTCAACAAAGTTGGAGAGATTTTATAATCAAGACTATCGGAAGCATGAATAGTTTTAGGAATGTACATATAAATTTACATCCAGCACCATAACCTGAGCTATCCAAACTGGTTGTATGTGTGTTATGAAAAAATTAATAAATAGCTAATTCTTTCATGGCTCACTTATTATTTCTCTCCCTGTAGAGAACTCAAACTTTTTAAGTTTTTGAAAATTTAGAAATTTATCAGAAAGCCTTTGCAAAACAGTCTTACATATTCTGCTAGTTCTCAGCTTTAAATATTTTTTAAGCTAAAAAGAAGTATTCTGTGATAGAGAATTTACTGCAATATTATAACAATGAAATGTAGCTATCTTTATAGTTAGACTACGGTGATCAACTCTCCCCCAGTCTACTGTCTAGACAGGGGCTTTTGTTGGAATGAAATCTAGAAAGACATTCTATTTCATGAACTGTGAAAGGCAGACTGGATTTGTAACCTATACTCTGGCAAACGGGTAAATGCCTTTCAAATATTTTAGCCTCTATTTGACTAAAACCACCAGTCATACTTCAGACCAAAGGAATTTATTTCTGGTGCTATTTTCCTAACATCAGTGGTAATTGTAAATGAGACATCTGAGACACTTATAATACATACCTCTGACCCTTGTCTTTCTGAGCTTCTCTATATTCCTTTCGATTTTTTACTATTCAACTGTTTCTGTCAAGGAAAACAGTCAGAATAAACCCAGTGTGAAGGGAATCCTGTGGCTTTCATCTGGGCTAGAAAGCTTGAGGGGAACTGGTCAGAGCAGAGTTTTATCTCAGTCACAAGAAACTAGAGTCCTCTACTACTAGAGAACCCTGTGCATTCATACTCACTCTGATAACTGAGGAAGTACAGAGACATAAATTCTTATGAAAAGTCTCTGAATAGTCAGTACACCTTATCTTGATGTACTGTAGAATATCTCTAACCTTCAGAGCCTAAGACACAGCAGTGCCATCTACAAAAGCCATAGTTAAGAAATAAGAATATGAGCCATGCAATCAAGATACAAAAGCATATCAGATACACAAAGAAGAAACATTTCACAATGTTTTAAGCAAGTTTACAGCTTTGAATTTGGTGTTTTCATAGCCATGTTGTGGAGCATGCAGCATGTGACACACAGGTTGGATGCACCTAAAAGTAGAAAAAGGACACTGGTCCAGCTTAACATTGCTTGGCTGTATAATAATCCTCTATAAAACAACCTCCTTGAATCTCAAGAAAGCACACTGTGTTTTGATGTTTAATTTTTTAAATGTAATCTTTCTTTTGGGACTTGTTTAAGGCAGTAACATTTAAGCTTTTTTTCCTGGCCTCTGTAAAAATTGCAGTTAATTTCTTGAATAATCTACCCTGACAGGGATAGACAAGATGTAAGTTAAAAGAAAAAAAAAACACTCAAAGTTTAATTGTGCTTATTTCGCCAAACTTACATAAACCAGAATGTGTCTCAATCCATTTTTAAGAGTCTCAGTCTTAAAGGTCAAGGCAAAAAGAAGCCTCTAGTTAACCTTCAATTAGCTGTAGCTGCCTAGAGCTTTCTCTTAATCAAGATTTTACTCCTTCCTGCATTATTTTTATGACATTCAATTTTATTTGGATTCTTCAATATATTTCTCAGAGGTGAAATAGCTTTGTTTTACAGCTGAAAAGCCAATCTAGACACGGACCGCTGGCTGTGTGACCTTCATAAAGTCATCTCTCTGAGGATCCTTTCTCACTTTTAAAATGGCATTGATGAGGTCTGTTTCACTGTGATGTGCAAGCATGGAATGGACCCATGCATAGAAGCAGGAAGCTGTTGGAAAGACTAGAGGCTTGGACATCAGAATAATGTATTTTTTCATCATGTTCAAGCTGTGGGACACCGGGGAAGGTGTTTCCTTGTCAATAAAATAAAAAAATATAAATTCACTGACTCAGCTAGAATACTTGAGCAGAGAGACTTGTATCTTCCTGCCACCATCACCCCAGCAATGGATCACAGGCATTTACTTCTGTGCCCAGCCTTTTCCATGGTGCTGGCAATTAAACTTGGGTACACACGCTCACATAGCAACCATGTATGAACTAAGTTATTTCCCTAACTCCCCCTCTAAGTTTTGTTTTGAAAACTATTGGTAAAGAATAATATTAGACTTTTGAGGCCTCTTTCATGATTCTTTTTCCCCTCTCACTGAAATGGTAAGTGCTTGTTCATAGTGAAGGTTGCCATTACAGCATGAAATAGGCACTCTCAAGTCTCCATGAAGTAGGTTTAACACAAAGAACTTCAAATCCTGCTTCTCCAGTCAGCATGTTGGAAGACCACCACTTGGATTTGTATTCATGCAATGTTTTTTAAAAAGGAAAATTGTTTTAAGATGTGACAAAATATTCACAATAAAATTCACCATCTTATCCCTTTTTAGCACAGGGGTATTACACAAATTCGGATATTGACAGCAATAACCCCTTTCTCTACAATTTTTCTTGAGGAACTGACATTTTATACATATCAAACAAAAAGATCCCACTTCCTGACACCCATCATTCTGATTTCTGACTGAATCTGACTAATGTAGGTATCTAAATGTAAGTGAATTATACACCTTTATCATTTTATGATAGGCCTATGTTTCTTGGAATAATCTTCAAAGTTCACCCACATTGTAGCAAGGGTTACAACCCTCTTCCTTTGTAAAGCTACACAATATTCTCTCATTGTTTGTTTACCCGGATTTCTGAAGATGGGTACTACACAAGATGATGTCAGAAGCAACATAGAACATCAGGGATTTGTGAGTCATCTTTGAATAAGCCTCACAGTAATCTTTCTTTCACTCTCTAGTTCCAATTTTATAGACATGCTTAAAATGAGCACTCAATTGAATTTTGAGTGTGTTGTTAAAATAATCAGCTTCAATCGCAAAGCCATCACATACATTTAATTAAGTAACTGGTGGAGTTTTTGTTATTGTTCTCGTTTAAAATATATAGAACAAGAGAAAATAGGCAAAAATTTAACATTTAATTAATTAAATAATTTTTCTCTTTCTTCCCTTCCATGCCTCTCCCTTCCCTCCTTCCCTCCTTCCCCTTTTCATTCCCCTCCTCCCTGTTTGTATATGTTGAATTAAAGACTTACCAAAATTATTCTCAATCAAAAATCTATGAAAGCCGCCTGACCCTCAAGCTAAGATTATAAAGTACATGTAGTAGATGAGAGATAAACTAAGATAATGTGACAAGCCTAATATGTGTTGTGGAAATACCATATTTGTTATTTTGTTCTGGAAATACATAAAATAGGCTAGAGGATTCCCATGAACTGACATAGACTCCTCACTCTTCATTGGTGATCTGAGTATTGCTTAGAATTGAATTATTTTTATAATGATATGTCAGGAGTTAGAAGTGAATTTGGTACCACTCCTGTGCATTTCTCTTCTATAGACTATGAAGCTAGACAAAGAATTACTAGTGGCTTTGATAAAGATGTGTGAGCAAGTACCTGTAATAATGCAGGATGCTATCAAAGCTCAGGAAACACACCATCATATCAAGGTTGTATCTCATCTTTGGCATTTTTCCTCAACCATATGTAGATTTTAAATTATTGTGATAACTTCTCGCATGTTATTGAAAATATGCAGCATATATTTATCTAAGATAAATATGGTTTTACTTCATATGTTTCTGGAAACAATAGTATACAATATGTACCAGAAACATAAGACAAATGTATAATAATAAAATTATTTTTAAGCCATATCTGATTCTGCCAGATTTCTTAAAAGATATATGTTTAACAGATGTAAATGTTTATGTTAGATCATATGGAATAAAATTATTCATCTGTCTTTTAAGGGAGTATAGAACTCCTGTTCTGTTTTAGCCAAGTTATTTTAAAGTGCCATAGTGTCTTCATGTGACTCTGGTTCACACTTTTTGCTAGCTACTTGACAGTGACATTGGCATCACAATGAGTGAACTCAGATATTGTTTTAATTAACAGAGAATATGGCAGGATAAAAAGATAAATGCATAGATGAATGGATGAATAGGTAGATATCAATGAGCCAAAGTAATACTGCCTAAATCAGATCAGACCTGAATTTATAATTCATGGAGACAAATGAGAAATTAAGGAAATATAACATATGCAGAATCATAATGCAAGGTTATAAGACATCCCATTTTTTTTTTATCTTTATAATATTGTAAAAGGAAAGCCATGCACAGCTGTTAGAAGGGAAACCAGGTATTGAAATTAAGAATCTCTCTGAACCACACATTGTAAGTAGATAGCAGTTAGCAATCAACTGAGCAATTACTCAGAAGAAATTAAGTCCAGGCAACACCACACTGCACTGTTGTGTCAGACAAGCAGAGCCCCAATCCTCCTCCCACTCTTACAATTCTCCAAAGCCACTTCCCAACATTTTGGGGGACACTTCTGAAAAAGCTCCGGCAGTTTCCACTAATAACAACAAAACTCTAAATCAAACATAAAAGGCACCAACATTTTGTTCCTTCCTTGTAGACAGACATTGTCAAGGAGGAGAAGCATTAGCGCAGGGCTGTCCGAAGATGCAGATTCCTGAGCACCATTCAGGATCTGGAACTGTACAGGCATCTCTCTTTATTAAAGGTTCGCTGCTGACTCTGATCCTTGGTGGACTGGGGAGCTGGTACCTCAAAGAGATCCTATCAGAAAGAACTGTTTTGGTGAGAAAGAACTCAAAAATTAGATCACTTTGCTCTTTATTTGAACATCAAAACCCACAGTTCTTAAAACGAATGCAGATTTTACATAGCCAGAAATGTATGTGAATGAGGAAAACTCTTATAAAAAAGGAAAACACGAGTATAAAGAATTAAGAGGGTAGCCCCATGGAAAGACCAGCAGTCTCAGCTGACCTGGACCCCTAAGATCTCTCAGACATTGATTCACCAAGCAGGCAGCATACACAAGTTGATATGAGGTAGAGGGCACATACACAGCAGAGATCTGTCTGGTTTGGCCTCAGTGAGAGAAGATGCACCTAACCCTTGAGAGAAGTGAGGCCCCAGGAAGTGGGGAGGCCTGGTGGGATGTGGCTGGGGGTGGGGATATCATCTTGGAGACAGGAGGTATGATGGGATGGGGAGTAGTCGGTGGGGGGAGCAGACTGGAAGGGGAATGAAGACTATAAAAAAGAATAAAAAGAAAAAGAAAAAAAGAATATATGGTGAAAAGTTTTTTTTCACTTTTTTTTATTATTATTTTCTTTATTTACATTTCAAATGCTATCCCGAAAGTTCCCTATACCCCCCTCCCCTGCCTTTGCTCCCCTACCCACCCACTCCCACTACTTGGCCCAGGTCTTCCCTTGTGCTGGGTCATTTTAAAAAGATTTTTTTAAAAGAATATTTGCTAAGAAAGATAAAATAATCACAAGTTATATATTTTCCGTATGGTTAAACCTCCCACAAACATCATGATTTTCACAAGGAGCACTGTATGGAACAATCTCCTAATACTCCATCTCTCAAATGTTTAAATAAAGATATTTCCATCATGTGGTTACTCCATAATCCTTTCAAACACTCTCTTGCAGCTAACTGCATGGTTCATTTTATTTTGAGACAGGATTTCATCAGCTAGCCTACAACTCATAAAGATCTGCATTCCAAGTACTGAAATGCACCACCACACCTGGTAATTTCTGAAATTTTCAATGATAGTGCATGATCTTCTTCTTGTCATATTTTTGGAGGTTTATCTTCTAAAAATACTTAGTAGTCATTGTCACTGAGTTTAAGATGTAAAATACATATTTAGTTATTTTGGATCTCCCTAAATTCCATCTTCCAAGGTTGGGATTATTTCCTTTCTAGCATTGATGTATTGAGGGGCCTTTTTCCTCACAGCCCTTTTCTTTAGTTTTTATATCTGCTGGGTGAGAGATAGGCTCTTGCTATTGTTTTGATTTATTTTTCTCCATTTTACATTTATTTAATTTTACTTTTTTTTTTTTTTTTTTTTTTTTTTGCACACAGCTGCACATATATGTGTCAGTGGAAAAATGCTACACCATACATACGGAGGACTCTTGCACCTTGCTACTAAGGTTGTAGTATACCGGGTCCCATAGGGACAGATACATAAGATGTTGTTCTTGATTCAGCTAGTAACTTACAAGGAAAGTCACACAATGTCCGGATCATGTGATGTCCAGCAGATGAAGAAGGAGGATGTCCTCAAATTCTTTGCAGCAGGAACCCACTTAGGTGGCACCAAGGTTGACTTTCAGATGAAGCAGTACATCTACAAAAGGAAAAGTGACAGATATCTATATTATAAATCTGAAGAAGATCTGGGAGACATTGTTGCTTGCAGTTCGGGCTATCGCTGCCACTGAAAACCCTGGTGATGTCTGTGGTCTGTGTCATCGGGAGGAACACTGGCCAGTGAGCTATGCTGAAATTTGTTGCTGCCATTCCAATTGCTGGCTTCTTCCCACCAGGGACCCTCACTAACCAGATCCAAGCAGCATTCAGAGAGCCATGGCTTCTAGTGGTGACTGATCCCAGGGTTGATGTGGCTCCTTACAGAGGCCTCTTATGTCAACTTGCCCACCGTTGCCCTGTATAACACAGAATCTCCTCTGCATTATGAGGACATTGCACTTCCATGCAACAACAAGGGAGCTCACTCAGTGAGTCTGATGTGATGGATGCTGGTCTGGGATGTACTATTCATGCATAGTACTATCTCCTGTGATTGCTCATAATGAATTATGCTTGGCCTTTACTTCTATGGAGATCCAGAGGAGTTTGAGAAGGAGAAGCAGGGTGCTGCTAAGTAGGCTGTGACCAAGGGAGAAATTTCAAGGCAAATAGACTACATCAGCTCCTGAGTTCAGTGCAGCTCAACCAGAGGTGGATGACTGGTCTGATGGTGTGTGGATATCCTCTGTGCCCATCCATCATTTCCCTATTGAAGACTGGAGTGCACAGCCAGCCACCGAGGACTGCTCAGCAACTCTCACAGTGCAGGCCACTGACTAGGTGGGAGCCACCACCACTGAGTGGTCCTGAGTTCCTCTGCAGACACCTGATCAAGGGGTAAAATGGTAGAAAACTAGATTGAGCTCCCCAGATCAGGCCGAACAGAAGAAATCCTGCTGAGATCTGGAAAGCTGTACGGACACGGTAGACTACAACCTTAGCAGCAAGGTACAACAGAGTTCAGAAACAATTTGTGGGAATTGGTTCTTGTCTTGTACTCTGTGAGTCTGCAATCAAACTCAGGTCATCAGTCTTGGCGGCAAACTGGCTGAGCTGTCTCACCAGCCCCATGGTTTACATTTCTCATTTCTTGAATTTTTGAATAAGGTTTAACATCCAAGTCTATATTTATAGTTTTTTTTTCCTTATCTTTCTTGGGAATTGACAGCTTTAGAAATAGAAAACTGGAATATTCCAGTTTTTGCCAGGTGTGAAAAACACACTGTAATTTCTCCATATCAGTTTCTTTATATACAAACTGTATTTTTATAATTAATGTAAGTGGTACGATTATATGAGCAAACTATGAGTAATGACATAACATTCCGAATGACATATTTAAAAGGCATATGATTTAAGTTCTCTAATTAATTTTTCTAGCTGAAAAAATACTGAACCAAACCCATAATAAACAGTAGAAATAGTTAATAAATAATGTTTTCACTTCTTTATCCTAGGTAGTAAGCAGTTTGTTATCCTACATTTTACAAAGCGTCTGGGTATAAGTGTGAGTCCCAGTGTTTCTTTGTGCACATGCATGTAAATGCCTGTGGAAGGCAGGGCAGGGCATTGTATTCCCTGGAGCCCAAGGCAAGGATTCTGAGAAATGAACGCAGGTTATCTGAAACCAAATACACACACAAACAAACAACAACTATCATATGGTCTTAACCCTGAGCCATCTCTCCAGTCCCAAATTAATACCTTAGTTCTTGCAAGATTTCAGATTCATATGTTTGGTTCCACAGGGTCTATGGAATTTCTATAAAATCTAGAACTTTCCACTATTTTATGTAATGTTATAGTAATAAAGGTATTTAATATAATAATTATATGTAATAGATGGTAATATACAAAAGAAAATGTATCACAACCATTGCTTGAGTATATTGCATCAGTGGATATTTATATTTACTTGAAACTACAGATTTGCATATTGTTTTATTATTTCCTGTCTAGCCATTGTGCTTACAGTTGAGTGTAAATGGCTTTGTGTTTTGTGATGTGCATGTAACTGAGGCATCTTCAGTCACTGATCTTATATTGGTCAGAAAACATACAGGTTGGGACGCATGTAATAGAAAAGAAAAGCAGTCTCTTTGACTTTGGCTACAACTACAGGTTTCATTGTCTTCAACTATTTGGAAAATTGTGGATGCAAACAGAATTTTTTACAGTGTTCATGCAATGAAAAAAATACAAATCAGATAAAGAGGATGAAACATGGGCATCAGAATACCACAATGAAACTATGTCCTTGTTGCTGACCTAGTATAATCATGCAAATATTGTGTGTTTATAAGTTCGAGGTTCAAAATGAAGATTTTATAATATTGTGCTTTAAGATGTTATGTAATTTATACTGAAAAGATACTTTTTAATTGTATTTTTTGTGTGTTTTGGAAAAGTTAACCATATCATTACTTTAGGGTTATAGCACTTTTCTCTGCAGATTATATGTTTTTTTTCCTGCTGTAAGATATTTTCTGTTTTTAGTCGAGATAATACGATGCAAGGAATAAAAAATACTAATTTAATGCCATTTACACAATGCGAGTATACAGATTTGAAAATGTTAAACAAAAAAAATCAAGATTCCGAAAATTGTAAATATTTTTATATTTTCAAAATAGTCTTTCTAAAAAATTAAACGCATTATTAATATATTACCATTTTATGTGAAAATGTTTTGCAAGTCAACTATAAATTTAATAAATTAAAATTATTTTTATAAAATATTTTTATAAAGTTGAAAGTATTTGTAACTCTATTTTCTAGTCAGGATCTTGATTCACAAAGGATATATACATATACTTTGGCCTATATGTTACCTAAAATTGTAAGGCATTCTCCTAACACCATGTATGAGCCATATACACAGCAGTTATATCAGAAACTTAGAACTTGTTCATTATGCAGCTATATGTGATCAGCATGGTCCAAGAGCAAGGGAGAATCTTCCAGCTACCCCCGACTCCTCCCTGTCTCCAAAGTAGTGTGGTTCCTGTTTACAACATAAGAAATGTTACTTCCTATCTTTATACAAGAGACCTGAAGCCTTCTCCAGGGGTCGGAGCAGAGCTAGTTTTAGAGTGGGCCTTTGCTGATTCAGGGATGTTTGGGACCTTCCTATTGCGAATTTCAGGGCTTCAAGATTAGCAGGCTCAGAATAGTGCTCCTAATTGTACATAATCTTGGAGAATAAAGGAACAGGTTTGTCTATAATGTGTATATTTTTCTTGCAGCCTCTAAATGGCCCTCAGCTCTAAAGGGAACAGCCTGTGTATTATATGCTTGTATCACATGTTAACTATAAAAGCTATGGCCTATAGGGAAGGGTAGAATAGAGGGTGGGACATCTGGGAAGCAGAAAGAATTCTGGCATAGAGCCAAGCAGGAAAGACTCAAACAGGAAGATGTGATAAGACAGACATATACCTGAGCATAGGTAACCATGGAGAATGTGGGTTCTGGTAAATGTGTTATAGTAAGTTACCAGAGAAGAGCCTAACTATATGGCCAAAGTATTTATATATTTTTTGAGTCTGAGCCTTATTTCTGGGAGCATAGGTCTGGGAGGAAGACCCACACAAATTGCTATATTAAGCCTTGTCTTCTAGACTATATTGCTAGAGCAAATAAATATACATTTACCTTAAAGACTCGGGAGGAAAATCCTATTGAATAATCAATATTTACCTTTTCAGATAATTAACACAGCAGCTTGGGAACAAACAGTTGTTAGCCAATCTGGGCTATTTCTAGGTCTCTGGTTAATGTGTTTATTAATTAGGCCATTTATTTTCCTTTGGAATAGAAACTGAAACATATTGATATTTTTTCTCTTTAAAAGATTCCACATTCCACTAAATAAAAACTGAATCTTTTTTCTTTTTAAAGAATAACAATAATTGAAACAATTTCACTCTATTCATGTCAACCACTTGGAAGGAAAGATTGAAGACAATTAATTATTCTCCTGAGTGCTTTATGTGGTGTGGCCATTGATTTAGGTTTAAAAATGTGGATGATGCTGTTTTTTTCCTATATTTTCTCTCTCTGTTAGAACTTTCACACCATATCGAGGACTGACTGATCTAACTGGGAGTCAGATCACGGGGGACTTTTCTTTCTACATTTTGAAACCCTGCAGGCTCCTTGGGTTCCTAGCCACAGGGTTATGCCATTCAAAAAGTTGCTTCTGGTTGTTTCTACCAAATGTTGTTGGTACCAGAGGTCATTTTTTTTCCTTTCTTCCTCTCTCTTGTTTTTATTTGTGGATTGGCAGTTTCATCCACTGCCAGATTTTATTCCTCTCTTTTTCTTGTATGTGTCTGTTCTTCCGATGGGCTGTGTACACTTGTACATGTTCTCATGATCACATCCTTTTACTTCTAGATGGAGAATTCCTTGTGTCTTTGATTAGCCCACCGTTTTAGTAATAGCATGAGAACTCAAGTTTGATCCCTGGAACTTTTATGAAAAGCTGGGTATGTTGGATTGTGCCTGTAAGTCCAGCATTACAGAGGAGGAGGCCTGACACTCCTTTGAGTGCAACATGACAGGTGGATGATGCTTGAAGCACAATGTCTAAGGTTAATCCCCTAGTCTACACACACACACACACACACACACACACACACACACACACACACACACACACTTTTTATTCTTATCTCTGATAACTGTGAAAGTTTTATGTTTGGACTCTGTCTCAGACTAAAAATCAGTCAGAGACATTTCTAAACTGTCCTGGTTTCCTAGCTAAGCCGAGATATCACAATAGCACTGAAGGTCTATGCAGGGAAAGCTTTTGCTTCCTAGCTAAATGAATAAAATAGAACCCTAAGTGGAGACATGATACTGTCTTCTCTTTTTGAGTTAATTCAGTTGGGCATGTCAGTCACCTAGCCAAGAGACCATCCTACAGAAAGTCAGGTTCACCTTAAATCACACTAAAGAGAAAGAAGAGATGGTTATTTCTTTAATAATACAATATACATTTTATCGTGCATTTCCAACTTCCTATGAGCTACCATGAGTTTCTGGTGGGTCTTTTCACTTTTCTGAGTCCTAATTAAAAGAGGTAGAACTTTATCTTTTTCTTCTTCTTTGTCTTTCTTCCTGATGCTGGCTAGAACCTAGGTATGATTTTTGTGATATTTTGAGCTGTAATATGCAAGCTGATATTCAACTGTGGTCCTGCCTCTTCCATTTTCTTCTTCAGAGTATCCACGTACCCTGCACACAAGGCTGGAAAGATAAAGAGGAGTCCAAAATGGGTATGGTCTACCGAATCCTTTTCTGGTTGGGAATAAATCTGGGGAGGCAGTGCATTAAACACTTTATTCGAGATTACCAATGCCACACACACACACACACACACACACACACACACTCCTTGGAGAATGGGAAGGCATTTTGAGGGTGGATGAAATCATTGGCTATATATTAAAGGCCTGTGCATGCCTCATTTGTATGGAGACTCATTCCAAGAGTACCAGGTACTTGCTGGGTGAAAAAAAGGAAGTTGAACTTGAAGGTTTGCCAAGGACTATGTGACATTCCCCAAGTAGGAGACTGGATTGGGTTCCCCAGATGCTTCATAGAAGAAGCAACCCAGCTAAGAAAAGGGAGTCCTCCATTTTGTACAGAGCTCAGAAGGATTATCTCTATACACTGTAGACTGCAACCATAAGTAGGGAGATGAAACACTGAGTAATTTTACATTTTCCTCTTATTCTCCTTTCCAGACCACATAGATACCTGTCTATTACATGTCTAACCCAAACAACATGGCTCTTAATTCTCTCTGTCTCTGTCTCTGTCTCTGTCTCTGTCTCTGTCTCTGTCTCTCTCTCTCCCTCTCCCCCCCTCTCTCTCTCTGTCTCTCTCTGTCTCTCTCTGTCTCTCTCTCTCTCTCTCTCTCTCTCTCTCTCTCTCTCTCTCTCTCTCTCTCCCTCCCTCCCTTCTCTCTTTCCCTAGCACCCAACTGTTATAGTACATTTCTCTCTAAATCTCATACTCTGTGTGTAGTCACTGAGTTTCATTTTTTATCATGATTGAACAACCCCAAAGCCACCAGTCCAAACGATTTCAGTGCCCAGTGACTTTCCAGGATATTCTCACATTAAAGAGGCTTCTACTCTTTAGTGAGACGGAGACTTCCTTATTTTAATTTGATTTTTTATCTTGATGCCAAGGCAGTTAAGGCTATACATTACAAAGTCATATACATCAATCATGAAACTAGTCATCTGAGTCATTGCAGAAAAAATATTGTCCTTTCACATTTAGCTTCATGGGAAAGGAACATATTTTGTACAAACTATGTTTACTTCTTTTGAGACTATTGTATCATATTTAAAAGAGTAAAAAGCATGATATGATCACTATTACACCTTTTTAAAAGACCCAGACAAATTTCTGTAAGAATGGCTGAATGAGGGATTCACAGGATCACAGAAATGTGAAAATTTTATGGTCACTTTGTAGAGAGGCTCATAACAAAAGAGCAAACACTGAAATTTGAATCCAGTGCATGAGTTTGGGCTATGAACACTTTGAATTTTTAAATTCAGAATGAGGAGTGAATCCTTCTAATTTTTAAAATTTTAGAATTAATGTAACAAGAAACTACAGTTTTCATTGTAAAGATTCTAATACGATGGTGAAACTACAAATACTTCAGTGACATAAGGCAACTACTTTTGGAGCAATATGACCCTACTGTGTAGGGTAATACACAGAACCTCTTCCTGTGGACAATTTTGGATCTGGCACTTGCTGTTAAAAGAGAGATGAGATTTCATCCTGTACTGTCAAGAAAAGTGAGGGTGATTCTCTCCTTGAAGAGACTGATCATTTAATATCTCATGTATATGTATGATTGGGGGGGGGCTGCTTACCTATGCTTAAATTATAGGATACACAAGATGTGCTTGTAAAAGTTTAATAGCAGCCCACATGTCAATCAATGTACAGATGCACCACATTACCCTGCTCTGGAGATAGGCCCTTCCTTCCGCCTAAATTTATGAGTAGGATCCCCATATGGAACCTGTGGTGTTTGCCCAGGCCCACTCCTATCCCAGGGAATTTATGTTTTACTTTTTTCTCTCACCTTTAATAAATCTATATTTTCTTTCCTCTTCCTTATTTATTTCTTTGTTTGAAACACAACGAACATAGACATTCTATATGGGAAAACCCACGGTCTCCCTCTGCTAAGAAGGGTACACTTCACACCCTCGTCTCCAGTACTAACCCTGTATAAGTGGTAGCATTCCCTGTTTGCAGAATTTTCTACTGCCATATCCAATGAAGCTACTTATTAATGATCAGTGATATCTGGGAAAGGGAGAGATTAAGACTCTCAGATTTGTTTAGGAATCATTTCACCTACAGAGGCAATATAAGCTGTTTCCCTTGTCACTGGTTCCATGAGGTAGGAGCACTGACTTCTCTAAAGTCTGTTATAATGCACAGTGCCACCACATGACCTCACGATAAGCTATAATTCATTGAGCAAGTAAGTGAGTCTTTTACTGCTTTTTACTTTATACTTATCTCTATCGCCCTGAATTCTGGTTTCAAAATTTATCTCATGATAGCAATGTCAACTGACCTTTCTGATCCTCTACCTTTGTCTTGGACCTAGGCACTGTTACAGTTTACCTTTCTATTCCTTTAACTTTTGTGTATGTTATTTACTTGATAAGGAAATTAGAGTTTCTTCTGTTACTATAAAATATCACCGTAAGGTTTTAGTCATGCACAGTCTCAACTACTCTTCTGAAAACAAAGTAAAGAACTCAGTTGTAACCTGAGGTAAAAATTTTGACAAGAAGTCAGAATTTGATACTTCTGCTTTCTGGTTTCCATCTGTGCCTGGAACTGACCCTGTGCCACAGCTCTCCATACCAGGGTCCTGCCAGGAGAAAGCTGGTCTCCCAGGAGTGCTGACATACCTGTGAGCACAGGTAAGGTCACCAATGCTGCACCTAGGAACCTGTCCAGAGCCCCCACGACACAGTAACTGAGGAGCAGCCTGGGAGAGGATCCTTCTGGTTTCCATCTGCTCCTGGAGCAGACTCAGTGCCACAGCTCTCCTTACACAGATCCTGCCAGGGGAAAACTAGTCTCCTAAAAATGTTAACACACCTGAGAGCACAGGTGAGAGGACCACTTCTGCTCAATTTCCTGGCCCAAGAGGAACCCAGGACACAGGAACCAAGGAATGACGAGGGGCAAGACCCTTCTGATCTCAATCTACTCCACAGAAGTGACCCTGAGCCACAGCTCTCCATACCCAAATCCCTCCCAAAGAGAACTGTTCTCCTGGGAGTGTTGACAAACAGGCTTACAGGAGGGACAAGTCACAGTCAGAGACAGCAGGACCAGTTAACACCAGAGATAAACAGATGGCAAAAGGCAAAGGCAAGAACATATGTAACAGAAACCTAAATTAGTTGACATCATCAGAACTCAGATCTCCCATCACAGCAAGTCCTGGATACCCCAAGACACAGGAAAACTAAGACTTCCACATGAAGGTCATGAGGAAGATGCAAATCAAAATGACCCTGAGATTCCACCTCACATCACTCAGAATGGCTAAGATCACAAACTCAGATACCAGCAGATGCTTGCGGGAATGTGGAGAAAGAGGAACACTCCTCCATTGTTGGTGGGATTGCAAGCTGGTACAACTACTCTGGAAATCAGTCATAGGGTTTCATAGAAAATTAGACATAGTATTACCTGAGGAACAAGCTGTTCCCCTCCTGGGCATATGCCCAAAAGGTGTTCTAACATATAACAAGGCCACATGTTCCACTAATTCATAGCAGCCATACTTTTTATTTTAGTTTTGTTGTTGTTGTTGTTATTTTTTAAGACAGGGTTTCTCTGTAAGCTTTGCCTGTCCTGGAACTCACTCTGTAGACCAGGCTGGCGTCAAACTCAGAAATCCGCCTGTCTCTGACCTCCCAAGTGCTGGGATTAAAGGTGAGTACTACCACTGTCCGGCAGCAGCCACATTTATAATACCCAGAATCTGGTAACAATCCAAATGCCCCTCAACATAAGAATGGATACAAATATGTGGTACATCCACACAATGGAATACTACTCAGCTATTAAATACAATGACTTTGTGAAATTAGCAGGCAAATACATGGATCTGGAAAATATCCTGAGTGTGGTAACTCAGTCATAAGAGACCACACATGGTATTTACACTCTGTTAAGTGGGTATTAGGCATAAAGCGTGGAATATCCAGAATACAGTTCAGGGACCACATGAAGGTCAAGAGAAAGAAAGACCAAAGAGTGGATGCTTCAGTCCTACTTAAAAGGGGGAATAAAATAATTAATGGAAGTAGAGGGTGGGAGGGACTTGGGAGAAAGAGAAGTCAAGGGGGGGAAAAGAGAGAAAGATTTAGGTATGAGAGGAGATGGAGCAGATGCACAAAGGATCAGGAAATTGAACAGAGATGTGTAGCAATGAGGGATGCGGAACTGGGGGTAGCAACCAGAATGTCCCAGATGCCTGGAAAGCAAGAGCCTCCCAGGACTCCACGGGATGACATTAGCTGAAATACCCCACAACAGGGAAGGAGAACCTGTCAAGACCATATCCTGATATTAAGCATGGCCTCCTGGTTGAGGGATGGGGCCACCCACTCATCTCCAAAATTTTAACCCAGAATTGCTCCTGTCTAAAGGAAATATACGGACAAAGAGTGGAGCAGAGACTGGCGGAAAGGCCATCCAGAGACTGCCACACCTGAAAACCCATCCCACAGTTAGATACCAAACCCAGGTACTATTGCTGATGCCAAGAAGTGCTTGTTGACAGGAGCCTGATACAGCTGTCTTCTGAGAGATTCTGCCAGATCCTGACCAATACAGATGCAGAGGTTTGCAGTCGACCATTGGACTAAGCACAGGGACCCCAATAGAGGAGTCAGTGGTAGGACTGAAGAAGCTGAATGGCCCTTATCTCACATCAATGGGAGGGGAGGCCCTTGGTCCTGTGAAGGCTTGATACTCCAGTGTAGGGGAATGCTAGGGAGGTGAGGTGGGACTGGGTAGGTGGGTGGTGAACACCTTCATAGAAGTAGGATAAGGGGGGGATGGGATAGGGAGGTTGCAGAGGGGAAACTGTGAAAGGGGATAACATTTGAAATGCAAATAAATAAAATAAAATAAATGGAAAAACTACCAAAAAAGAAATCAGAATTTTATCTCTGTTTTGATTCTTGTTATCTTGCTTTAATTTTATATTTAATAGTCAGGATGCATAAAAATAAAATTGTTTAGAAAAACCATAGTATAATGATAAAGCAGAGAAAGAACAATAGCATAATGATAAAGCAGAGAAAGATTTATTCAACCTGGTCACATTGAGAAGGTGAATATGGCGGTCTATTGATCCCACATGCCCGTCTTCAGCACATGATGTGAGGTTTAGCTTAAATAGAGACAGAAGACTTGTACAGCTAAGCAGGCCTTTTCAAGACACGGCCCTACTCAGCATTGTTTTCTCTACTCGAGCTTCTCCTGCAGGGTGGTGTGACAAGTTGTCAGGGCAGGTGTGATATCTCTTTCCTGCAGAAGTTCTGTCTTTGGCTAAGATCAGACTTCTGGGTTCTTCCTTCACCTATGAGATTCCTTGAAAAGTTCCAATTTCTTGCTTCACTGTTTCAATTTTCTGTAGCAAAAAGAAGGGACATAAGTGTCTCTACAATACCCCATTCACACAACATGGCTATACTTGCCCACTCTTTGCTTTTAGACTTCAGTCTTGCGGGAAAGCTTGGCTGTGAAATGCCAGCAGATATATTCTGTCACTTGATGTTTCATGAAGACTTGTTTCATGTTAACATTAAAACCAATTTCTCTTTGCTGCTTTTAGACCCTGGATGGATTTCACTGTTTCCACCGAGGTTCCTTTGGATCGTTAACCTCCCAGGAGAAGGATAAACACAGGGTGTATAAATTCAGTGTCTACAACTTTAACTCCCATCACTGGCCATTGCATACTTGGTTTATAAACAATCTTCAAGAAAGATTTTATTTGTTCAAAGTCTACTACAATTTTGAGTATTAGCAGACATGAGTCTTGTTAAATCTGTCATTCTTCATTCATAGAAATAGAGGATCAAATGAAATAAGAGATTAGTAGAAAGAAAAAAAAATGATATAATTGTGTCAAAATCTGCCTTTCTCTGGGCTCTCATCTGAATACATTCTCCACCCCTCCCACACTTCCCCTGCTGATAAACAAACTATGCTGCCAAGCATGGCTCTCTACAGGTGAACACCATAGTCACAATCTCTGAAACAACAACAAAAACAACAAAAAAATGATACAGCACTTTCTACTTAAAAACTGGAAACAGTACTCCAATTACAAATTTACAATTATCGCTTAGACTTCCATGCATTCTTAAAAATTATACACATTTTATTGCTTCCTCCCATAGAAATCTAGATGGAACAGGCCTCTTAGGTACTTAACCTGGAAGGATAATTTAATCTAATGTGTTTCAATAAGTTTAATCATTTTAATACAATTTAAGCAACCAACATGCCAGGAATGGTTGTTAACATTCTTCTTTTATTAAATTACCTTAGTAATAATGATATATTTTATACATGTCTATAAGCCTCATAAATGTGAAATTATAAAAATGGAATTGTAAATATATTGGGAAGCAAATGTCAGGATTTTATTACTTGAATTATTGGAAGAAACGTCACTTTTTTCTTTTCTTAGCCTTTTCTCTGTTGACGTAAAAATAATCATGAAAAATAACACACAATTTCTCTAAGTTAAATTAATTTTTATTATTTAAAGCAAAACCTTCTGTATCCATTCCTCTGTTGAGGGACATCTGGGTTCTTTCCAGCTTCTGGCTATTATAAATAAGGCTGCTATGAACATAGTGGAGCATGTGTCCT
>NC_034593.1:16644457-16646444 GCF_900095145.1 Mus pahari | reverse complement strand
TAGAGAAAGTACCCAAGGACCTGAAGGGGGATGCAACCCTGTAGGTGCAACAACAATATGAACTAACCAGTACCCCCCTGAGTTTGTGTCTCTAGCTGCATATGTAGCAGAAGATGGCCTATATAGTAAGATAAAGTAAGACAAACCAGCAGATATAAAAGAACTCAAAAGAAGAATTAAATTTGTTCACACACTTAGCAGCCTCTGAAAAAACATTCATGTTTCTCCATGACCTTTACTCATACGTTTATTTACATACGTTTATTTATTTATTTATCTATCTATTAATTGCAGAGCACAGTTTTCTTGGTGAGTTTGGGGAAGAGAAGAAAATGGGTCATATTAAGTGTGCTTTTCCATATGCTGTTGCCTGGCCAGAGGTATGGTTGGGTCAGGTGAAATGACTCTGTGCCTTGGTGTCCCAAGGTGCCATTAGGCATCAGTTATTGTGTGACAGTGGGCTCCGCTGTCCGACCGAAAGGTCTAAAGTTCATATTGTTTCAAGAAGTCATAGCGAAGCCACAAGGGCCATGTTCTTCATGAGAGAAATGTCAGCTTATGTGAAGTCTCTTGTCTATAAAGTACACTTCATTTCATAGAACTGACTTAATATACTTTGTAAATGGCTTCATAACATTCAATTTGAAAATCCTCTCCACACTTTTATTCATACTACATAGTGAAATTAGCTGAAATATTTATCTTTGCTCCTAAGTTTTATATCACTAGTCTAAAACTAATTAGACTCTGGCAATTAAATTCTGCATGCATAATTTTTTAAAATTTTATTTAATCTTTTTTTTTTATACTCCTAATTATATGCCCCTACTTGTTCACTCTCTGACTGTTCCATATCCCATACCTCCTCCCCACCCCAGTCTCCATGAGGGTTCCCAACCCAACCCCTAATTCCACCAGACCTACCTACTCCCTGCAACATCCAGTTAGGTGCATCTTCTCTGGAGGAACCCAGACCCAGCGGTCCTCTGCTGTATATGTGTTGGGGGCCTCACATCAACTAGTATACGCTACCTGGTTTGTAGTCCAGTGTCTCAGAGATCTTGGGGTCTAGGTTAATTGAGATTGCTGGTCCACCTAACAGTTCCTCCTCCTCAGCTTCTTTCAGCTTTTCACTAACTCAACCAAAGGGGTTGAGGGAGAAGAAAGCAATCACAGGACGGAGGGTCTTAGTTGGGAAATGGGACAGGGAGGGGAAGAGGGGGTGCTGATCAGGTATTGGGTAGGGGAAAAGGAGTAAAGCCCTGGGAGCCAGCAGAAAGAACGGAAACAGGCAACCTTGGGAGGTAGGAGGTGGGGGACCCTCAAGGATATACTAGAGATAGGAGGTGAAAGACTCTATAGCGTGAAAGGAGGGATCCTAGATGAAATGCCTCCAGTGGAGAGAGGAAACTTGTAGAGCTCACCTCCAGCATCAAGTGAGGAATAAGGTTGTTATCCCACAGTCAAATACGCTGACCCATAATTGTTCCTGTCTAAAAGAACTGCAGGGACAAAAATGGAGAAGAGCCTGAGGGAAAGGAGGTACAGGGACAGGCCCAAAGTGGGATCCAATTCAAGGAGAGGCTCCAAGGTCTGGCACTATTACTGAGGCTATGGAGGGCTCACCAAAAGGGACCTATCATGAGTACCCTCCAAAAGACCCAACATGCAGCTGAAAGTGTGTTTGAGGCATCCTCACTTGGGGCCTTCAGCTTCTTAACCTATTTGAGTTCCATGAACTGTCTCTTGGGTAAACCATACTTTTTATTGGGGGGGGGGTGCTAATATCCACCTAATAGTGAGTACATACCATGCATGTCCTTTTGGATCTGAGTTACCTCACTCAGGATGGTATTTTCTAGTTCTATTCACTTGCCTGCAATACTCAGGATGTCCTTGTTCTTAATAGCTGAGTAGTATTCCATTGTATAAATGAACCAGATTTTCTGTATCCATTCTTCTGTGGTGGGACATCTGGGTTGTTTCC
>NC_034593.1:16625509-16644053 GCF_900095145.1 Mus pahari | reverse complement strand
GAGAGAGAGAGAGAGAGAGAGAGAGAGAGAGAGAGAGAGAGAGAGACCATTACTCTCCTCAGTTTTTTTTTGGAAATTATTAGATTTTATTGTTATTTTCATTATTATGAGTTATACATCTGGTACTACCTGTTAAAGTTTATGTATATGTGAGATTCCTAAATCAAGAAGACACAGTCATAGGGAAGTTATATTAACTGCTTGAAGCCAAAGGTAAATATTTCTTTCTTTACCCCCGATCTCTTCACCATTACTTTTGCCATTACTATGGAATATTGTCTGGGCCAAGATTAATATATGGTCTGTCATCAATAGTGATGATAGTTTTGTTTCTGATGTACTACAGGTTTTCAAGTAAACATAAATTTCTTCATTATCAATTGCATAGTATTTGGCTTACCTCCTCAGATTTGGAGATAAAGGGTTCATGACCTTAGCCACACTATTTTATAGTAATGTGCCTTTTAGGAAGGATATATATATATATATATATGGGGAGGGGGCCCTGAGGGGCCCAGGGAGAAGTAGGGAAGGGAAAAGATGCCCACGCCCCACCAGAGTTTCTCTATTCTCTGGTCAGTCAGGCATGGGAAGGCTGCTTCCTACCCTAGCCACTCATCCCTGGGTGGGCATTCCTCTATCCCACTCTTCAGGGGGTGGCCAAGGGGCAGCCCTGCCTGGAACTGCCCCCTCCCCAGCTACTTTGCTAAAGCCAACAGGGATGCGGGAGAGAGAGAATAGGGAAAGAAGTTCCCAACACTGACCAGAGTGCACAGCGGACCTTGATGGAGCAGAGCAGAGACTCTATAGTTTAAGAGCTTTATTATAGAAATGCAGGAAGAAAGAGAAAAGGGACAGAGAGAGAGAGAGAGAGAGAGAGAGAGAGAGAGAGAGAGAGAGAGAGAGAGGAGAAAACAAAGAGAAAGAAGAGAGAAGACAAAGAGAAAGGGAAGAGGAGAGAGAAGAGAGAGAAGTGAGAGGACAAAGGAGTGAGAGTAAAAGAGTAAGAGTAAGAAAGCATGGTGGGTTGAACACCCCTTTTTATGGTCTTCACTGTTGCTAGGCAACTGGGGAGGAGTTTAGCCTGAAGGTCAGAAGCTTGGGCCATTGTTTATGTGACTATTGACCATGCTTCTCTTGTGGGGGCTGTGGGAGCTGGTAATTTAGGCAGGGGCTGGATTACCAGGAGCATGAGGGAACACCTACCATGTCATGAGGATGAATTATGACCACAGGGGTTCAGACCTCAGCTCAACTGGAGACCAGCCTGCAATTCCCCACATCTCCCCCTTTGTTTACATTAGAAAAAATTGGGGGGGGGGTGTCACTTATGTGACCGTGTCATTACTTGTGAAAATTTAGAATGGAGTGCAATTATCAGAAAAAATATATAGCTTAGAGAAGTAGCAGAACAAAGCCAGAGTAGTAAGNANAGTTGAGGGTAAGAGTTGAGAAGGCAAGAGATTGAGTTGAGAAGGCAAGAGATTGTACAATCAATTAATCAGCTGCTTCGTGGGTAGTACAATTTGAGGGTAAAACATCCATTTTGAACAGCAATTAATTAATCTAGATAGACATTATGCTTTCCTCACTATCATATAACTTTCCCCAAAGTTTGACAGCCATTTGGCTTTAGCAAAAAGAGTCCACCTGTAGCTGGAAGGTCCCTTGTCTGTCTTCTGTGGTTCAGCACTTGTCTCGGGAGCCCTCAGTCAGATGAGATTTATGGAGGAAGGCAGCTTTGTCTGTAGGTCTCTGTAGATGGTGCTGTCTCAGATGGATCTGTGGCAGCAGGTCCCATGTGGAGATAGACCTGTAGAGTAACTATAACAAAAGAGCAGAACACCAACAGAGGACCTGTGTAGTGTGGATAGCAAAAGTTATGCCTGCAATGGTTTGCTTAGGAGCACATCACAGTCCACTTTGGATGGCTAAGAAAGAAAATATCATGTTAATTGTGTAACTGGAGTAGGCAGTTAACAGTTCTTCTGTAAAAGAAAACTAGTTATTAATTAAGGATTGGATGACTTTTGTACATTAAAGGAAATTTTAAACAAGTTGAGAGAATTTTTTGGACATATATCATGAATACTAGAGAGAAAAAGGAGCATTTAGAAAAGAAAGCAAGACTTTTTTTGGTTAAAGGCATGATTCCGGTATTCCTGTAGAGGAGCACAGCTTCAATGCAGTTTTTCTCGGGTTTATCTGGATGCAAATGCCTAGGAACACATAAGCATGGAGGAATTAGCCCTGGGATCTATAATGATGTGGGCAAGAGAATGCAATGAAGACATTGGCAGTGTTGCCTGTGCAGTCTCAGCCTACAGGTGCCCATTTAGACAGTAAGCTTTTTATTCATCCAGTCACTCATTCAAATCATTGCATGCACTCTGTGACAGCCCACTATGGAGATTACTAATGCCTGTAAAGGGATTGAATGTCTGTCCATGTAAATGAAAACAACACATTAGTATGATAGGTCACATGCTAAGGAAGCCTGAAAGAAGAAGTCTATACCTGTATGTGTTAGATGGAGAAGTTTGTAAGGAAGAACTTTGAAGTAAGCATTTTTAAATTAGAATAGGCGTGAAGCCTGTTTGAAGGTCAATGGCATTAGAATTGCCAAATTTGAAATTTAAGAAATTCCATTGTATATACTAGGCAGAATTCTTCATGTTCACCAATATTCCTAATTCTTTGAGATTATACTCATTATAATTCTTTCGTGGGGTACAGATGAAACCATGAGGTATGACAGGTTCCATTCCTTGATTGGGTTAAATTTTATAGAGAAAGTGAGATAGTTTTGCTGATATAATTATATGATCTACATTGTTAATGCTAGGTGAGTCCAGTCTAATAAGTTGACCCTTTTCAAACAGATTTTATTGAAACTAAAGTCAGCATAGAGCACACACTATACTGACCTTTAAGAAGTAAGATAACCTGACTACCTAGCATATAGGGAAATAAGTTGATCAACACACTTAAGTTTGCAAAAGGAGTGGGTCTTACCCGAAATGACCTCCAATTGTAGCCTGTGAGACCTGAGAAGAGAAAAACTATATGACACATACATATTGTTGACCCTCAAAAACCCAAAAGATAATAAACATGTCTATTTTAAGTTGTTACACAGAAACAAAGAGTTGCAAACCTGTTCAAAGAACTTTTACTGGAGATATGAGAAAATGCCTATTCACCCCAGATAGGAAAACAGCAGACCAAACCAGCAATGATGATGATGACGATGACGATGACAGCAATGATGGTGATGACAATGATGGTAGTGGTTGTACTGAGATTTGTAGATATCGAATCCAAAATCTTTATGCCATGCCTCATAGTACAAATTTTTCCTATGAGGTTTCTCATTCCATATATTTCATTTACTAGATATTTACTAATGTTTTATAATCACTAATTCCTTGTTTAATCTGTCGATATGTACAGTTTTCTCATCAGTGCATCATAAGCATAGAATAATTACAAAAAACGAAGATCCCTGTTGACACTTGAGTGATGTGAGCGTTCCATTCTGAGCAGAACTTTCTCTTTTGGTGGATTAAATCTGAATCTAATGCCAGTCACCCTGTGAATATCAATGTCCTAGGATGTAATTTTTCACTATCCCACCTCTCCAGTATCTTCTACTGATTTGACTGTTTATTCATGGTACAAATATCCATACTCCCCCACTTACTCCCGCAATGAATCAGACTTCTGATGAATAGTGATGGCTTGACATTGGAGATGTCAACGGAGATGGTGATAATGCAATGAAGATGGTGATAGCAACTCAAATCTAGTAGTATGGATTTGCTGGGTCCATGATAAAGACAAAAATGGTTTATTTTGGCTCAGTTCTGACTTAAGGTCTAGGAATTATGTCTTATAATTGCCTCTTTTTTTCTGGGAGAATTCTAAGGCAGTCCTGGACATCACATAGGCACTGACAGACATTTTCATATATATGGTTTCTGCATTTTCGCTCCTCTTACAAAGCTATCACAGGCAACTGTATGAGCTGCATCAGATGTTAACCACATCTCAGCCTCTAAATTATGGTTGAATTAAGTTTTATACTGTCAACACCTCATAAATGAAAATAGAGATTAAATTTTATCCAGTAAATCCATGTGAATCACAATACAACTGTCATAGGACCATCCTTTCACTTAAAATAAAACTGTGCTGATGCATAGAAATAGAAACTTGGAAAGGCCTGCTGGCCATATCAGTAGAAGACATGAGTTTTCAAAGAAAAATGAAAGAAAAGAGTCTAGATCCTGGGCAGTAATTTCTGTGCAACCATGAGAACTTGAGTTAAATTCACTCAGAACAGGGGACACAGACACAGGAGTATTGATTGGGCTTGCTAGTAAACAGCCTCACTCTCCATTCAGTGAGAGACCCTGTCTTAATAGCATAAGGTAAAAAGTGATGGAGCAGACCCATGATGTCCTCCTCTACCTTCAACATGCCCACACATCACTGTACAGGTTAGCCCCTGCCTCTACGATAGACAAAACTTAAGAGAGTACTGATTAAAATGACAACTCTCCATTGACCTAGAACTGAAGTATGAGTTCAATCAAAGGTTTTAAAAACAATCAGCTTATATTTTAATATGCAGTGTTAGATACTCAAACACTGCTCTTGTTCTAAAGTTTAAAGTATGACTGCCTTCTCATTTGGAAAAAGAGCATCTGCTGCTTATTTAAGTCAGAGATATTTCCTCCATTGGATTCATAATGCTCTTTGACAAATCATCCTTTGTCTCTTAATTTAATAGGGATGTAATCAAATATTGGAGGATATCTATAGAAGGCTTCAGTGTCAGTTTGTAGCATGGTCAAATTCAATTTAATGAAATAGAACTCTGCTGCTACAACTGGTTTTCTCCATCATACAGACATTCAGAAATCTTTAATGTCATATGTTGTTCACTTCTCTATTTAAAGATTGCTTTGTTTGAAGCATTTGCCCAGATACACATAAAGTAAGATGAAAAAACTTGGGTTATTATTATTGTAATCAAAGAAACTCCATTTATTAGCACCACTGTTGTTCATTCATGTTAGGATCGTTCTAGCTTCATCTGTATTGCTGTGGTAAAACACTTTAAGCAAGAGCAACAGAGGGAAGGAAGGGTTCATTTGCATATACATTCAGGCCACTATTCATCACTTAGTGAGATGAAATCTGGGAAGGAACTGAAACAGGAATTTGAAGGAGAAACCACAGAAGATGCTTGCTGACTTATTTACTCATAGTCAGGGACACACATGTTTGTCCAGCTTTCATGTACATCCACAACCACTTGTATAAGGACAGGATCATCCATAATGGGCTGGGTCTTCCCATATTAATTAACAATCAAGAGAATCCCCCAAATGAATTCTCATAGACCAGTCTAATATAGGCAATCCCTCAATTGAAGCTTCTCCTCTCAGACGACTATAGACTGTGTCAAGCTGACAGTTAAGTTAGCTGGAATTCAAGCTTAAAAGGTTTTCATACATAATATAAACTCTATTGCATATGCATAAGAGCTTCAAAAGAAACATGCTATTTTTTACACAAAGCCAGTTGAACAAAATAGCATTTTTATAAAGGGAACATGGAACTTCCAGCAACAAGCAATATTAAGTAACTTTTATTTTACTATGGAAATATAGAAAACAGAAAACAGAAGACACAATGCTTATATTCATTCTATATGAGATAGAATAGACTTCACTATACATTGTGTGAGGAGACAAGAAAGATGTTGCATGATTCCAAAAGAACTGAATCCACAACATAATATAACATATGCAGGAAACACCAATGCACCTAAATATGTAAATCAAATACTAAAACAAGAGTGAGGCAGACTGATACATTGAAACTAGGGACTCAAACTTCTCATTTTCACAAATGAGTAAATTAATCTAGATTTTTTTTTTTTAAAAAAAGGCCCTAAAACACTGGGGCTAACTAGGAAATTGTGATAGACTTTTATGTCTTTGTTAAGAAGACAGCCTGACTTAACTGCCTCCTCTCTGAGGATTAGCTTTCGGAACCATGCAAGCCATCAGAGGAAGGAAACAGCAAACAGTCCTACGCAGCTATTGCACATATGAACCACAGCAATAACCAACATGACATAGTAATTCCATGATGTGGTAGTGCCACACATACCTTGGCAGTAATGATTAACTCTCTAATTGGACTTAAGACCTATGCAAAAAGGAGAAAATCATACCTGGTGTTGGAAATGTAGGCAATTACCCATAGCTAGTGGAGTCATGTATCCTAGAAGAGAAACTACAACCACCACTTTACTGAAATATGCCTAGTTACATTTTAATATTTGTACAGCTAAGTATAGTTTTTAGCACTCAGTAAGGAAACTTGTTTTTTTCAGTAGATGGAAACCATTACAGGAGAACACAACCAATAAAAATGCAGAGTTGTGATTTCAGTCATAATGGCTATGTCTACAAAATAAGTTCCATATCTAAAGTCCAGGCAACATGGCAGAAGAGAAGAGAGTCTGATTGTGAGAGCCTGAGGATTATGGCTATGTCTCCTAATAATCTCAGATGAAACATTCATAAAGACTCACCAACATGACTGCCTAAACATGATCAGATTGAGGACAGCAACAGTGGGCGTGCCAAAGGGGACCAGAGAAACATCATAAGGCCTCAACCATATACAGAGAACTATAGATAATTAATGAATACTGAAACCTGGAGCAATAATTTTCCCAGGGAAAGGACGTCAATTATTTATCCAATACGAAATGGTCAATTTTAGGCATATTTTTTTTTCTTTTTATCTTTGCCTTCCTTCCAGCCCTTATCCACCCTAGTCCCTTCCAATCCCCCAATCCTCAGTAGATGAAAAAAAAATGTTGGAGGTGGGGAGGGCATACACTTCTATATGTACTTCCTGATGAATAGAAACATAGTTCCTTGGGGGTAAGTCCAGTCATTGTCATCAGAATATCCAGCAATCCAGAAAACCAGTAATAATAAATGAAGCAGCAGGACAAGCCAGTAACAGCAGCAGGACAAATCAGCAGCGGCAGGGGCAGCAAACAGGGGGAAGCAGCAGCCATCACTGGAGCTTTCGGGCTCTACCATTTATACCCTCTCAAGCCTTCCCAGAATTAAACTATCTGAGGTTGGCACAAATCACATTCCTGCCAGAGAATGAAATACATTGAGGTTAGCTGATGTGGAAAATCTGAGGCAGCCCCATATCCCACACCTGGGATTAAAATCAAAACATATATCACTGAGTTTTTGAAGAAACCAAAATTCTCACTATAGTCAATATACAAGGAACACTATACAACTGAGTAGATTGTATTTAGGGATATGTGTGTGTGTGTGTGTGTGTGTGTGTGTGTGTGTGTGTGTGTGTGTGTATACGTATATTTGTGCAACAACAATTAATGAAAAAGAGGCCATGAGTTTGAAATAGAGCAATCAGGAATATATGGAAGAGTTTGGAAGAGGAAAAGAAAGGGGGAGTTATGTAAATGTATTATAGTATCAAAACTAAAAGAGAAAAGTATAATATAGACCAAATTATTCTGTTATCAGATCCCTGTAGTCTTACGACTACTTTTTTATTAGAAATTCTAGATATACTTGGGACATTTTTGTGGGATACAAAATGGGACACAAAATTATGTTTGTTGTCATGAAAGGACTTGTATTCCAGTCTTATATATAATTTTATAGATATTGCAGAGCAAAGTTCTGGATTTTAATTTCTTATTAATAATATCTGATTGACTAAGTACATTTCTTTCCCCATATGTCCTTTTTGTCTGTAGAAAAATGTACAAACTCATGTTTCTGTAAAATCAACATAAATTGAATCAATTTCTTATTCACTTGATAGAAATTTCAAACGAGCATCTAAGTAGAAATCCTACTGTTTTATTTCCTGTATTGTATAATTGAATTAGTATGAAGAAGAAACTCTAAAGTTAATAATGAATTATATATCAAAAAGTCATATGTAATCTCATTGTTTAAGAAATATTTCATTGAAAAATAAGACAAAATTTAATGATTGAAATAATTTGCTCAATGAACTGTGAAAAAACAACTCTTACCAGGATACTTCATTACTATGGATGAGAGGTATATCCATAATTCTTATACATACCAGTTGGAACTGCCTTTGTTAAATATAAAGAAAATACCCCAAATCGAAGATAGTACAAAAGAACAATAGTGGTGGCACAATTATTATTAGAATTTCATGGGGGTGATAGAATGTTCTAGCATTCATTTTATGCTCTTGTTTACTAGAAGAAGATTTGGAGATATTTCATTTATTTCTTGCAGATCACACAATGTGTTTCCTTATAAAATATAAAGAAGTTGACAATGAGAAAAAAAAATTTAAAGAAATTTTACTTCTTACTTCATGTGTTCAAATCAACATAGTGCTGAACTTCCTGTTTTATAATGATTAGTAACATAAGTATTGCATTAGCAACTTCTCTCACTGTGTAACAAATACATGGCAAAGGCAATTTAAAGAAACAAGTGATCATCTTGGCTCACAGTTCATTCATGGAGGGATAATTATGGAAGCAGGAGCATGGTACAGCTGTTCACATTTTAGTTGCAGTCAGGAAGATATAAATGCTGATACTCAGCACTATTTATCCTTCTGATTCTGTCTAGAAACCAAGCACATGAAATGGTTTTCACAATTAAGGTGTGTTTTCTCTTCTTAATGAAAACCTATCTAAATTTCCCTTACAGTGCTCCGTAAGTCCCATCAAGCTAGCAATCAATATTAACCAGTACAGGTACCCTATTTTAATACTTTAAGAAGAAATATATTACTGATGAATCTGTGTTATAAGTATACAAAATGACTTCCCTGACTCTTTTTCTACAAGTTAGTGTCTTGGAATTCTTATTATAACTATCACCTAAGACAAAGCAATGTCTTCTTTCAAAAATAACATTGGAGGAGGTGATACAAGATGACTCAGTGCTTGCTGCCAAACTTGATGAGCTGAGTTTAGTCCCTGAAATTTACATGTTGGAAGGCAGAACAGACTCCTGCAAGTTATCCTCTGACCTCCACACATGTACCATATGGCACCATATCACACACATATACACACAAACAAGTATACACATACAACTTTTTTCTGAGAAGAAGGTATATTCTTTTGTTTTAGGGTGAAATGTTCTGTAGATATCTGTTAAATCCATTTGGTTCATAACTTCTCTTAGTTTTACCATGTCACTGTTTGATTTCTGTTTCCATGATCTGTCCATCAGTGAGAGTGGGGTGTTGCAATCTACTATTATGGTACGCAATTCAATGTGTGTTTTGAGCTTTAGTAACATTTCTTTTACAAATGTGGGTGTGCTTGCATATGGTACAGAGATGTTCAGAAGTGAGAGTTCATCCTGGTGGATTTTTGCTTTGATGAGTATCTATATCCCCATTTTTTTTTTGATAGCTTCTGGTTAAAAGTCTATTTTGTTAGATATTAGAATAGCTATTCCATCTTTTTTCATGGAACCATTTGCTTGGAAAATTTTTCCCATCTTTTACTTTGAGGTAATGCCTATCTTTGCCTCTGAGGTGTGTTTCCTGTATGCAGCAAAATGCTGGATCCAGTTTATATATCCAGTCTATTAGCCTATGCCATTTTATTGGGAAATTTAGTCCACTGATAATGAGAGATATTAGGCACCAATAATTGTTGGTTCTTGTTATTTTTGTTGTTAGAGTTGGAATTATGTTTGTTTGTTACTCTTCATTTGTGTTTATTGTGAAAATAATTATTTCTTGCTTTTTGGGGGGGTCTAGCTTCCCTCCTTGTATTGGACTTTTCCTTCTATTATCCTCTGTAGGGCTGGATTACTGGAAAGATATTGTTTAAATTTGATTTTGTTTTGGAATACTTTGGTTTCTCCATTTTTGGTAATTGCAAGTTTTTCTGGGTATAGTAGCCTAGGCTGGTATTTTAATTCTATTAGGATCTATATGATATATGCCCAGAAACTTCTGGCTTTTATAGTCTCTGTTAAGAAGTCTGGTGTAATTCTGATAGGTGTGCCTATATATGTTATTTGACCTTTTTCCCTTCCTGCTTCTAATATTCTTTCTTTCTTCTGTGCATTTGGTGTTTTTATTATTATATGATGAGAGAAATTTCTTTTCTGGTCCTATCTGTTTGGTGTTCTGTAGGCTTCTTGTCTGTTTATGGGCATTTCTTTCTTTAGGTTAGCAAAGTTTTCTATAGTTTTATTGAAGCTGTTTAATGGCCCTTTGAGTTGGGAATCTTCACTCTCTTCTATACCTATTATTTTCAGGTTCAGTCTTTTTGTTTCCTGGATTTCTTGAATGTTTTGAGATAGAAGCTTTTTGATTTTTGAATTTTCTTTGACTGTTTTGTCACTGCCTTCTACTATATCTTCTGCCACTGAGATTCTCACTTCTATCTTTTGTATTCTGCTGGTGATGTTTGCATCTGTGACTCCTATTCTCTTTCCTTGGTTTTCTATCTCCAGGGCTGTTTTCCTTTGAGTTCTCTTTAATGATTCTATTTCCATTTTTAGATCCTGGATGGTTTTGTTGAACTCCTTCACCTGTTTGTGTTCTCCATGTATTTCTTTAAGGGATTTATGTGTTTCCTCTTTAAGGGCTTCTATTTGTTTACTTATGTTCTTCTGTACTTCTTTATGTCCTTCTTAAAGACCTCTATCATCTTCATGAAATGAGAGGTTAGATCTGAGTCTTGTTTTAAGGGTGTGTTGAGGTATCCAGGACTTGCTGTGTTGGGAGAACTGGGTTCTGATATTGCCAAGTCAAATTGGTTCCTGTTGCTTATGGTCTTATGCTTGTCTCTCACCATATAGTTATCTCTGGTGTTATCTGGCCTCCCTGTCTCTGACAAGAGCCTGTCCTTCCTGTGAGACTATGATCCGGTGAGCCTGTGATTCTGTGATCCTAGGGAGTAGAGTTGCAACTGGAGTTTGGGCTATGTGAGATCAGTCCCATTCAGGGGCTCTGCTCTTGGCCGGCTCAGGTGAGAACTAGAAGGCATACAAAATTTATTCTATAGATATTTAAATGAATAACATTTCCATATAAATTAGCTTGTGGAAAGTTGAATATTATTAAACATGAATATTCTAATAGCTACTTTTCTTATGGATATATTATTTTTGTATGTATGAATGATTTTCTTTTTCTTAGTCTTTTTTATATCATGTATTTTATGATATGAATTACTGCTAATTATCTTTGGTTTGTGAATAATTAATTTTTAGAGGCTTATGATCTAAGGGAATATTGTAATTTTTGAAAATAAATCTTAATTAGCTGCCTTGTCATTTCTTTATTTAATGTAAATATAATGGCTTTCTTTGCAACTGCCTTCTCTGAAAGGAACATATACTCCTCTCGTAAGTTCTAAAAGTCCTTGCTGACCCTTGAAGTAATAGAATATTTAAATGGTTTAAATGATCATTCCTGGGGCAGAGTTTCAAAGCAGGTCAGGGAAAACTGAGTATCACTATGAATAGAAGACAGTGTCATGAGCTGCTGTGGAAGGATGTAATGTACCTAGGAGAGAAGAATCATACCAGGCTATTTGGTCAGGAGAACATGTGTTCTACTGTAACTCTTAGTTACAGCTGAGAGGGAATAGCAAAATCCAGTCTCCCAATTTCTAATTCTTGTTCATTCTTTGTAAATCCCACTCATATACACCAATTACGATGATCCTTTATAACCACAAATGTCACCACAAAGTTTTCTAGAAAGTTTCTCTGTTTATGGGTTTCCATCAATGACAGCAATGGCTTTCTACTGTGTTGTTTGTATACTGAAGAAAAGATCATGTGTGCCAAAGACAGCCAACTCTTCTTTAAATAACAGTAGAGAAACAAGAACTGTCATCAAAGATAACCATGAGAAACTGAAATTCTACTGTTTAAAAAATTCTGTGAATACCTTTTAAACCATCAACACGGACTTTGATACCGCTGTTCCTTCAAGAAAGGCTAGATAACTGCAGCTGATGAGAAATATTTTTTGGATTTTGTTTGTTTACTTGTTGTATTTTGTTTTTAACTGATAATTGGTCTCACACTGTAGTCCAGGTTGTTGATCCTCTTGATTCAACCTCCCAGGTCCTGGGATGACAGATTTGTGACAACACACCTAGATTGATATGATTTATAAATAAAATAATAAATTGAGAATGAAGTTGGTTTATGATGATCATACATTTCTTTTTGATGTAACCTTAAGCTTCCAAACAAAATTTTTGGCCTTTCATGCTAACATTCCACACAAACTTACGATTACCATGACCTTTGGTAGCCAATTTTAAAGATAAACATATGTATTAGCACAGAACGGTAGACTAGAGTTATCACTTGTCTAAGTTAAAAAGGCAGCAAGTGTCTAAGGAAAATAGAGAGTAATTGTTTCTGGACTTTTGTTAGTCTTTAGACTCAAAAAACAATGTCTAGTGACTTTCAAGTCCAAAGAGAGGCCCTGAACATTGTTCTTTGCTCTACCCAATTTCCAAACTATATTTAAGGATGTAAGCAATCTGTAGCCATCCAGAAAGATAGAAGGAACATCCTCAGTAGACCCAGATGAAAAAAAAAATCTTAGGAACAATTTACTCAACTAGATTATGTTATTTGAACAAAATAGTACAGAAGAAATTTTGACTGCTGCTTTCCTAAAGCCATATGCTAGTCTTAAGATCAAAGAGAGGTGAGCCTGATGTTGGCACAGAATGAAAGTAAGCAAGTCAGTGACAGGATTCTAGTCCACTTCTTTGATTCAGATTTTCAGATTACAGCTCACAAATGAAAATCACTAAATGAAATACTTTTTCACAGTGGACAGGATACCCATTTACACAGCAGGTCTAGAGAAATGAAAATGATTGGTAAATTCTGCCTTTTAGAACTCAAGTCAAGGAAGTGTCATGGGCCTGAACAGAAACTCATTCGGCTATAGACTCCCTGTATTCTTCAGTAAGTTCATGCAAGCTTAAATTCTTTTTACAGGCATCAGAGTAAGTTTGCACAAGTTATAAGGAAATAGAACCTATCATGCTGACTAAAGTCTGGGATTTAAGGGAAAAGGGAAGCATAACAACTGTCACGTGACAGCAGAGGAGATGGGGATATGAACATAGGAGAACATTCATCTCTGCAGAAACAGCACATAAAACAAAATCTGATGCCACTGCCAAGGTTGGGGATAATGAGCCATCAGAGCATAGAAAACACAGAAGAAACTGACAAGTACTTTTTGTAAAATTAGGTGACATGAAGTTTCAACAAGTAAGGGAGTTAGCTGAGAATGGAGAGCCTGTAATTAATAATCAATATGTTCATTAATATTATAATTAACCTATGAATAGACAGGCTACTATATTGAATTCATGTGTAGAGATGCTCTATTTTTATTGCATGAACAGCAAGCATCCCACTAATAGGATTCCAGAAGACAATGTGTCAGGAGAAAAACACAGTATGTTTGAAGAACTGTTACTTAGTTGAAGAAATATCAGTTTTCACAAATTAAGACTTTCCAAGAAAGTAGAAAAAGAAAAACAATTTTTATAAATCTTGGTAAAAACAAAACAAAACAAAACATGAATTCCAAAGGAAAATAAAGAGAGCAATGTGGAGGAACCTCATGAATGGGTTCCTAGCTGTTGAACTAGAGATTAAAGGATTATGGCAAAATGTCTACACTTCAATGGAAAGAAATGATCCTAGATTTCTACAAAAAAGCATGACTAACAACCTAATGTGCTACATGAGCTCTTGATGGATGAAAAATAAACAGTACAGAAGAAAAATATAGACCTCTGAAGATGTTGGATGTAAGAAAGAATGACAAGACCAATACCTAATTAAAGAATGACAGCAGTGAAGTACAAAAAGGAATAAAATCTAGGAAGGATTGCCTGGAATCAGAAAAAAAAGTGCAGTAAACGTAGTATCAACAGAGGGAGGGAAGGAAATTTTAAAATTTTAACACTCTCTAGAAGGATGGGTAGTATAAAGTACTATGCAAGAGCTTATGTTAAATGATTGGTATTACCTTTACAATGAAAGTTCTTAATATATTTTTATAAATTTAAGAAAAAATTCTAACATGATACTATAAAAGTAAAAGGTAATTACTGACCATTGAAAGATGTCAAAATGATGAAAGGTAGATTAAAAAAACATGAAAGGCTTGGCAGGAAAATAGTTGGCTTAATTTAATGTGTAAAGAAGATGAGAAAGCTCAAATAGTCTTGAATATAAAGATAACCTTTTGAATCACTTATTAAAAGCTATTTCATTAAGAGTGAAGGAAAGTAATACAGTCATGACCCTTAATTGAAGAATTCACCCCAACAAACGGGAAATGAATTCACGTAAGATACCATATTAATGGAGTAGCAGAAGCTGGAATCATTTGTTACCTTCTCAAATGATGGAAATTTTATATTTGTTCTTCTGAAAAAAAACCTCCAAATTATTCAATTTTAAAATTATATGTGTATGTACTTAAAATATATATGTCCCAATATAATTAAAAATATTTATATAGATTTGAGATTAATTTTTGCTTCATGAGAACAAACTTATGAAGTTCTAAGAAAAGACAACATGGAAAAATTGCCACGTAATCTCAATGCAAATGTAAAAGACACTATTATGAAGCCTTTCTGAACTTTATAAATACTTCTGTAAGTTTGAAACAAACATTTATAATATAGAAAAGTTTAGAAATTCATCTTGCTCTTTCATAAACTCTTTAGTAACACAGAGTTTTTGCAGATTGGTTATTAAAGTAATTATGTTTATATTATTAAAGAGATACCAGTTATTAATATGTATTATGAATAAGACAGCCTTGCAAAATGGAGACTCTTATTGTATATGTAAAACAAAATTCCTGTTTTATGTAATAACAAACATAAAATAAAACAAATATTCTAGTTTACATAGAGAATAGGGAGGGACTGGGGAGGTGATTCTGTGGGTATAGCCTCCTGAACAAGCATGAAGACATGAGTTTAAATTTCTAGCAACCATATTAAAATCTGAAGGGTGGCTATCCTGAGTGTAACCTCAGTGCTAAAGCAAGGAAAGATGGGTGGATTTCTAGAGCTCATTGTCCAGCTACCTTAGTTAGTTGTTGAGCTTCATGATCAACAAGATATCCCTTTTCAATAAATATGGTAAAGCATTAGGGAAGACACCTGACATTGACTTCTTACCTCCATGGACATATATGATCTCTCCCTACTGCCATATACATGATCTATAAGGATAGAGATTGTGAAATTATGTGGAAAAGTGCAGGTTAAATTAAATATAATGCTTTGTATTTTTCAAGTATCAAATGAAATGAAAAATAGCAGGTGATGTAAAAATAACTTATATGCTTACAAAACATTAGTAAGTAGCATATTTTTAAAAAGTGGTATAGTATAAAATGTTCTTATTTCATTAGGATGCAGTGACAAATAATTACTGTCTCAGAGTTTTATTGCTGTGATGAAACACCATGATCACGATAACTCTTATAAAAGAAAACATTTGCTTGGGGCTGGCTTTCAATTCAGAGTTTTAGTCCATTAGCTTTATGATGGGAAACATGATGGTACAAAAGCAGAAATGGTTCTGGGAAAGTAGCAGACCATTCTTTGTCTTTATTTGCAGGCAGCAGGAAGAGAACTGGCTTCAAAGAGACCTCAAAGCCCATCCCCTAGTCATGCACCTCCTCCAACAATGCCCCACAGGCTTCAAGGCTACACTTCCTAATAGTGCCACAACCTCTGGGCCTATTGGGGAAATTTTCTTTCAAAATACCTTTCAAAGCACACTCCACTCCTTTGCCCCTATAGACTTGTAGCTATATTATAATGCATAAGGCAGTTAGTCCAACCTTAAAATCTCCATAGTCTATCAGACTGAATCATATTTGAAAGTCTAAAGTTCAAAGTCTCTTCTGAGACTCACGTAATCTCTTTTTTTTTTTAATTCTATTTTTTCAGGTGATTCTAGACTATGTCAAGTTGACAATTAAGACTAACTATCAAATAAAGCTGAGAGAATAAATATATCAAATAAAATTGAGAGAATAGGTGAGAAGAGACTAGGAGAAGGTTAACCAAGCAAAGGGGGATATGAAAAAGCCATATGGAAAGTTACCATCTTGTAGTCAAACCAGAAGCCATTGGCTATTAAGCAAAAGGTCCACTGCCAAGTCTGTGATATCTCCTTACAGGTTGTTTGTCAGAGAGGTACCAAAAGCACCCTCTTCCTCCAATTATGCAGATTTTTCCATTTGTCTTTTTGACAAGGACACTTAGATTATAAGTCACCACACACACTGAATGCATAATATGGAAAAATCATACTGGAGAAGAGCTAACAGCTTCCTCTTTGATGACTAGCTTTCACAGTTCTGAAAGATGCTATGCAGGCTGCCAGGAGAAAAATGGCATCAACTGACTTTTTCATCCTTATTTCATAAATACATACTCCTTGCCCTTTTCTTACCAAATGCTAAGATATTTAGCCAAAGTTAAACAAGTATCCAAACTCCAGGTCCACTACTTCTTGTACCTTGGAATTCCATCAATCTCTCTGTCTGACATTTCTATAATTTGGACATTACGATCATAATAATTTCATCAGGCAGTTATGAAAATTGGGCAACTGTGTTTCGGTAAAGCACTTCAAATAATACCAGTACACAGTGAGCACTCAAGAAAATGTAAATTCTACTAATAAAAACTTCATATTTGTGGAATTTTGGCATGACAGATAATCACTTTATGTTACTTATTTCTATGGGTGTTTTTCTTCCTCTTTTATATAATTCTGACAAAAATTTTTTAAAAATTAGAAATAATATAAAACATAATCCACAGTGTTTCCATCTAAACACATGTGCTATAGATGTAATAGAATGGAAATGTTTCTTCAATCCTTCGGGAATACAAATATAAACTCACAATCATAACGTAATATAAAGCTAGCTTTTACTTTATTAACATAGCACTCCAACAAGAGAAAACTCTGTTTACCAAGAAAAATTTAAATATTATTTTAAATATTTATGTAACTGATTAAGTCACAAATATATAGAGAGAGTTATTCAATCGTCTCATTGCTGGGCATTGGGCTATGCACAGACAGGCTGGTCTCCAGTCAAGCTGAAATGTTGAATCCCCGGGACCCTGTGGTGATAATTCACCTACATGGGTCAGAAAGAGTTCTCTCAAGCTCCTGGAACTCGGGCTCCTATCAAAGTTACCACCCCCACAGCCCCCAGAAGAGAAGTATGGTTAGAAGTCACAGTAGGCAATGCCCCAAGCTTCTGGGCTTCAGGCTAAACTCCCCCCCAGTTACCTAGCAACAGAAAAGATAGCAGCATACTTTAAAAGGGGGTGTTTGGTCCCTCCTCACTCTCTCCTCTCACTCCTCTCTTTTTATCTTCTCCTCTCCTCTCTCTTCCTCTCTCTCCCACTTATTCTCTAGCCTTTCTTCTCTCTCTCCTTTCCCCCTTCTTTTCTCTTGGCCATGGCCAGTCTCTCTCTCTCTCTCTCTCTCTCTCTCTCTCTCTCTCTCTCTCTCTCTCTCTCCCTCTCCCTCTCCCTCTCCCTCCCTCCCTTCCTCCCCCTCCCCCCTCTCTTTCCCCCTGCCTTTCTACAATAAAGCTCTAAAGCCATAGACTGTCTCAGTTCATCAAGGCCCACCATGCTTGGAAAATGGGATAGGCTTTCTCCTAATGAGCCCTTTCTAACCTCCCGATGGAAGGCCTTCCTGTGCTCCAGTCAAGATCTGCTGCACTCACTCTCACCTGTGTGGGAACCTCTCTTCCCTCAGCCCTTTCTCCCCTAACTCCAGGCTACAGGGTGTAACCCAGGGTTTGGGTTTCAGGGGTTACCCCTTGTACACCCCACATCTAGGGGGTCAGAGGCTTACATACCTACCTGGGGCAGAGTGGAAAGCACCTGGTAGCCCTCCCACATCTGCCTGCCCAGAGCATAGGTGGAACTCTGGCTAGATGTGGGCTATCCTCCCTTACCCCTCTTCCCCAGGCTCCCTTTTAGTTCCCACAGATGGTAGCAGAGGATGGTTATGTCATCCATGAGAGAACCAGCTAAAGAAGATGCTCTGCACATGAGATCTCCAAGTTTCCTAAGACCATGAGTAATCTAGTTCAAAACTAGGCTCTAGCTCTCTCTCTCTCTCTCTCTCTCTCTCTCTCTCTCTCTCTCTCTCTCTCTCTCTCCCCCACCCACAGTGTTCCTGCCAGCTTCCTCCCTGCTACTTCAGTTGTTAACTCTTACAGGTTTCAAATGTGGCAGGTTTCAGGTTCCTGTAAACTCTGCTGCCCCTCCTGCCTTGCTCTATGCTTTGATCTGTGTGTCTATGCAAATGACAATCCTTTTGCTTTGCATTATAGACAACGATATGAACCCCTTATTCACAAAAGAGGCTCTTCTTTT
>NC_034593.1:16616656-16621824 GCF_900095145.1 Mus pahari | reverse complement strand
GCATCAACTTCTGTATTTGCCAGGCACTGGCATAGCCTCACAAGAGACAGCTGTATCAGGATCCTTTCAGCAGAATCTTGCTGGCATGTGCAATAGTATCTAGGTTTGGTGGCTGATTATAGGATGAAACCCCAGGTAGGGTAGTCTCTGGATGGTCCATCCTTTCATCTTAGCTCTAAACTTTCTCTCTGCAACTTCTTTCATGGGTATTTTATTCTCTATTTTAGGGAGGAATGAAGTATCCACGTGTTGGTCTTCCTTCTTGATTTTCTTGTGTTTTGGAGATTGTATCTTTGGTATTCTAGGTTTCTGGGCTAATATCCACTTATCAGCAATCTTGCTTATTAAGCAAGTTTCAAAACTTTAAAAACTTTAAAAATCTTTTAAAAGGTGCTTTCTTTTAAATTTTAACTCTTCTTGACTAAATTTTAGATGTGTTTTTTTGTTTATATACTAAAACTGTTTTTCATGATGTTCTTCCTTTGGTCTTAACTTACAGCTACAAATAAGTTTGAATTCAGCCAGAGATAGCTTTCTTTTCGAGTGAGAGGAGGAGGTGCCTATAACCACATTCCTAGCAAATCTCTTCTATTTTTTCTCAAAGTTATAGTTACAAGTTTGTAACAAAATTAAAAGATGAAGAAGATAATACTTTACTTTACACCCTGTATCCATCAGGGAAAAAAAATCTCACCTCTCGGATCCAGAGAGCTATAAAGGTGGCCGCTAAGGCTGTGTACCCTGAAATACAAAGTATTTTATGTTATCTCCCTTGCATGGGAAGAATGATAGTACAGTCTAACTGGCTCTTTATAATTGTTAAATAATCTAATTATGGAAAACTTAACTCCTAAGGGTAATAAATGATTCTCTCCCTCCCCCTCCTCCTCTCCTTCTTCCTCTCCCTTTCCCTTCCCTACTTCTCTGTGTCTGGCTTGTTCTCTTTGGAACTTATCTCTGAAAAACTGTCCTGTTAAAACCCACATCACACCATACCACATAAATTTTCTCTTTAGCAGACATTTTTCCATGTGCTGTTCTTACGTGAGTCGGTTGTATTCTATCTTTAACTCATTTGGTCAAATCTTTCTCTGATTCATCACTTTTGTCTGCCCCTCAATTAGATTTCACTTTCAAACATGGAGACTCCCTTCTGGAAACTCACCTTACCATCATTGATAGGGATTAAATATGTGTACTAAAAGCATGCCTATATGGCATCCAGATCATACTGTAATCAGTGCAGGTCTGAATTCTGACTGGGTCATACCTTTCACTGCGATTCCTTGCAAGAACAGTCATGTTGCTGGATTAAAATTCCTCTACATATTCATGCATATACCACCCTTCTCTATGTGCTATGTAAACCATAGACAGAAAATACTATGTCATATATAGTTATCATCTATCTTTCATATCTATCTCCTGCCTCTATAGTAGGCTAATATTTTAAAGCATAATGAATCTGTTCCTTCAGGCTGGTATGTATACAGAAAACAATTATTCACCAGTTCATAGGATGCTCCATAACTGGACGAGTGTCAAGCAAGTATTCTGTGTCTTATAAAATTAGCCATCAGTGAAGACCCCAGAGCATGAGAAATGAAGGTATTTCTTGACAGCCTGATATAGGGCTATTGAAAGATCAGTCAGCACACAGGAAGAAAACAACATTAATATTGAGAAAATAAAAATGAATAAAGAAAAATTTAAAAAACATAAATTCTTGCATTTTGTGGAATACAAATATAAAGTGCTTTTTAAAAGAGTAAAAAGAAAAGACGGGCAGAGAACAAAGACAAAATTAAGCAAAAACATTGGATGTGAGTCAGAAATAAATATGTGAGAAAAAAGTTTTCCTCAACATTTTTCTTGGCAACGAATCTTTTCCAGTTTTTCCAGTGTGACACCGAATGTATAGGCTACAAAAATAAAACTAAACAAAAAAACTCTATAACCTCAAAAATATCATATGAAAAATAAATCAACCAGAGATTGAAAAGTAATCTGTGGAATGAAAGAATATATTCAATAACAGCAACCAACAACAACAACAACAACAACAACAGCAAAGAGGTTAGATTTGACCTTTTTTGAAAATCAGTCTTTGTTTCCAATTTTCTTGATACCATGATTGTTCTCTTTCTCTGCCACTTTGGAGATCATTGTCTCCAAAAGGAGACATACTCATGGCCATTAGTAGTACAAAAGGATGTCTCTAAGCTCAGAGAAGTACCAAGCAAATCCTAATGCAGTTTGCTCTCACACCTGCTTGGATGCTGTAATCAAAAGACAAGAGAAAATAGGTATTGTTGAGGATATGGAAAACATACACTTCTTATGTGGGTAGAAATGCAAGTCGTAACAGCAACTGTGGGAAGAGTTGCAGAAAAGCCCAAAAGGAGTAAATATAGAACTGCAGTATAATCTGGCATTCCACTAAAGAAGTACATCAGTGTTGCAAGGAGATATCTTCTGTACTGTGTTTTTTGCAGCATGAAAAGCCAATAGCCTAAAATATAGAAACATGTTTGATGCCCATCAGATGAACAAAAGCATTGGTGTACAGATATGAGGGAATATCCTGCATCCAAAATAAGAACATTCTACCATGCATGATAACATGGATGAATGGATGAATGCAGAAAACATTGTATTAAGTTAGATATGTCAGCATGGACAGAACCCTGAATGATTTGATATGTGAATCTAACACACTAAATGTCACAGGAACAGAGAGGACAGTTGTAGTTGCTGGGATTTAGGAATGAAGACCACCTATTTATTAAAGGAGCATACATTTGGTGACAGGATGAATAGGGCCTGAAGATCTAAGGGTTTCATGAGAAAAAAATCTCACATACTCTAAGAAGTACTAAGTAACGTATAATGTGTGGAGTCACTATTCCACAAATTATAACAAAGAAATAGAAGTCAACAGAAAATTATATAGTGTAACACAGTTTTATTTGCAATGACGATCTACAACTTTTGTCACATTGAAAACTAGAGACAAGTATTACAAAAGAAGAAAAGATTGGAAAAGTTACATTCTACATATGGGATGTAAGGTCACACATTCATTAAAGCTCATTTTGAGACCACGTCATTCCACTAAAAATTCTGATTACTTAAGACTAAAGTCAGTCAGCAAAATCTTTCTGGCATATGCAATCATGTCTGGGTTTGGTGGTTGTACATGGGATGGATCTCCGGGTAGGGCAATCTCTGGATGGTCCTTCCTTCAATCTCACCCGCAAACTTTGTCTCTGTAACTCTTTCCATGGGTATTTTGTTCCCCATTCTTAGAAGGAATGAAGTAGCCACACTTTGGTCTTCCTTCTTCTTGAGTTTCATGTGTTTTGCAAATTGTGTATTGGGTATGCTAAGTTTCTAAGCTAATCAGTGAGTGCATATCATGTGTGTTCTTTTGTGATGGGGTTACCATAGCTCTCTCTTGTGAGGCTATGCCAGTGCCTGGCAAATACAGAAGTGGATGCTCACAGTCATCTATTGGATGGAACACAGGGCCCCTAGTGAAGGAGCAGGAGAAAGTACCCAAGGAGCTAAAGGGGTCTGCAACCCTATAGGTAGAACAACAATATGAACTAACCAGTAACCCCCAGAGCTTGTGTCTCTAGCTGCATATGTAGGAGAGGATGGCCTAGTTGGCCATCAATGGGAGAAGAGGCCCTTGGTCTTTCGAAAATCATATGCCCCAGTACAGGGGAATACCAGGGCCAGGAAGCGGGAGTGAGTGGGTTGGGGAGCAAGGCGGCGGGGGATATAAGGGGAATTGAGGATAGCATTTGAAATGTATATGAAGAAAATATCTAATAAAAAAAGACTAAAGTCAGTAAGGATTGATAGATAATTTGGTAGTCTAGATATTATAACACTGATAAAAGGATGTGTAGGATTTCTGGAAAATATATACCAAAGAAATGATCACTGGTGACTTTCAGGGGTCAAAGTACATTTGACTTCCTTAAATTTGCAAGTTGTATAAATTTTTAAAAGATAATTATGAACTGAAAATTATATCTAATTCATTTTGATTCATAAATCAAAATGTAAGTGATAAATTCCTAAAATACTTTTAAATTTTCCCTTATTCATCAACAGTTTAGAAACACAAAGGTGTAAAGAAAGTTGATTGTTCAATTACTCAGTTTAAAATGTTGATGGATATTTAAAAATAATTTGTGTGTTTTGAATGTAGCATTTGCTTGTCAGAAATCTGGGAAATATATAAGGTAATCCAAACCCCTAATGAATTATGTGCTTCCTTCTATACTTTAAAACTTAAAAGACAAGATTTACATTGTATTAAATGTTTATATTTTCTAGCATTTATGTTTGAGATTTAGACTGAGAAATTTCCTCAACAAAGTGAAAATTCATTTCAGTGTCTGTTTATGCTGAACCTTTAACATGGTTTGAGAGGAACTACTTTTTCAAGTAATTTCTGCCTTCACCCACAAAGATCCCTTTCCTCTGCATCACATTTCTTGCACTCTTCAGCTCCAAAGGGTGCGATGGTTTTATAATCAAACCTTTAGCTCTTTCTCTTCCCTGAGATGCACTTTTTCTGAGACTAAAAGATTTGAAGGGCTTTATGTTTCCACACTGTCCCTTCACCAGTCTTGGTTTTCAATTTCCTTGTGACCATGATTGCTCTCTTTCTGCACTTTGGAGATCATTGTCTTGTTTGAGAAAGGCTGTGCACTCAATGGTAGCTGATTGGTCTTGTATGTTTTTCATCATCTATAAGCTTGTCCCATCTCCTTCTAGTCACATTCTTTCTTTACCTCTCGTCTTTCAATCTAACCAAAAGAAAAATTCCAGCATTTTATCTTCAGAAAGAACTCACTTTTAATGTTGCTGTGCCAACTTTCCTAATACAGACACAAAAGAACACAAAATCATTCTAGACGGGTAACTGTGACAGACCAAGTACCATTTCACTAAAGTCCAACGCAGTAAGTCCAGTGATTTTACTGAGCTTGGTACAGAGCATATGCAAGGGTTAATTACTGTGGGGAGCCGCCCTCACATTCGCCATTACAAGATAGCGCTGATGTCCTGTGCTCTAACAAACAAACAAGGCAGCTGCGCATGTGCTGGGTAGATTTCCATTCCCTTGTGCCCTGCCTTTCCCGTGGCGT
>NC_034593.1:16602270-16607425 GCF_900095145.1 Mus pahari | reverse complement strand
TTGCCTGTTGGAAGCTTATGCTCTCCCTCTCAAGAGCATTAAAGCGTTGCTGTAGAAGGATCCTGTTTGTGTGCCGCGTCATTTCTTGCTGGCGGGAAGGTAGCGCGGGACAAATTACAAAGGCACAAGTGACATCTAAATGGTGGCACTGCAACAAAGTCCCATGCCATCTTGCATAGAGACATAGTGGGTGCCTCATCATGGGGTCTGCTCTTACTCATCTTTCTTTTCCTTTCTTAAATATTTTAGCATCTCTCATTGATCACTTGAAGCTCCAGATAGAGTAGTAGCTGACCCTCCGTAGTAAGAATAAAAAGCTACATTATCATGGCCATAGAATGTAGAATAAAAAGCTACATTATCATGGCCTGCACTTCATTCTTCTTTCTACTTGCCATGGGTATTAGGCCAAATTTGAGATGGAATTGTGTTATGAACAGATGAAACAATACCTCACAAGTTCATGTTCTTTTCCTGAAACATCCAAATGGGTCTTCTTATTTAAATGTTAGAATTTTGTTTTTTATTCTTCTCTTAAGTGTACATTTGGATGTCCTATACAACTTCATGGGTTTTGATTCAGAACCCATAATCCTTTTTTCTAGACCTTCCCATTTATCATCACTGAACCTCTGGGATAAACATTCAGGGTGTTGCTCTCAGCTGTTTTCCTCTTTTGTCCTTCTGTGACAGTTTTTTTCACTCTGTTCTTTTTCCAAACTCTGGTGCCTGGCTATGGTTGAAAGTATTAAAAACCATTAAAAACCCTTTATGGCTCACCTGGAAAAGGTGACCAACTGGAGAACTTAGACTAGAAGTAAAAAGGAATCACATACCTCTGGCTGTTATTCAGGTAAGACTGACAGACCACTGTAAGGAAATTATCCATTTTACAAGAAGGTACTAAAACATCAACCTGTACACATGTGTATACATGTGTGTTAACGTTGGTGGAGGAAGGAAGGAATAGAAGAAGAAAGAAGAGGAGGGAGCCTGGTAAAGGGAAGAACCAGGGAGGAAAGAAGAGAGGCCACCTTGTAATTCTAATATAACTAGTTACTAAATTTTTATTTAGTTCAACTATCTGTATAAGTAAAAATAACAAACTTTATCATGGAGAATTCAGTTTGAGGCCTGCATAATTTACTCTTTACTTTACAGCTCTCATGAATTGGTTTTGTCCCAATTTATTCTCTCTGAATATTGACATTTGAATCATTTTAAATTTTAAAAATTTTTATTTTTTTTAATATTTTACACTCCATATTTTATTCCCCCGCCCCATCCATCCTCCGATGGTTCCAAATCCTATACCTCCTCACCACCCATCTTCTCCTCATGAATGTTCCCACCTCCCACCCCACCTCACCTCCAAATTCCCTGGGGCCTCATGTCTCTTGAGGGTTAGGTGGATCATCTCTAAATGAACACAGACCTGGAAGTTCTCTATTGTATATGTGTTGGGGGCCTCATATATGCTAGTTTATGCTGTTTGGTGGTCGTGTTAATTAATTGTGAATTAATTAACAGAATACTTGTAAATGCTGGTCCTCCTACAGGATCAGTCTTCTCCCCAGCTTCTCTCAGTCTTCCCTAATTCAACAACAGGGGTCAGCTGCTTCTGTCCATTGGTTGGGTGCAAATATCTGCATCTGACTCTTTTAGCTGCTTGTTGGGTATTTCTTTTTTTTTTTTATGATAAACAGTAGTTTAATAAAATCATACAACATGCAGAATATGTAAGTGCTTACAGTAAAAAAGCATATACATTCTATGATAAAAATTAGTAAACATTTAAAGTAGAGTGCATTTTTATACTGATATAACAGCAATAGCAGCTTTATAAATTTTTTTTAAAAAGATTTATTTATTTATTGTATGTAAGTACACTGTAGTTATCTTCAGACACATCAGAAAAGGCCATCTGCTCTTATCATCTGCTCTTATCACCATGTGGTTGCTGGGATTTGAACTCAGGACCTTCAGAAGAGCAGTCAGTGCTCTTAAGTGCTGAGCCATGTCTCCAGTCCCACAACTGTTTTACATGTAAGATTTCTATTTTTTTGAGGCAGGTTCTTACCAAGTTGCCCAGGCTTCCGCCCACCTGGAACCAGTTTTCCAAGTAGCTGGGACAACCGGCAGAAGCCACCATGCCCATCCTAGTATTTTTTTTTTTTTAAACAAGCCTTTTATGTCATAAGAATGATCAAATGTACAGTATATAGTGGTTCGTTACTATTGAAAATGTTATATCTGCCCACAAAATGACATTCTATTACAAACCCTTACTTTATTTTCAGTGACCATTTCCTTTATTTTTACATAATATCGAACTAACTAGCATCTTTAAAACTCCCTGCTGGATTTGATGGTGCTTGCCTTAATGCTAGCATGCAATAAGTGGAGGATTGAAGATATAAAGTTCAAGGTCGTCCATGGCTAAACAGTTCCTGGACAGAATGAGCTACATGAAAACCTGCCTCAAACCATAAACAAAGAACGAACCTTCTAGCTGGTTCTAGATGTATCTCTTCTATATTATACACATACGTGTGGATCTCATAAACAGAACTGCCTCTTAGGTACTAAACACTGTCCCCAGGACCACTTTCCAGTCTGATGACTTTCTAACACCCTAATCTGGCATCTCAAAGCACTGTCATTCAATAGAAATAATGGGATTTCTGGAAATACACCTCTGTGCTCAGTCTCTTTCCTACCATTGTGCAATAACAGCAGCATGAGTGATGCTGGAGCTGGGAGTATGGCTCGGATCACTTGCAAGAAGCACTTGCCCAGCGTGCTCAAAGCCCCGAGACTCCTCTGCACTGGAAAAGAAAGACAGCTACTTCTGCACCTTGAGCGATACTCACTTTAATGGAAATGATCCATCTACTCTCCTTAGAACATATGTGATGGCATCCTGGCTGAAGCTACATAGTNCTCAGTGCCACGAAGACATGTCNTAANCNATGGGATTCCAGAAATAAATTGCAATTTTTCAGGAATGGACAAACAAGGTAGCTAGGCAAAATATAAGGTTCTCAGTTAAGTGTGAATTTCAGAGAATAAGACATATATACATAGGTATGATGAATGATCAGTTAGCTTTGTTGTCACTGTGATGAAATAGCTGAGAAAAGGGAGTGTTCCTTTGGCTTATAGTTCTACCACACACTCCGTTGTGGAAGGGAAGGGATCAAGAGAGCAGGAGCCTAAAGCAGCTGCTCACACTGCATCCACAGCTCAGGGTAATCTATCCCTGNGAGTAGCTTATCCCATCTCAATTAACCCAATCAAGATGGAAAGCCATCTTCCAGGTAATTATAGATAACATGAAGTATATAATTGATAATAACCATCCATGAATGAGTGTGTGTATGTGTAGGTTTGTGTGTTAGTACTGGGGTTTGAACCTAGAGCCATGAACATTCCTGAGAAGCGCTATATTCCTGAACTCCCTGCAAAGAATTAAATATAGTTTTTAAATGTAAGTGTACCTCATTCAATATTAAGGAGATATTTCTACAAGTTAAGCATATTCATGACCTTGAGTTCTATCTGTAACACTCAAATATTTGTTGTTTAGTAGAGCAGATTTATTCTTTTTTTTTTTTTTTTTTTTTGGTTTTTTTTTGGTTTTTTGAGACAAGGTTTCTCTGTATAGCTCTGGCTGTCCTGGAACTCTCTCTGTAGACCAGGCTGGCCTTGAAGGGCAGATTTATTCTTAAAGCTTTGTGTGTGTGTGTGTGTGTCTGTGTGTGTGTGTGCTTTATCTGAAATTCAAATTTAATGGAGTACCTTATACTCTCATTTGCTAAGTCTGACAGCTCTAGACTAGCAAGCCTGAAGTCCAGTGGGAGCTACACCACTGCCAGAATACGCAGGCTGGTAAGGAACCAAGCGGAGACCAGGCTTCCTGATAAGACGGCCACAGACCACAGAGGATCCTTGGCAAGGCATTCTGGAAAAGAGCACGGTTCATGCTGAAACCATGAAGGATTTATTTGACTGCTGGATCATGGACAGCAGATATAATAGCAAGGACTAAAGGCTGACGGTAGAGTTGAGGGTGTATGTACTTAGCATGTGTGAGGCCCTGGGTTCAGCCCCCAAAAGAGGAAGCTGAGGGAAGAGAAGGAGGAAGAAAAAGAAGAAAGAAGAAAAGGAGAAAGAAGACTCAGACTATGTTCTTAATGTCATATCTTCCATTATATAACAAATTATGTATACCGTTAGTATTTCCTAACATATTTATTAGTTCTGAGTGTTGAAGGGGCATATATCATAGCTCTTTTTTCCCTCTATTTGGGTCCTGGGTATAGAACTTGAGTCACTAGGCTTGGTGGCAAGTGTCTTTATCCTTTGAGCTATATTGCCAGACTCTATGGAATTAAATTTGAACAGCCAATCTAACCTAAATTGGGTAATTTCCGGCTAAACATTAGTTTGTAGACTGAATTTTCTCATCTGGTCCCCTTACCATCGCAAACGCCAGAAAATATCTAAAAGCTTTTATGCTACAGTATGTGTAGGCTCCAGCCACAGTCACTCTGAGTCTTTAAGAATTACACTCTCATAGTTACACATATTTTAAAACATTAACATTTGGGAGGTTGGTCTGCCATTGTATGTTTCACCCCAGGGAGTCAGGCCGAGTTGCTCTCAGTTTTGCTCCTCAAAGCTGCTTGAAAGAGGCAGAGATGGAGTGGGGCTTTGAGGATGAGCCAGCTGAAACTTTCACCTTAGGGCCCAAGTCATGACAGGAGTGAGTCCAGTTCCTGAATCCATGTTTTCTTTATTGTTAAGAGGGGTCCCACCTGGGCACCTTTCTACCTGGACTTTCCTCCGCAGCTTCTGGAGATCAAGTTGGCTTTTAACAGGAGTAATTGAGACATTTTTAATTCGAGTTGCTGACACCCTGGAGTTAGGTTTCAGAGGAACACGTTGCAGATCAGAGAGAGTAACTAGTGGAGTACGTTCCTCTGGTGGTGATGGTACAAGCTTCTTGAGTAGATCTTTAACTGTTATATGCATGGGTCCATCTTTCTTTAATGGTTCAACCTGAAGTGCTTTAGAGGTACCAGATTTTCTGAGCAGCAAAGGTGCTAAGGGTGGTGGAGGTGGAGGTGAAGGGAGAGGGGGAGGAGGGGGA
>NC_034593.1:16580464-16601985 GCF_900095145.1 Mus pahari | reverse complement strand
TCTGACAGCAACTGTAGATGCACCATGCTCTATTTGTCCAAAGATTTATTGCATCTTTGATGTTAGGAAATCTGAAGTTCCAAGATGGTCTTAGCCAGTTTTTGCTTTGGGGAATATCTGTTGAAGAAGTAACCACTCTTTCTGGTGTGGGGAGGAGAGGGGAAGGTGTCAATAACTTAGGTGAGATCCCAGAGGCTTCTTTCTTCTTAAACATTTGTTTGGCTTTGGCTTTTAGCTTTCTTCTTTGCTGTTTGAACTTGGGCATGGTTTTAGTCTAAGAGCCGGGGAATTACACGAAGTTCGGGCCTAAGCCTCTTCCACACCATAAAGAAAATTTGAAAAATTAAATCTTTGCCGAGGAGCGACCAATCGTAGACGTGGTCTCTACAGGGTTCGTTCTTCTTGGGTATTTCTGAGGGTAGTCATGATAGGTCCCTTTTTGTGAGGGCTCCATAGCCTTAATAATAGTTTCAGAACTTGGGACCTCCCTTTGAGTTGGATCCTACTTTGGGCCTGTCACTGGAAAATCTTTACCTCAGGTTCTTCTCCATTTCCACCCCTGTAATTCTTTCAGACAGTAACAATTATGGGTCAGAAATGTGACTGTTGGATGGCAAACCTATACCTCACTTGATGTCCTGTCTTCCTGCTAGAGGTGGACTCTATACGTTTCCTCTCTAGTGACGGGCATTTTATCTAAGGTCCCTCCCTTTCAGTCCTGAGAGTCCCTCACCTCCCAGGTCTCTGGTGCATTCTGGAGGGTCCCCCACACCCCAACCTCCTATATCGTGAGGTTGTCTATTTCCATTCTTTCTGCTGGCCCTCAGGGCTTCAGTCCTTTTCCCTCACCAAATACCAGATCAGGTTCCCTCTGCCCCCTACTCCCTCCACCCTGTCCACTTTCCACCCAGGTCTCTCCTCCCCTCTGCATTTGTGATAGCTTTCTTCTCTCTACCAAGTGGGGCTGAGGTGTCCTCACTTGGGCACTTCAGTTTGTTGACCTTACTGAGTTCTGAGTTCTGTTGACTTTACCTTGGGTATTCTGTACTTTTTTTTTTTTTTTTTGGTTTTGGTTTTGGCTAACATCCACTTATTAGGGATTACATACCATACAAGTTGTTTTGGGTCTGAGTTACCTCACTCGGGATGATATTTTCTATTTCCATTCATTTGCCTGTAAAACTCAGGATGTCCTCGTTCTTAATAGCTGAATAGTATTCCGTTGTGTAAATGAACCACGTTTTCTGTATCTATTCTTTTGCCCTGGAACATCTATGTTGTTTCCAGCTTCTGGCTATCACAAATAAGGCCACTGTGAACATAGTGGAACAGGTGCTCCTGTGGCAGGGTGGGTCATCTTTTGGGTATATTCCCAAGAGTGGTATAGCTGGTTCTTCAGATAGATCTGTTTCCAATTTTCTGAAGAACCTCCAGATTGATTTCCAGAGTGGTTGTACCAGTTTGCAATCCCACCAGAAATGGAGGAGTGTTCCTCTTTCTCCACATCCTTTCCACATGAGTTGTCACCTGAGATTTTGATCTTAGTCATTCTGATTGGTGTAAGATGGAATCTCAGGGTCGTTTGATTTGCATTTCTCTGATCACTAAGGAATTCAAACATTTCTTTAGGTGCTTTTCAGACATTCAAGATTCCTCAGTTGTGAATTTTCGGTTTAGTTCTATACCCCATTTTGGGGGTTGTTTGTTTTTTTGGTGATTAACTTCATATGTTCTTCATATATTTTAGATATTAGCCCTCTATCAGATGTGGGGTTAGAGAAGATTTTTTCCCAATCTGAAGGTTGCTGATTTGTCTTATTGACTATGTCCTTTGCCTTACAGAAGCTTTCCAGTTTCATGAGATTCCATTTATCAATTCTTGACCTTAGAGAATGAGCCATTGGAGTTCTATTTAAGAAATATTCCCCTGTGCCAATGAGTTCAAGGGTCTTTCCTACTTTATCTTCTAATAGATTCATTGTATCTGGTTTTATGTTGAGATCCTTGATTCACTTGGACTTAGCTTTATACATACAAACAGCCAGTTAGACCAGCACCATTTATTGAAGATGCTTTCTTTATTCCATTGTATATTTTTATGTCTTTGTCAAAGATCAAGTGACCTTAAGTGTGTGGTTTTATTTCTGGGTCTTTAATTCTATTCCATTGATCAATGTGTCTGTCTCTGTTCCAATATGATGCAGTTTTTGTCACTATTGCTCTGTAGTAAAGCTTGAGGTCAGGGATGGTGATTCCCCCAGCTGTTCTTTTATCGTTAAGAATTGTTTTCACTATTCTGCATTTTTGCCTTTCCCAATTAATTTGAGACTTGATCTTTCCACGTCTTTGAAGAATTGTGTTGGGATTTTGATGGGGATTGCACTGAATCTATGGATTGCTTTTGGTAGGATGGCCATTTTTACTATGTTAATTCTGCCTATCCATGAGCATAGGGGATCTCTCCATTTTCTGAGATCTTCTTTGATTTCCTTCTTGAGAGACTGGTTATTGTCGTACAGGTCTTTAACATGTTTGGATAGAGTTACCCCAAGATATTTTATACTATTTGTAGCTCTTGCAAAGGGAATTATTTCCCTATTTTCTTTCTCAGCCTTTTTATTCTTTGTATAAAGGAAGGCTACTATTTGAGTTATATGTCTGGCTGCTTTGCTGAATTTGCTTATCAGCTGGAAAAGTTCTCTGGTAGAATTTTTTGGGGTAGCTTATGTATACTATCATATCATATGATACCTTTATTTCTTCTTTACCAATTTTTATCCCCTTGATCTATTTTTGTTGTTTGATTATTGGAGCTAATAATAATCTTTATTATTACTATTTGAGTACTATTCTGAATAGATGTGGAGAGAGTGGGCATCCTTGTCTTGTCACCGATTTTAGTGGAATTGCTTTGAGTATCTCTCCATTTAATTTGATATTGGCTGTTGATTTGCAGTAAATTGCTTTTATTATGCTTAGGTATGGGCCTTGAATTCCTGACATCTCCAATACTTTTAACATAAAGGGCTGTTGGATTTTGTCAAATGCTTTTTCTGCATCTAAGGAGATAATCATGTGATTTTTTTCTTTGAGTTTGTTTATATAATGAGTTATATTAATGCATTTTCATGTATTAAACCAACCTTACATTCCTGGGATGAAGCCTACTTGATCATGGTGAATGATGGTTTTGATGTGTTCTTGTAGTTGATTTGCAAGAATTCTATTGAGTACTTTTGCATCAATATTCATAAGCGAAATTGGTCTGAAGTTCTCTTTTTTTGTTTGGTCCTTGTGTAGTTTAGGTGTCAGAGTAATTGTGGCTTCATAGAATGAGTTAGGTAGTATTCCTTCTGTTTCTATTTTATAGTATAGTTTGAGGAAAATTGGTATCAGGTCTTCTTTGAAAGTCTGGTAGAATTCTGTACTAAGTCCATCTGGCCCTGGGATTTTTTTGGTTGGGAGGTTTTTAATGACTTCTATTTCCTTGTGTGTTATTGCCCTGTTAAGTAGTTTACCTGCTCTTGATTTAACTTTGGTATGTGGCATCTGTCTAGAAAACCGTCCATTTCATCTAGATTTTCTAGTTTTATTGAATATAGGCCTTTATAGTAGGAGCTGATGATGTTTGAGTTTCCTCCATTTCTGTCTCCCTTTTCATTTCTGATTTTGTTAGTTTGGATACTGCCTTTTGGCCCTTTAATTAGTTTGGCTAGGGGCTTATCTATCTTGTTGATTCTCTCAAGGAATCAGCTTTTGGTTTTGCTGATTCTTTGTATTTTTTTTGTTTGTTTGTTTGGGTTTTTTATGTTTTGTTTGTATGTTTGTTTTGTTTTGTTTCTATTTGGTTGATTTCTGCCCTGAGTTTAACTACTTCCTGCCTTCTACTCCACTTGGGTGAGTTTGCTTCTTTTTGTTCTAGAGCTCCCAGGTGTGCTGTTAAGTTGTTAGTGTAAGATTTCTCCAGTTTCTTTACCGGGCACGTAGTGCTATGAACTTTCCACTTTGCACTGCTTTTATTGTGTCCCATAAGTTTGAGCATGATGTGCCAACATTTTCATTAAATTCCAGGAAGTCTTTAATTTCTTTCTTTATTTCTTCTCTGACTATGTTATCATTGAGTAAAAAGTTGTTCAGTTTTCATGTGTATGTGGGCTTTCTGTAGTTTTTGCTGTTGTTGAAAACCAGTCTTAGGCAATGGTGATCTGATAGGATGCATGGTATTATTTCAATCTTCTTGTATTTGTTTGGGGTTGTTTGTGACCAATTATATGGTCAATTTTGGAGAAAGCACCATGAGGTGATGAGGAGAAGGTATATTCTTTTGTTTTAGGGTGAAATGTTCTGTGGATAACTGTTAAATCCATTTGGTTCAAAACCTCTCTTAATTTCACTGTGTCTCTGTTTAGTTTCTGTTTCAATGACCTATCCATTGTGGAAAGTGGGGTGTTGTAACCTCCCACTACTACTGTGTGGGCTTCGATGTGTGTGTTTTGAGTTTTAATAAAGTTTCTTTTATGAATTTGGGTGCTCTTGCATTTCGGGCATAGATGTTCAGAATTGAGACTTTCTCTTGGTAGATTTTCCCCTTGATGTATATGAAGTGTCCTTCTTCATTATGCTTGATAACTTTTGTTTAAAAGTCTGTTTTATTGAATATTAGGATGGCAATTCCTTTTTGTTTCTTGAGACCACTTGCTTGGAAGACCTTTTTCCATCCTTTTACTCTGAGATAGTACCTGTCTTTGTTATTGAGGAATGTTCCTTGTATGCAGCAAAATGCTGCATATTGTTTGCATATACAGTCTGTTAGCTTATGTCTTTTTATAGGTGAGTTGAGTCTATTAATATTGAGAGATATTAAAGAGAGATGGCTGTTGGTTCCTGATATGTTTGTTTTGTAGGTGGCTCTATGTGCTTGTGGCTCTGCTTTTGACTTTGTTGTGAGTTGCTTAATATCTTGACCTTTCTTTGGTGCAGGGATCTTCCTTGTGTTGGAATTTTCCTTCCAGGATCCCCTGTAAGGCTGGGTTTATAGATAGATACTGTTTGAATTTGGTTTTGTTCTGGAATATTTTGGTTTCTCCATCTATGTTGTTTGAGAATTTTGCTGGATATGGTAGCCTGGGCTGGTATTTGTGTTCTCTTAGAGTCTACATGACTTCTGACCAGGCTCTTCTGGCTTTCATAGTCTCTGCTGAGAAGTATGGTGTAATTCAGATTTTCTTTTCTGGTCCCATTTATTTGGTATTCTATAGGCTTCTTGTAGCTTTATGGCCATCTCTTTCTTTAGGTTGAGGAAGTTTTCTTCTTTGATTTTGTTAAAGACATTTTCATGTCCTTTAAGCTGGCAATCTTCATTCTCCTCTGTTCTGATTATTCTTAGATTTGGTCTTTTCATTGTATGTTGAATTTCCTGGACGCTTTGGTTTAGGAGTATTTTATGTTTTGAATTTTCTTTTACAGTTGTGTCAATCTCTTCTACCCTGTCTTCTACACCTGAGATTTTCTCTTCTATCTCTTGTATTCTGTTGTTAATGCTTACATCTGTAATTCCTGACCTCTTTCTTAGGTTTTCCATTTCCAGGTTTGCATCCATTTGTGTTTTCTTTATTGTTTCTACTTCCACTTTTAGGTCTTGGATTGCTCTACCATTTTACCTGTGTTTTTCTGTATTTCTTTCTCTGAGTTATAGATATTCTCCTTAAAGGACTCTATTATCTTCATGAGATAGGATTTTAGGACAGATTCCTGATTTGGGGGTGTGTTAGTGTGTTCAGGGCTTCCTGTGGTGGAAGAAGAGGGGTTCTGATGATGACCACATATTTTGGCTCCTATTGCTTATGGTCTTGCACCTGCCTTTCATCATCTGAATATCCCTGATGTTTGTTGGTCTGTGTGACTATATGGAATCTGCCTCTTTTGTTCCTGGGTTGTTTCAGATCTCCTGGTAGGCCTGTGTCCATAGATGTACCAGGTCACCTGTCGGCCCTTTCAGCTGGGGGCTCTTCACAGGGGCAGAGAAGCTGCTGATCTGTTGCCCTGGCTACGGTGGATCTCTTCAGACTGTTGAGTCTTCAGTGGAGCAGTCAAGCTGTTGTCCAGCAATCTGGAGTGCAGCCAATCCTCAACTGCTCTGAGTACAGAGGGTCTTCAACTGCTCAGCTGTTCTGAGTGCAGTGGGTCTAATTGCTCTGAGTGCAGCAGGTCCTCAACTGCTCTGAGTGCAGTGGGTCTTCTAGGATGGATCAGGATATGGAGTCTTCATATGAACAGACCAACTAGGGGTCTGCCCCAGCAGCATGGAACAGACAGAAGGAGACATTTGAATTTTAACCTCTTTAAAGAACACCTTCTAGGGCTTGAGAAAAGCTCAGTGGTTAAATCACTTGCTATGCAAATATGAGGATCTGAGTCTAAATCTCAGTAATTCAGGCAAAGCTGAACATAGTGACAGGCCTTCGTAATCCCAGATCATGCATGGAAGGTAGAAATAGGAAGCTTGTGGGTCATCAAGCCTGGTATATGCAGCTATGAACAATAAGGAGACCCTGGCTCAAATAAGGTAGAAGGCAAGAACTGATACCCATGACTGTCCTCTGACTTATGCACATGTGCACGCGAATGGACACACACACACACACACATACACACACACATGCATACCTTCCATAGTTCTAAGTTCTACAGCATTTTGCTATCCTCAGTTCACATGAAGTATTCATACATTGTGCATTTTTATGGTTACATGTCTTTGTGAGGCCAAACATGTAGATGTTCAAATACCTATATCAATCAATCTATCAATCTGTCTATCTATCTATCTATCTATCTATCTATCTATCTATCTATCTATCATCTAACTATATACTATAGGTATATAATAGGTATATAGGTATATGTGTATCTATGAATGAAAGTCCATGGGAAGAAGTTGCACCTCCTAGTAAAGCTTTTGTAAGACGGACTGATTAACCTGCAGCAGGTCTTCAACTGCTCTGAGTGCAGTGGGAACTAGAGAGATGTCAGAGTGGGTAAGATTCTCTTCCAAAAGTCTCAGATTTTCTCAGATCTCATGTAGTATCTCAATACTATATGTAAATCCACTACCTAGAAATCCAACACCTTCTTTGGCCTTCTAGGGCACACAAGGTGCACAGTCATACATGCATGTAAAACACCCATAAAGATATAATTTAAAAATAAAAAACCTAAATGATCATAATAGGTAAGAAAATTTTACATCAAGAGTCTAATTAGAAGTTATTCCACTTTATCTTTAGCCCCTTGTTGACAATTCTCTACCTTCATTTGACTCTTAATCTAATAGAGATTTTTGAAGTCTACTAACTGAACAGATCACTAGCTTCCACAACAATGAAGTTCAGAGCGTCATCAGGCAGCATGAAGCCCTGTAACAGAGGTTTCCCCATTTGTTTGACTATCTCCTAATTGCCTAATGATTTTACAAATATATTTTAAAAGTGCCTTGATTTGTAGCATTGTTTTAATTCTAGATGAAACTTCATAAAATAGCTCATTGGAACACAGGACTTGGATAATCTAATCCCGTGTCTCTGGGGTACAACCACTGACAGCACCAGAATAACAACTATCCTTTGTCCTCTTTATGGTGAGACTTGTGGTTTTGTTTTTTTCCATATCAGCATAGTGTATATATATGTAGTAAACATTCGATTTCTTTCTCAGGATCTCATAATTAGAAATAAGATTTATCATTATCAAACATCATATTCTCATCAATCACATTACTTACTATGGATATAAATCAACCATGTCAACACAGACTGGAAGTCACACCATCAGGGTCAAAAAGCTCTCTGATTACCATGTCAATCCTGTCCTAGTTTTCATTGCTTAGCTCTCTTCCATTCCTCTTCTAAGGTCTTCCATGTAGAATTTAATTTCTCTTATTAGGACTTTGTTTCTTCCTAATAGAGGGCCTACATCCCCTCTGGTGCTGTTTCCTTGCCCACTACCAATGATATCACCAATTTTGATTCTGATACTGGATGAGCTCCCTAGTGTGCTAGTGTCATACTGTGGTATCAGCTCCAAAAGTTCCTTTGTGCATTCTCTCCTTGTTAGAAAATGCAAATTATAAAAGTTTGGGAAAAATCGCTTTTCCTGGAAAATAAGACATCATGAGGATTACACTCTTTTCTACAAGGGCTAGAGGAAAAGCTTCTCTTTGTGTAGGGTCAGTGGGGTCCCATGTCTGCTCCACCACAGGGCTCAGCTGCTCAGGGAGACAGGATGTGGTAGTTTAGACCAACCTTACCCCATGCTGTCTCCTGGTCTGGCATCAGGCTTAGGGAAGCTGAGGGACACCACTCTTGGGACTGGGAAGCTCAAATTAAGGTTGGGGCAGGTGAAGCTGGCTGGGGGGGGGAGGTGTCCCTGGGCCTGCAGGGAGGCTGAAGCCATCTGGTTCTCAGGCTCTGAGACACCTAGGTGCTGCTGGATGCAGCAGAATAGCTGAGAACAGAGTGGAGGCCCGAGGGCAAGGGCGTCTAGGTCTAGCCTGTGGGTGGGGATAATCCCAACCCTGGATCCACTGGGATGAGTCCTTGGCTTTTTGGTGGTCATCTGGCTTGACTTGATGGTGGCCATGGCTGGGAATGCAGAGAGACCTTCTATAGGAGATTAGACTGTGACTTTGTAGGCGATGAAAAGAGGCAGGCCATGGTTTTAAGGCATTTGTTGTCATGGTGGAAAGTGAATGAATGAAACCTTACCCAACTTCTCACGGTGAGCCTGAGGTTAAATACCTTTTGCAAGGAGGAGTGTGTGAAAGGAGAGTTTATTGGCTATGTCTTCCAGGCCTTTAGGTACCTCATTAAAATCGAGATCCGTCTTGAGTCTACGTGACCACAGGTCGTGTCTGCTACCTGTGGAGAGGTTTGGGGCATTGCCCTTATGTGACTGATGGTCACAAATCTATGGAGGGCTGAGACCTCTTGCCACGAGCCTGGTGCCTGGGAATCGGGTAAATACCTATTGTCCCTTTAGCGGAGGACTCATTTTCCTCATTCCTGGTCATCTGAGCCAGATTTGTTCAAGTCCACCCTCCACCTCTTGCCTTAGTCCATGCATTGCAAGTTAAAGCCCAGAAAGATTTTTCAACATAAATGATTCTGTGTCCACAATTACCCACATGGATAATTAAGAAAAATCACTGTATCCTAGTATTTAGTGTTGTCAGAACCTACAGCCTAGGATCTCTGAATCTGGCCATGGAAGTCTGAGGGATCCAACATCTTGCTAACAGTATTAGTCCTCTTTACTTCTCTGTGGTCAAGGGCTTTCTTGATCCTCTTTGTTTTAAATGTCATCTGTATGACTGTAACAGGCACATTTCACATACACAGCCCTGACTTCTTTGAGGTATCAGTTCATATGTCAAATGCCTGCCCCATTCACCCTCTCCTCAGACTTCCTTCCCTAGAGATTTTCTCAACTGGTACCACTGCACCCCTAGCAGACAAATGCTCAGTGAGGTGATCATGACAGATTTCCTTATTTTATCCTCAGTTGTACCCATAGAAGCCCCCACCTTCATTGTAGCTTGTTTTCTGTTGCTATGCTAAAATAGCATGACCAAAAGCAATTTGGGCAAAGAAAAAGTTCACTTAGCTTGCAGATTATAGTGTGTTAACAAGAGAGGCTAATACAGGTACTTAAAGCAGGAGCTTGAGCGGGTAACCATGAAATAACATTGATTACTAATTACTGGCTTGCTAAGCTACATTTCTTAAAAAGCTGTGGTCCACTGTCCTATTATTTTACTGCTCATGACTGGCCTCGCCTGCATCCATTATCAACCAAGAATATGCCACAGAAGCATGCCCATAGGTCAATGTGTTAGAGATAACTCTTTAAAGGAAATTCTCTGTCCCCAGCTGTGTCAAGTAGACAACTATTATTGTCTACCATATCCTTTGGCACGCACAGTCATTCATTTAACTCACCACAAACATTGTGCTTACACTGTGTCCACCATAGTGTTAGTTATTTATTACTTTCCTGTTCATCTCTTAGCATTTGTGTAGCTTTCTAAAAAGTTTCTCACATGAATTTGGGGAGATGGCTTAGTAGATAAGGTGCTTGCCACTCAAGTAGGATGGCTTGAGTTCAGATCTCTAAATCTACATAAAAAGATGAGCACAGAGACACATGCCTGTATTCCCATCATGGGTGAGACAGACAGGACTACTGGGGCTCCAGACTGGACAAATTCATGCACTCAAATGACTACCCTTTTAGGTAAGAGGAAGGACTTTTCATCACACTAATCTTAAAGTCCCTGTTCTGTCCAAACAACAGCATTATTTCTGAAAAGAATCTTCTCTTTTCTTTTTTCTTTTTTTTCCTTTTGAGTTCATTGGCACCTTTGCAAACTCTATCCTACACTGCCTCCAGCTCTATTTGCAGACATTGTGTTCTGTTTCGTGATGTTGAGGTCTCTCTTCATGTCAGAGCTGTATATTATTGTTGGCGTATATATTTTTACTTAGGTGATGCCATTCTCATCTTAAATTCAAATTTCAGGAGAGTTGAGACACGACTGCTTTGTTCATCATTTTTGTCTTCGGTATTGAAAAAGATTCCTTGAAAATAAACTGAGCACAGTGATGGATACCAAGGAAACCAAAATACACCCCCAGAATATCAGGGGAACAAAATAAGCTTTCAGAAAACACAAGCACAGAGAATATTTCATTCCATCCTGGAAGACCTCCTCCAGTTTCTGTTGCAAGGACTTAGTTCCGAAGATCAGCTCCTAACAGCAGATTGTTTCTGGCTATCATGTCTTTCTTGGTCTTGGACTCTTCCTCTGCTTTCGGCTCTCAGTCTCCCTAAACTGTTCAGAGGAAAAGTGGATCTATTTGTACCTCTTTGAATTGCTCTTTTCTCTTCCCTGATCACTCTGAGAAGAGAAAAAGTAAACGACGCTGAAATCAGAAAGGGATATAAAATGCATCTCTTCTGCAGTGGTGGAAGCTTCTCTACCCTGGTAGCATAGTTCATATTCAAACCATGACAGTTACTATTTTATTTGCATACTAGGTTGGTCTTATCTGGCCAGTGAATTCACCAGGAAAACACGACAAATGTCAGTTGGAATTAAAGAAAAATATCCCGTTTTTCTCAGGACTGAGGGTCAGGAGCTGGGGGAAACATCTCCTCTTTCCTTCATCCTGGAGGTTTATTGTCCTTCTTGTCTAATAACAGCGTCTGAAAAGGACTTGTGATCTCTCAGAAAACAGGTCAAAGAACATACCAGAAGAGGCTCGTGCTGTCCGGCCAAGCCATCTTCCACCTACTGCAGTTGCCAAGGACACTGGATAAGTATTATGAAGCTCTGTTTTATTTGCCAAAAACATAGTGCTTGTGCCATGCATCGCTTATTCTAAAGTGATGAGCCTGGCCTTATGGTTCCTGATGCACTGCTCTACTCCAGTTAGAAGGTCTTAAAATGGTGCTTCCCTGTATCATGCCTGCCCCCTTTCTCCCTCTTCCTTCTCTCTCATCACCTCCCTTCATCTCTTTCCTTTCCTTCTTTTTTTCCTCTCTCTCTTTCAATATATAATTTGCTAGTGAAGCCTAACTAACATCAGAACCACAGCTGTGTATTTGAGATCAATTTTAAAGGTCCTTTATGCAGAAACGAAATAGAGGGACATATGACATCCACCTTTGGTCCTTCTCTTTCAGAATGTGGCCCTGGAGGTGGTACACTTGTGCATGAATCCTCTCTTTCCAGGATGCCATATCAGTCCCCAGAGCTTCCAGCAGAGCAGAACTTTCATTCTGCCAGGTGGGATTCTTTACTACCAATTAGTTAATCCCTGTTTGTTTTCTTGTAGAGCTAAGTCAAAGGGTAATTTGTGCCATTGTTTTGAGTGGATACTCAGCTCAGGTGGATCCTGAAAACTTTAGGCAATATTCTGCTTATGTTGGGGAAATTATCTAAAAACACTGAAGCTGTTGGCCCTTTCTCCATCCCTGCTCCCCTTTTCCATTTTTCCTTTGCTTCACTGTCTTTGTCTATTCTGAATAGGTAGTTTGTCAGAGGTGACAAAATCCCACATGGTCAACTGTATGAATAGTAAACACAGTTGCCTCTATATGGAGTTGTTTACCACCAGCACGTTTGCCCCATTGGTAGTAAGTTATTCCCATATCTTAGGACCTGCAGACACTACCATTTTCTGAAGGATATTGAACATAGTCAGTGTTTCTTTTGAGATGCAGTCTCATCCTCTCTGGGCTCTCTCACTCCTACCTTCCTTATTGGCTCTGCTTTTAGTCCAATCTCTCCTCCAGAAAACTGAGTATTTTCTTTCAATCATGCCACTCTTGTTGTATGAAACTTTAGCAACACAAACATGCAGAGATCCATTTCTCCACCATGCTCCATTGACTACTGTCAACAATAAGATTTGTTTCATAGCCCTTCTCCCCTGGAAAGCTAATTTTTACCTTAGGAGGCAGTTGCCCAAACTTTCGGTGTTTGCTTCATACAAATGAAACTTGGTTCTACTTTCTTTCTCTTTTCTTTTCTTTCTTTTCTGTCTTTCTCTCTTTCTCTCTCTCTCTCTTTCTTCCTTTCTTTTTTTTTTTTTCTTTTTTTTGAAAGAGACTATCAGAGGGAAAGATGAAAGAAAGAGAAGTCAAATATATTTGAATCCTAGTTTGTCAGGACCTGAGCTATGTTTCTGGAGAGACATTTCTAAACCAGACTTCAGGACTTCATGAGTGAAAAATGAGGGAAAGCGTACATTTTTAAGGAGGATGTTTGGGGATAACTACTTCAACTGCTTTAACTATTAATTCTTTGTACAAAACGTAACACAGTGGCTTGCATATAAATTGAGTCCCACCGATTATCTTAGGTTACATTAAGTCACCAATATATATTATTTATTTCTATATTGATTTATTGGGTATATTGTTTTAGAAAGGGTTCGTGTACATACATTTTGACATGAAACTTGCTATGCAGCCATATCTGGTCTAGAGCTCCAAATTCTCCTGCCTTCCCTTGTTAGGAAATAGAATTAAAAGCATGTACTACCATGCCCCTCATAAGTATTTTTATTGTTCTAGAAACATGCTTGCTTGTATAAACTCTGTTAGAATATTTCTCTTTAGAACAAAAGACAGTATAAAACATTAGCATATTTGAAAAATTACACAGAATACCTCACTTTAAGGGTCTCCATTTTAAAAGAGAGAGCATGAAGTTGAAGCCATCACTGGCTTAGGTACAAAACATAAAATCCTTGGCTCAACATTTTTTTCCATGAGTTTTATTTTCTCATTAAAATATTTTAGGTAAACAAAGAGATGGTATATTTATATATATATATATATATATATATATATATATATATGATTATTTTTTTCTCATTCATTTATATCCCAACCCTCCTCTGTACCATCTACCCACTGTGTAGGCCTCTTCCTCTGCCAGATAGTCCCGGCCTCTGTTCTCACAGCACATGTGTTCTATTACCTTTTCCCCCTTAGTCTACATTTCTCTTCCTCTTCAATCTTGTTTCCCATTTTAGTTTCATTACCTACTTACACACACACAAGTAGATAAATACACATATTTATTTATACACACATATAAGTCTAGACTCCATCTTTGAAAGATAACAAGAAGCATTTGGATCTGGTTTATTTTAATTAGAGCAGTGTTCCATCTACTTTCCTGCCAGTGTCATAATTTTATTCTTTTAGGGCTGAAGAAAATTCCATTATATATATTCCCAGGTTTTCATTATCCTTTCATCTATTGATGAATTTCCCTACTGGCTCCATTTCTGGGCTATTGTGAATAGTACAACTGTAAGCATGAATAAGCATATGTCTCTGTTTTCTGTTAACTTAAGAATTCTTTGCTTGCATGCCCAGGAGCTCATAACTTATGGTACTTTTATTTTTAGGCTTTTGAAGAACTTCTGTAGTGACTTTTACAGTAGCTGTACAATGGAATATTCCTCTGGAAGAGAGGAATATTCACTTTCTCCACATTTGCTTCAGTGTTTGGTGTCACTTATGTTTTTTGGTAAAGGCTGTTCTATAAATTATCAATCTCATGATGTCAGTGGCTCTCTGTTTTCCTAAAATTGTGTTAGTCTTGGAATATTTCACAAGTGTCTGTAGTTTTAATTCCCAAATAGTAACAATACACATATTTATAAGAAGTATTTATTTGATGTGAATGAGTGTTTGTCTGCTGGTATATTTGTGCATTATGTGTGGGTGAAAGTGTTCAGAAGAGAGGATTGGAGTCCCTGGAACTGGAGATATGAAAGCCCCATTGTTTGTGGTGAGAACTGAAAGTGTTCTTGATGAGAACCACAAGTGCCCTTAAAGGGTGAGCCATCTCTCTAGCACCCAGACATTTGTCCACTTGGTTCATTTTATTTCTTGAATTTTTCTTGAACCCCTCATAGGAGGCTGAATGAAGTTTCTGGAGGTTCAATAAACAATTCAATGATTTTTATATTTCCTAAGTCTCTACTTGAATAAGTTACTTTTTAGGTTCTTTTTTCCTAGAACTTCTGTATTGTGATCAATAAGACACTTATATGAAGAAAATCTTCACTAGAACATCTTGGGAGTATTTTTCCAAGACTTAAGTCTTGCAGCTCAAACTGTGATATATTTATAGGCCAGACTCTAGTGTCCTCTGAAAACATTTTAGAAGTACCAAACATCATTAGTATAGCAATAATTGAAGAACAGTAAAGCTTTCTTATTTACAAAAGCAAATTAAAGACAGTACTATTATATTATCTAGCATTTCTACTGTTGGGTATGTATGTACAAAATAAATGTACTTAACACTTTGAAACACTCCAGCACTCACAGGTTTATTGTGGCACTCGTTACAAGCATTGACATGTGCAATCCACTCATGTGCTTGTCAACAGACAAGTGGATAAAGGATACTACTAGATTAAAGGATTAATCTATACCTTGGACTGCTATTTAAACATGAGAAGCATAATCCCTGTCATTTGTGTCAATATTGGGTGGAACCTGTTCCAAAGGATAAGGATCACATAGTCTCAGATAAAGTCTTAGAAAGTTGAATTTATAGAAGTTGAGATCAGGACAGTTGTTATCAGACAGTGAGGTAAATCAAAAGAGGAGGAAGGAAGATAGATCAAACAAAAGATACCATGTCGTTAAGTGATAGAACTGTTAAGTTCTTGTATTGTAATTCTCTGGGTGGATAAAATTAAGAATAATACATTACATATCTCAAGATAGTTAGAAGAGAAGAATTTGAATGTTGTCCTCACAAGGAAATGTTAATAGTTTAAAGTGGTAGATATGCAAAGAACCTAGAGTTGATCATTATTCAACACATGAATCAAATGCACACTATGTTACCATATTGTACCCTCATACACACTACAAATATTATTTGTCGATCAAAACAATTCCTAAATTTGAGACCATAGAAAGAATTGCAGACTTTTAAGTCACACTCAAGAACTACTAAATTGAGAACTTTATTTGAATAAGAGACTTAGCTGATCTGTGCATGGTAAAAATGCTTTGTAAAATGACGTATCTTATTGCATTTAGCATTCTTTCAATAACATATAATTAGATTAGCACAAGTTTGAAATGTTTGGCAGTATGTATTGGTATGTATTAACACTGTCAACTAAACATTAAGCCCAGCCTTTTTTGGCAAATACACTTACCAGACCCATAGCAAACTCTGGTATATTTATGCCTTGCTACAATGCAATTCTAGGAGACCACACAGAGATACCAGATGTCATATTTTACCAGATGTCTGTTTTTACTTTTTAAATATAACTATCTTATTCCCCTCAATTCATGGAAAATGATGCTATATTACCCCATTAAAACAGTCTCCCATTTGAAAAATAGTTTATATATATTTTAATTTTTATGTACATATTCTTTACCTGCATGTATGTTTGTATGAGGATGTCAGATCCCTTGGAACAGGAACTACAGACAGTTATGGGTTGCCATATAGGTGACAGGAATTGAACTGAGGTCCTCAAGAAAAGCAGCTGCCATTCTGAAATTCTGAGACCTATCTCCAGCCCCCAATCAACCACTCATATTCCTCCATGTAACCTGGAGGTATATGTTAGATGTACACTGAGGCTCTTTCTGATTTTTCTTTGATGTGGTTCTTCTCTGGGAAACAGTAATATAACTAGCTAAAGAACCAGTTAATACTTTTGATGTGGCAGGCCAACTCATCCATTCTCCCTTCTTGAAGAATGGACATTTCAAAGAGCACTAATATTTATTATAATACAGTAGTAAGAACTCCCTTTATGCATATGAACAAGGAGGAAAGGAGTACACAAATCAGATGCATCCTGGTGTCCCAGAAGAATTTTTACTGACTTCTTGTTTAGCAGTGCATCCTAAAGATTAGGAAGAAAATATTTCATTGCCACAAATTGTGTGTATTTATTATTGTTTTATTGTTGTTGTTTTCATTTTATTAAAGAATCAGGTAAAACACATTAGAAGACTCTCATGCATCGACACATGAAACAAAATGTAATGTACGTACCAAGACCTTGATATACAGCTGTCACTTTGTATGTCTTCAGAAGATGAGACAGAATTAGGAGACTCTGTTTCTTGAAGATGAAAAGAGCACAGCAATAGAGTGGGAGGTTGTGGATATATATGGGAAGATTCTCTGTGTACTCCAAACTAAACTACTATCTTCTATGTGCAATGGGTGAAATTTCCTAGATAGTGTAATGGAGATATTTGACATTGAATTGCCTCAGCATTATCTGCTGGAGTAGTTGTTAGAAATTTAATATATTAAAGTGTACATGGGTATTCTATTATTATGCATTTAACTTAATCAGTATAAATTACACAAATACAATTAGCCTTTGAGTATCTTTCTATGTGTATCTACATACATCTATGTTTCTACCTCCGTATCAAGCAGAACTGAAGATCCCTTAGATGTCTCTTCATCTTTTCAAATTAAATTTACCATAGAAGCTTCTCTGGGAGAGCTTCTTTGTGTTATTTTTATAGGTTCTATGTTCTATGGCTCAAAGAGTAAGGGCATGATAATGCCACAAGAAGTAGTATAAAATTGTCAAAGAGCTTGGGAAATGATGAATAGAGCAGAGTGTTTGAGAACAAGTAGAGAGACTCTAAGCCCTAAGAAGGGTTTTTTGTTTTTAGCCATTAGTTGTTTATAGAAAGCAGGTAATAACCCCTTTTTGAACTAATGCTTTAATAATTTACTTTTTTTTTCCCTTAGAGGTACTTATAATGCATAGATAAGTGACACTTCATTCACAAGACCATAGATGTTTCCCATGGTCCTTATGATATGATTGGTTAAAAAGAAAAGAATCAGAAACCGAGAGAAGACACAATGAATGTTTCTTTAAATGCAAACTTGTTAAAATTAAATTTTGGATCAAATTTAAAAGATTTGTCTTTGAAATGGCTAAATAAAAAAGACCCTGCTTTCTGTTTTTAATTTCCCAGGCCATGGGCCTTTCTCATCCACAGCAAGTCCCACATAGAACAATTAACTGTTAGATAATAAAGACACTAAAATTTACCTCTCCCAAACAACCTTTTATTGCACTGGTGATTTTTGCAGTAAATTATTGGTAGATACTTAAGAGTGAACAATTCAGGAACACTAAAATGCCCTGGCAATACTGTAGATACCTAAGGGCACATCAACATTGATAGATCCACAATGTGAGGACTCCCCTATGTTCTGACTCCAGAGAGGTGACACCCCAAATCACTCATGAGAAATGGTCTTGATGCAAACCACAAGAGGATTTCTATTCCAAGCGCACTCTGGGGCCCACAGCCATACACAATGCAGGGTTAGAGGACCATAGAGTCCCGAGTAGTTGGATAAGGGGGTATTTAAAGGAAGAAACCACAACTCAAGGGGGCGGCGGGGTGTTGTTAGAAAATACCAAAAATACCAGTTAAGAGTCACAAGGGAGTGGAAGTCACAAGAGTCACAAGGAATACCTGGTAATTGTGTGGGTTATTTCGTGAGACAGTTTCTATGAGCCTCTAACAATAGCACATTTCCATAGCAGGTATCATGAACAGTCAGGGTGACCTTCTTTTGAACAAACACTCCCTAAACCCAGGAAGCAGGTGTGTGAAGGAATGTCGCTATCAGTTTTATGATTAGCATGCCTTGGAGCATTGAGTCACAAAAGTCACATTCTCAACCCTGGGCCTAACATCAGTAAGATTGTTGGCTTAGCAGTTTCCATTGATATACCAATAGCAAATATGATTATCTAATGGTTCATGCTGATGATGAAGAAAGTTGTTAAAACAAATATATTGTTTTCCTAAACGGATGCAGTGTCAACACTACTTCTTAATACTTATGGCTATACCCATAGATTAATCCCACACTCAAGTTCCTTTTGGAAGTGAAAAACACTCAATATATGCTTAACAGTTCAAATGCTAAGAATAAGTTACTGTTGAGTGATTAGTCCCAAATGGTACCCTCAGCCCTACCCCACCCCCCACCCCACCAACCACATACAGATGTTCACAAACAGGGATCAATGAATGTTTCAGAAGAGGACATGAAAAGAATGTAAGAGCTGGAGAACAGAGAGGTGTGCTGTGAGATGATGACTACTGACCATAACATAGCTGCACTATTGATTACAGTGGCTGCAGCTATGATTACCGGCAAAAGAACTGCTCAAGGTTGTGTGACAGCAGTATTACAGCACACATGGTAGAAGGACTCATAAGGCGCAGTCCCTCCCTAATGGAATAGTGACAGTAAATGGCTGCAATAGAAGGGAGAGACAATTTTCTTCAGCAGTGGGGCCGACTAGAAGCTCTCCATGCTCCAGATAAAAACACCTAATACATTAGACTTAGATTACTAAGTAAAAAGAGAAAAGAAAATTATTTAAGGAGTCATTTTCCCCCTTCCAATTGGTTCCTGAGGATTCTATTCAGTTCATCAGACTTGGTGGGATGTATGGTTGGTTACTCAGACATTACACTGGCTCAAGGAAATTATTTAAAATTACAAGATGACATGTCTGCATCCTGTATAAATATTTAAACATTTTAAAAGAAACTATTAAAAAAATAAAATATCTTCATTAAATTGGGAAGGACATAATAGGGGATAAAAGGCTCTAGAGTGAATATGAGGGTTACAAGATTAGTAGAAATGAGTATGACCAAAATACATCCCATATGTATGTGGGAACTTCAAAGAATAAATATTAAAAAAATATTGGAAAATTTAAAATATGGATGAAGAATCTATCCAAGGAAGCACATAAAGAGAACTGAAAGTTAGATTATTTTTTTAAAAAATAAGATTAGGAATATTTAGAATATTTTCAACATTAGAATATTACACTAGATAATTTAAAAATAGAAGTGGGTAAGTACACACCACTGGAGAAAAGAATCAGAAAAATATGGGGCACATGTCTAACTGCATAGAAAGTAGCTGTGGAAAAACAAAATTTCCACCATGGGTCTTGATATTCTTCCAAAATCCCAGTCAGAGTTCTTTAAATTTTGAAAGAAAGAGATGATTATTCAGGTGTATGATGGCAATGGTCCTCTAGGAGATAGGAAGATTTTGTTTTCAGAACAGGTTTAGAAGTTGTGGACATAGTACAGTGCTAGATCACTTGTTTAGTATGCATGAAGTCTTAGGTTTAATTCCCAACACAGAGCAACAACGACCAGCAGTATTAAGATGTCTCTGAAATAGCAATATAGTTAGATGTAAGTATGACACTTTAAGGCAGAGACAGTCTAAAATAATAGTAATTGAACCCATGAACTAGAACCTAAAATTTAGAGAGAGAAAAATGAATAGATGCTCCCACCAAAACATTGCGAATATGGTCAGGGCGTTTGGCTACTCTCTATAATCTCATGATAAGACCCATATTCTTACATCTAGGAATATGGAGAAATGGAGCTGGTGCCCAACTCGGTGTTTTACCTCTACTGAGTAGCATCCTAGTGCTAGAGGGTATGTTTCCTAATACATATGAAGGAAAGTACTCATCAATATCATTGAGCTACAAACCCTGTGAATTACAATCTTAACCTTTTGCAAGATGGGTCCACTGGTACAAGAATGACATGCTGTAAGAGCTGGCAACCATCTTTTCAAAGGAAGAAAGGCTTGCTTCATGAGTTGGAACACACACCTGATACTGCCAAAGGGACAGGAAACCTGAAACGAGGGTAGAACCTGTTATTACTCTGCTAAGTTAATAAAACAATGGAATAGCTCTTACTAGCAGAGAATAGAGCATCATGTCAAGCCTTGTTAGAGAAGCTTCTTGTAGCAGATGATAATTGACAGGGACCAAGAACTGGACAGTCTGCAGAGAATGAAAGACTTTGGAGTACTCAGATCTGAATGAAATGTTATTACCACACCCTTTGCCTGCACACTCACGGTTCTACTTGGGTGAACAGTCAGAAACATTTTTAGCCAGAGATGGTGAATAACAAAGAAAGAGCACTTTGTCCTCAGATACAGCAGGGCGGATGGACATACAAACTTACAGAGTGTGAGAGCATATACAAGACCTGCACAAATTCAAATTATACAACACCCCACACACACACACACACACAATGCACAGTAGGTACAGAGCCCTGGCCTTAGCTAAGTCCCACCCTTAGCCAAGAATCTATTGGCAATTAATAGTTGCTGTGAGAGGGAAAATCAATTTTCTTGAATGGATTGACACTGGGTATATCAACCACAATTCAGGGCAGGCTTCAAATTCAAGAGTAGCAGATCAACATAAATAAGACCCTATGGTTCTCTTTTCTTCTCTCAGTCTCTGTCTTTGTCTTTGTCTCTGTCTCTCTCTGTCTCTGTCTCTCTATGTCTCTCTCTGTCTCAGTCTCTCTCTGTCTCTCTCTCTCTCTCTCTCTCTCTCTGTGTGTGTGTGTGTGTGTGTGTATGTGTGTGTGTGCACGCATGCGTATATATGTGGGGTTTTTTTGCCGTTGTTTTCTCTTTTTTGTTTTGTTTTGTTTTGTTTTATGAGAAAGAAAATATGAGGTTGAATGGCTAAGGAGATGATGCTGTAGACCAAGGAGAAATGGAAGAGGAAAAGGATGTGATCAGAATACATTGTATGACATTTTCAGTATATTATTCTTTTAAAAGCAATGTAAATAATTAAACACGGAAGTGTCCAGTGGCTTCTATAGGAATTGAAGCAGGCAGAAAAACTTTGGTTAGAATGCTTCTCTAGCAGGCACAAGGTGATAGCTTCAATTCTCAAGACTGGGAGCAAAACAAGAAAAGCAAAAACAGAAAAAAGAAGAAACCAAAGAAGGGAAAGAAGGAAAAATGGAAAGAATTAAAGGAGGAGGGAGGGGGAGGGACAGAGGGACAGAGGGAAGGAGGGAGGGAGGGAGCGAGGGAGGGA
>NC_034593.1:16575765-16580337 GCF_900095145.1 Mus pahari | reverse complement strand
GGAAGGAAGGAAGGAAGGAAGGAAGGAAGGAAGGAAGGAAGGAAGGAACTCTGACAGTGTAAGCTGTGCTGCCAGGCTCTTCAGTGTGGAAATGCTACTAAATTCAATGAATTCAATGCAATGTGGACCTCTCAAGTACCTTTATTGAAATCCGACCTGATTTTTCCCATTTGATTGCTAATTGTCTTGGGGAGAATAGGAAGTGATGAGTTGGATTTTCAGCAAGCCAAGGCCATGGAGAAAGCAGCTTCCATTCAAGTGGAGACTGTGAGGGCAGCATCCCCTGCCCACCCATCCCCCAACTCCTGCATGTGTTCCCTTTAGGAACAAGACATGAAAACTGGCATTTATTCAGCCAATCCCAGAAACCCGCATGTTCCCAGTGAGGTCAGGAAGCTGGCATGTCCCACATTCATATCACACATTCTCCCCGGGTGCTCAGGGCAATATGAAGCACTTATGACTTATTTTTGTCTCATTTTTGTTAACATAATCTATATATATGTGTGCCTTAAAATGAATCAGTGTAATCATTTCTGATTGGCACTAAACTGGAACCATAGGGTGACTTCTTTCAAAGAGTATTTTTCTCCCTACACATTTTTGGATATTTCCAAAGAAGAAGGGGAAAGAGAAAGGATCAGAGAAAGTGTAGCTTGTATTTCTATATAGGAAAGAATTTGATAAACAATTTGGCAAGAATAATTCACTGTATTCAGAAGTCAGAGTAATCATGCACCCCTCTTGTACTTTTTGTAGGCCATATCAACAGTTTTCTATATAACTTTCCTTTTATACTCAGTACTTTATAACAATATCATAGGAACAATCAGGTATGCAGAATTTGCTTATCTTTTAAAATTACATTTATTGTGTGTGTGTGTGTGTGTGTGTGTGTGTATGTGTGTGTGTTTGACTGTCTGTCTTTCTGTGTAGGAGAGAGTACACATATGTCACAGTGTGTTTTGAGTTCAGAGGACAACTTGTGTGTATCAAATCTTTTTTCACACTGTGGGTCCTGTGGATCAATTTCAGGTCTTCAGGTTTGGCAGCAAACCCCATCGTCTGATGAGTCACTTCAACTGGTCCAGAATTTATGTTACAAAATGAAAGTAGATACTCACTAGCTCATCAGCATATAAGCCATATTCCTGGTATGGAATCCAACATAACACAGATTGCTCCAGTTAAAATGGTGGCACTCCTTATTTAATAATCCCAGGTGGCCAGTGCAATGCATGGCTGCCCCCTGAAGTAGCACTGGCTACATAAGTGCTGCCGTGGAGCAAGAAGGAAAATCTACACTGGTTTCTGCTGTAACAGTGACTAAAAGGGAGCACAGCACTGCAGGCACACGTGGTCTTCCAGTGCTGTACCTGCCAAGGACAATGGTATCTTTCAGTGACTTTTGCTTCTGTTAACATTCTTTGAGTTAAATCCATGTTTTCAAATTAAATATTTTAGAGTATATACTTGTGATTTATTTTTTGTTTGCCCTGTGGAAGATTGGCAGGAGGGTTATAAGTGTAATAGTATAAGATAAAATTCTCAAAAGGAGCATTTTTTTCATAGTTTTCTAGTGTTTTCTGATAGTGAGAAGTAAGGGTCTGCCTCTTTCCTTCATCCTTGAATTATATCCTCACAAAATCCTAATGACTTACATACCATTCATACTCATGACAAGAAGAAAACTAGGTTTATAAAGGTTAAGTAATTTGCAGAGCTGAGACTTGTAATCAAATTGTATGTGATACTCAGGTCTTGTGTTTTAGGTCAAAGTCTATTTGCTTGCTTTCCAAAAGCAGTCGAGTAAGAGAGAGTTCAAGTTCTCATCTAGGGTCAGTGCGGGTAATACCTCCAGGGCTGACACTAATATAATAAGACTTCTTTAGAATGCAGAGAAGCTATCATTCATCCTGTAAAATCCCTTCTGTTCCCACATGAGAGAGAAGAGATTAAGGGGATAAATATTCTTCACAAGTAAATATCCCCTCTGTCTCTTACCATCTGACCTAGTTTCCAGGATCAAGTCAAATGCTAGGGTCTTAAATTAACTTTTCCAGACCTGAGCTCCCATCAGAATCAGGCTTAAACACGCTGCCCATGATGCCACTGCCATGCTCCATATCCGTTATGTCCTCTTCTCTTCTCTTCAGTTCTCTGCAGAATTTTCAGAGGACCATGTGCACAGCTTATTTGCAGCACAGAGACAGACTGAAGATGCTGGAATTGAATCCAATCTTACCCAAAGAAGCTGCTTCTGTGATTAAGTGGTCCTCTTTGATAAAGTAACTAGAAAACAAGAGGGAAGAGCAAATCCCAAGTCAGTAGATGAATTAGTGAACTGTAGCTTTTGTACCACATAGGGCCTGTTTATATGAGTTAGTTGGTTGTATGTCTCAGGTGAGGTCATTACTATATTCTATGTTGATCAATCACGGGAAGATGGAACCACCACACAAAACACACATGTGCTGATGGAATAGAGGTGACTCAATTCAACCTTCTCATTGGCAAGAATCAACTAAGTTATCCAGTGAGCTCTAATTGAATATTGAACACTTTTAAATTCAGTAGGGATTAGAAAATTGGGGCGGTTTTCAGGTGAGGGAAATTACAATGGTGACTAGAACAGTCTTAGTTTCCAAAAGATTTTTTTTTTAGTACAGAAGACATTCAAAACTTTACTGTTACCCCATATTTAGCATTTCAGTTTGACATATCACAAAAGCAATTTTCGTGTAATGAACAATAAAGTTTACAAAGCTTCGTTTTGCTTTCACAATAGGTCCCTAGCCATCCTGCTGATCGAGAAGACCAGACATCCTTATTTCCTGCATCTGCTTTTGAGAATTAGAGAGGCAACCAATGGAAGGTCATGCTAATTCAGGTCATGCTGCTGTTATGGAGAAAACACTTATTTTTTTTCTAGCTCAAGACATTGAAAGACACATTTCCTAGGCAAACCTTTCATATTGATATAAATCAGTCCCCACATGATATTTTTAACTCTTAGCCTGAGAGGAAAAATAAACTATCTCCTACAAAAACATCAAACTTGAAGCCACATCAATGCTTCAAGCTAGATTACAACTTATCTCTGTGAGTCTGTCTTCCTATTTTGATGCTGTACCTCAGGCCATCCTTGCTCTCTTCTGACATCAATAAAGTCAAGAAAGCAGGGCAAGGGATTCTTATGGCACTTATTATTTTAAGAATATGGAAAGAAAATAACTGAGAAGCAGGAAAAAGCCTTTGCATATATATATGGCACATTTGCACACACTGATTTCTACCAGAAAAGCATCCACATAGGCTTTCCTTTGATGTCCAAAAGTGATTGCGTCTGAGAGAGTAGACATGGTTTCAAGCATCAGGTAAGTGAATTTCATGATGGCTGTGAAGAACGGGTGTGAGAAAGGATGTTTGGCTGTTTGGAAATGATTATGAAAGACTTTTTCTGAGAAGAAAGCATGATACAGCCTGACTTGAGTTTCATGTACTCTAGTAACAACTGTTACTATAACTGTACTTCAGCCCATAATCGTGTGGTCTCATATTTACAAACCCTGTCATTTTGTTTTTGAAATGAAAAGTGACTCCCCTAGACTTGGGTATGGGGGTTAAGTGGGTGAGAGAATTTTGGAAGAAAAGTGCATGTTTAAGGCATACTGGCTGAATAATAGATTTTTTTTTCCAAATGCCTCTTAACAAAACCAGCATAAAGAATTTCCTCACTATCCACATTTCCTGGGGTCTCACTCATAGACAAAGAACTACAAATACTAATGGCTTGTGGGAGGAGAATTAGATTCCCCTAGGGATGAGTCTGTTCAACAGTTGTCCAGTTTGGAATATACAGTCTTAGACACACACACATCACCAACAAGAATGGAATCAATGTGGTGTGTGTATGTGTACAACTGTCTCTGTCTCTTTCTCTCTCCTCCCTTTCTGTAAAAATAATAATCAAAGAAAAAGAGGGTATCAACTTGAGGGGTGGGAGAAGATTAATGGTGGTAAAGAAGAGAGGAAAGTAATATAATTCTATTTAAATTAAAATGTTTTTAAATACTTGTTTACACAATGTGCACAATACATACATACACAACAAGAAAAAGATAATGTAGACATATTGACAATGAAGGTTGGAGGGAGGACTCTAGGAGTATTCAGCTCATTTGCTTTGCAAGCCTGAGAAACTGAGTCATATATCAAATGCTCACTTCAATACCAACTGCTTATGACAGCCTTCCTGTATTATCCTATGATTCAGTACCCATGAAACAGATAGGATTCACTAGCTACAATAGCTTCATCAGTGAAGTTTGGGTTCAATTGAGAGATCCTATCTCAATGAATAAGGTGGAGAATAATGAAGAAAGACTCAGGTAATCTCTGATGTAACACACATACACAAAAGCATGCAAACCACACACACACACACACACACACACACACACACACACACACACACATATATATATATATATATATATGATAAAAGGGGGAGGTTACTAACTACAAGTAGCTATCACAGCTTTTGACTTTTTTTTTCCCTCAGGAAACCAA
>NC_034593.1:16548434-16573700 GCF_900095145.1 Mus pahari | reverse complement strand
TCAAATACTAGTGTGACCCAGCTCCTGTTATCCTGGGATCCTATTATCCTAAGATCCTGGGAGTGTTAAAGTTCGTGGAAGTGGTGTCTCCTTTGAGGACCATGGAGTTGTCTGGTCTGTTCGAAAACAAGGTAAACTAGAACTGATCAAAAGGAAAGGTCAGGAAAGGCTCTGGTGTCCTTGTTCCTGCTGTCACAGGCCTGTCACTATTGGATTGGAGCAGATGTTGTGTTCCACTCACCAGTGATCCGATGATCGCGTGTGCAGTCCTCTAGGGACAGTGTGGGTGTCCGCTGACTCTCTGCCCTAGGTGACATGGTGCTGGCACAGACCGGAAGGGCCATTGTTTCTTTTATAAAGAATGATTGTTTGAAGACAGAAACTTTTTCTTTTCCACTACATTCAGATGAAGTAAGAGAACACAGAAATCTACAAGAGGTTGTGAAAGACTTTTCTAAAGAGAATGCCTGAGGACTAGGAAAAGACTATCTTTGGGGGCAAACAATTTGTTACATTTTCTGCTGGAATGTTGACTGTGGCTTTGAAAATGTGGAGCTAAAAAGAGCTTCTTAGAATTATTTAACCCACAGTTCTTCTTTAAATTGTCTTATAATTATTTATCCACTGTGTGTGTGTTTGTGTGTGGGGGTGGGGTGGGGTGGGTGGGTGTGTGTAGGTCAGAGGAAAACTTACAGGATTCAAATATCTGTTTCTACCTTGTGAATCACAGGGATCAAACTTGATTTGTCCGGCTTGTCCAGTTCTCTGATTCCTATAACTTAAAAAAAACAAAAAAACAAAAAAAACTAATATTTTTGTTTTGAGATAAAAGAAAGTACATGCAGTTGTATGAAATAACACATAGTGATATTCTCCTTTGCCCAGGATTCTTGAGTGATAATGCCTGAAATTCTTTCAAGCGTGTGGTACAAGTTAGTGAGAAGATACATAAGAATCTACTCTATTCCAGCACGAGGATCTGAGATTGGAACCCAGCTCCCACCTAAAGACCTAGGTGTGGCCCCATGATCCTCTAACCACACACTTAGGTGGGAGGTAGTTGGAGGACAGGATTCATTGTTTCCTTTTATCCTCCCTGCAGGAGACTTTCGATTGGAAAGGATTTTAAATTTTGTTGAGATTTAAATTGTAAAATGTTCTTCACTGTTCCAGCCTTTGATCACTTTATCTAGTCTCAAAGACTTGAATTTTTCTTTCATTTTTTTTCTAGAATTTTAAAAGTTTAGTATTACATCTTTGTGTTTACAACTCTTTTGAACTTAATATTCTACCTCTCATATAAGACTTAAGCCAAAGTTCTGTTTTGCACATAAATTTATAATTATCCCTGTGTCAGTTCTTACAAACCAGCTCCTTCTCTGAGAGTCTGAAAAGGTTCATAAGTCCACCCAGAAATCCCAGTGCTATTCCCAGCAGAGGGCAGATCTTATAAGTCGTTTCTAAAATAAAGTATTTTTCTTTTTAAACATTTACTCTGTCATATTTGACTCTTGTTTTCTTAGAATAAGCACAGTACAGTATGTATTCATAGAAATGAAGGCTGTGTGGGGAGGCGCTGTACTAGCAATGCTGGCACAGAAAAAAACATCAGTACATAATTCCAAGCTTAGTAAATATTTGGTTTCCTTTCCAGGAAGGAAAACAGGGTTTAAGCTTGTAAACAGGGATAAATTTCAAACTGGTCTACTCCACATAAAAGTAAGAAAAGAAAGAAAAGCATCAACTTGTTTTATTGCAAGAATATCTTGGAATCTTTACGTATAAATACATTTCTGAAGTTACTGAATCTGACACAGATGAGATCCAAAGAGGTAAAAGTTCTGTCTCCATAGTAAGCTCAGAGTGACTTAGGTTAGAGAAGAACTGTTAAACAGAGTTGTGAAATCTCCTTATTCTGTTCCCCTGGAAACCTTCTGTCAGCGTCTTCCTTATGAATGATGCTTGGGTCATCATGCCTTTTTGAGAACAAGAAAATAGGATCAAATCTACTTGAGAAGGTTTAATGTCCTAGCATGAAAAATACCTGGCTTGGCCATGAAGCCCCAAGGTATTCTGACCATGTCTTTCTGATTTTCAAATACATCTCCAAATTATCTTTCCATGTTCTGTGATAGATGTGTCATATGTGATAGATAGATGCAAATGCCAGGGGTTGGCTTGGAACTGCTGAATGTAAGGACTCTATAACTGGAGCAGCAGTGATGAGCAGAAATGGTGGAGATTGTGGAACACAAAACACACAGTCATGCTTCACCAAAGTATGGATAAGTGATATAAAGGATAGCACATAGGTATGTCAGTGATATTCCTCTGCACATTCAATCCATCGTGAATGGAAAATATTTTAATGCATTTGTGCTGTATAAATTCAGATTTTATCCTAATCATTTGTCACATAATATGGCATCAATGTAAGATTTCTATCATATTGTGTTATAACTATTGTAGTTTTGTTTCTTATTGCTGTGACAATATATAGTAACAAAAGCTGGTATATGGGAAAAAAATTATTCCAGCTAATAGTTTTAGTTTTCATTCCAATCTTTGCAAGGAAGTCAAGGCAGGAAACTTCAAACATCTAGTCAATATCACATCTACAGTCACAGGAGAGAAAATAAATGCATGTTGGATGCCTTCTACTGCTTAGCTTGTTCTCTACAGTGTAGTACAGGATGTCTAGCCTAGGGAATGGTGCAACCTACACGGTCTGGGTCGTCCAACATCAATTAACACAACCAAGATAATCCACCCATCAATGAGCATATGGGCCCATATGATCTAGACAGTCCCCAAATGAGACTTTTTATAATTTTAGGCTGTCTAAAGTTGACAATTAAAACTAACCATCCCCCCAAATAATATAAAAATTATTACAAATACATAAGAGGATGCTTATATGCTAAATAAAAACTCTACACGGTTTTGTATATGGGGCTTTCAATAATATTTATATTGTATTAGATGGATTTATCTGCCTATATATGTATGGGAAATTCTAAGTCATTTAAAAAACTATTTTTGGTGTCTCACAAAGGTTAAAATTGTATTTAATAGGAGCCAGAATGAACTCTTCCTCCCTTAAAAAATTGTATTTAATAAACATTTTAAAGGTTCCATGGATACTAAAGGAAGCATAGTCAAAAGTCCTCCTCCTGATTAGGTAATGTGCATTTATGAATATGACAAAAATGCTAGCTTTCAACAAAATTTTTTTTCTCTTTTGTTCTCTTCAAATAGAAATAAGCACAGTATAGGTAATTTGGAAATTCATCATGAAAATTAAAGCAGGCAAAAGTAAAGTAGAATACAGCTCATGGAATAAACACTGTCTCAGATACACTGTGATGAGAATGCTAAAATAAAGAGGATGGAAGATGAGCTTCCTCCACTGAGGCCACATGCAGTCATTACCTTCTGCACACTGCAGCTGGCCTGTTGTCATGCCTCTCTTGGTTCAGATTTGTCTTTGCAGTACTCCTTGAATGATGTGTTGGGAATGCAAACCATATTTCCTCAGTGCACACCTCCGGCTTTCCACATTACTCACAGTAAAATAAATTCTACCAGTGGTCTTCCTATACCTTCTACAGCCTAGTACTCTAATTTTACCTCTAGCCTCATCTCCTGATCTCTACTTGGCCTATTCTCAGACCCCTTGACTTGTTCTCTTGTGCATCCACTCATCTCTCACTCATACAGATGTGTCCCTAGGTCACGATTCACAGAACCTGCTACCTAAGCTCACTTCCACTCACCATTGCTTTAGTTTTTTCTCTGATATTTTCTAAAACTTAGCACAGAAAATCTTATATTTGTATAACTTTCATATCTCAGAGACCAGAAATCTAAAATTAGCCACTCTGGGTAAAGCTAGAGTGCTGTCTGCAAGACCAAATGCCCTGAGAGGTTGTGGTCTCTCTCAAATCTTCCAGCCTTTGGCCGCTGACATTATGGTCTTATCACACAAAGGTCTGTATCCTTCTGGTTCTTGCCTCTCTCCTTTGTATGTGAACTTTCTCTGAGAAGAACAATTGAGTGCCTTTTATGAAAAGAACCAGAATGGCATACAGATAATGCAGAATTGTTTCATTATCTCAAGAATCATAACTTAGCCACATTTACAAACATGGCTTTTCAGATAAGATGACATTTATAGTTTCCTGAAATTAGAGTGTGCATTTGTTTGTATGATCAGTCTTTTAGTCTACAGCCTGTGTGTTTTAAGGATTCATACCTTAATAGCTTTCTCTTTCTTTTTCTTCCTCTTCTCAAACTTATAACCTAAGAAGTTATGACCTCCTAGCTAGCCCTTTACCCTTAGTATAGTTGTAGTTATCAACACAATATACCTGCTCTCAGCATTTCTACCACCTTTGCATTTTTTATGTGCATTTGCTGCTCAAAATGTCTATGTCTTCCGAGGAACAGTGTCTTAGACTCTCAGAATCTAAGAAAAGAATTTTGACTCCATTCCTATAAATTTCTCTCTTGGGATGGAGATGGACAACTGAACAATCATTTGCAAAGAAGAAGTATATCTGACCTACATAGACACATGGGTGGTGTGTAGTTGGTTAATAAAAATATCCTTAATTATTGGTGCTGAAGCAATGAATCAGTTAGCAAAAAGCTTGTCTTATAAAGATGAAGACCAGTGTGTGATCAGAGTCCACATGAAAAACAAACAAACAAACAAACAACAACCACTGGATTTGGTGCCATGCGTGCTTCTCATCCCAGCACTGGGGATATAGAGAATGGTTGATTCCAAGGGAGTTACTGGCCTAGTTGGCAAATTCTAGGTCTATCATGTGTGCACATGTACACACACACACACACACACACACACACACACACAAACCATGGAAAATGTCTGACTTAGAAATGTTTTCTATTTCTGTGATAAAACACTGTGACCAAAAGTCAACTGGAGAAGAATAGGGTATATTTTATCTTACAGCTTATAGTCCACAATCCAGAGAAGTCGGAGTAAGAACTCAAAATACGAAACTGGAAGCAAGAACTGATGCCATGGAAGGGTGCTGCATACTGGCTTGCTCCTCATTGCTCAACCTTCTTTCTTGTACCAACAATGATCATCTGCTGTGCCACCCACAATGGTCTGGGCCCTCACATATCAATCATCAGGAAAACGGACTTTCTACCAGCCAAGCTGGTGGAAGTCTTTCCTCAATTGAATTTTCCAAATGACTCTAACTTGTGTTAAGTTGATGTTAAAATGCCAACTCAGTGCCTGAAGGACAACCAAGATTGACTTCTTAGTTTCATGCATATGACCATGCACAAGTACAACTGCATGCACATGTGTATTCACATCACAAATATCATATACAGATGAAAATTTAGTAATTATTGTGGGAGTGGGAAGAAATGAGCAAAAGTACTGTGAATCTAATAAAATCTCCTCTAATCCTTAAAGATGAGAAAAATAATGGTTTAATAATGCCTGGAAGTTATATCCAACAGCAGACACACAGAATAGTGCTCACTATTCTCAGACATAATGCTCTCTCTTCTCTCTCTCTCTCTCTCTCTCTCTCTCTCTCTCTCTCTCTCTCTCTCTCTCCCTGAGCATTATCGATATAGCTCTCCCAACACCTCTCTTCTTCAGTGCTCTATGGGGCAAAACTACCTTGTTTATTCAGTTGACCATATACTAGCTGCTTTGGGGAAGTAAGCCTAGTTCTTGGTACATGTCAAGATGATTGCTCATAAAATGCCCCAGTACAAAAAAGAAGAGCATGATGACAGGAGTGAATTTTTATTGGAATTTTATGTCTTGTATAATTACATATAGGAAGAGCATATTCTTCAATCAAACATATTAAGCAAGTTTATTACTGAAAGCAAAGAAAATGGCAAACATAGGAGATATTTTTGAGGTACAAAACAAAATCAGGTTGGGTTTTTTTTTTGTCGCCATGATGCTGCTGCCAGTAGAAGAGGATTCTGCTTCCTAATCTTGTCTATGCTTCATGGAGGGAAAAAAGGAATAGAATAAAAAACAAAAAAACAAAGAAAGAAAACCATTTTTAACTTCTCTTCACATTTTTAAGAAGCAACTTAGAAAGCAATGGACGGATAGAAATCACACAGTCCTCCACACCCACTTCTCTGCTAATTCAGAATGAATTGGATTTGCACAAGCAACAGGACTTAAGCAAAACTGTTCCCATGGTTACACAGAAGGCCTTCTAAATGTGGTGCCGGATGCAGGCAGCCAAAATGACTTGACTGTTTATGTTAAATATGAAGTCTATTCCCTATTGAAATTTAATGATCTACTCTCTGCATTTTAGCAGCTTGCACCCTGATAGAATTAACATTTTGAATACATTTCAAGAGATAATTTGCTTTAGCAATTGACAAGTACTTACTCACATTTATTTGATCTCATCAATATATCAGATGAACATGCTTCCATGTACCATCAGAAACTTGATCTGTAAAATTATCCTCATGTCTGGATCCTCAAGTCCCGAATGAATTCTATTTTTTGTTTGTTTGTTTGTTTGTTTTGTTGTTTTGTTTTTGCTTTTTTGGTTATCTTGTACAGATGTTAGACCTTACACTTGGCAGGAGAACTCAGATAAAAAAAGGCACCCTTTTTCCCATTCATAACAGCTGGGCAAAATCAACAGTATTGTGGTAGACATTTTTCTAAGCCAAATCATGGTTCTCAAATTTCCAACAGGGACAACAGTTCAGATAGGGCATAGTCTGCACTCTTACCTCCAGTTTGGCTCCTCTAAGATTAACAAAAGACAAATTCTGTGTTAGGCAAAGCCAGTTGGAATTTGAACAGGAAAAGGCATACTCTGAGTGTTTTACCTGATAACCATTTAAATTTGCGATATATGGACAGTTCTTGACTTCTGCTAGCTGGAATCTACCTTTCAACACAACAAGAAAAAAAAGTCATAGAATGCCACTTGCTTATATTTATTCAGTTGAATTTAACGAACCATATACTTTGGGTAGATTAAAGGAACTATGGATACGAACACAAAATCCAGATCCAAACAACTCTTGGCCAAGTAATAGAGCTTGGCAATAAAGTAAGTTATTTCAAAGAGTGTTTCTTCTCTGCCACATGTATTCATTTCTGCCATTGTCCACTCAACTGCAACATTCACTCTCATACTCAGTCCTCTGAAATTCTCCCCTGTGAGGTTTCTTCTCTTATTCTTCTACAAAATTCCAATTCCTTAGCTGCTTTCTCTTCCTTGAAGATACCAAATCAGAACTAATATTTTTGTAAATTTTCTATGATGCCTAAGTATAAACCTGTGGCAGTTAAATTATGTGAAATTCAAATTGCAACACATTTAAATCTTGAAACACAAAATTACCAGAACTTCTATATGCTTTCTTTGTATGAAACAAAACTTTTTCTTATAAATCACAAAACTGACAAATTGGACATCCAGTAAAAATTTAATTATAATTTATCTCTTGAGATCAATGCAATCAACAAACTTGGGAATTGTCATCTGCATAAATTTATTTTGTACTAGCAAGTGGAAATGCATTCATCACATATTGATCTGCTTGTCAGGTTAATATCCACACTCAAGTTACCTCTTGGAGTCCTAATTAGTCATTTTTGAAGTAGATCATTATGATCATTGTTATGAATACTTTAGTTGAAAAATCATAGCTTTCTTCCCTATCTAGGTAGTTATTGAATGGATGGAGGTGAAACATTGTATTTTTATTATTGAAAAAACTTGAAGATTAGTTTTATTTATATTATCTAGTGTCTAGGAACTAGTATCTAACACACAACAGCTGACTGAAGTCAGAGTTGTGTCTGGATTACTGACTGTGTCCTTCCAGAGAGTGAGTTGCAAAAGTGATTCACATGCTTGGAAGGTTATTCCTCATGACTGAGTGGGGTTTGAAGGAACTCTATTCTCTCTTTTATAGATCTGGATGTATTTAAGGGGAACAGCACTCTCTAACATAATTCTACTAGAATATATAAAAGAGCAAATTGCTGACAAGTATATAAGCACTTCAGCTTCTAGGTTAAGAAAAACTGCCTACAATTTTAGTTTCTTAGTATTTATGATGAATCCATAATGCTAATATGATAAGCACTGATTAAAAACTAGTTCTACACCAGTAGTCTGTAATGTTTTGAGAATCACATGGATTACCTTGACTAACCATTGGGAAGGAAGTTTCTCATAGTGCTACTGGGGTTTTTATTTTTCTATGGTTCCTGTGGGATGTATTGTCAGCCCAAAGGAATTAACTTTTATATACATATGTATACATAGATATAAAAGTTAAGTCATATGTATATGTGAGTATATATATATATATATATATATATATATATGTATACATATATGTGTGTACATAGATGTATGTGTGGTATATCTTACATATATGTATATACACATATAACCATATGTGTATATATATTATGTATAATTATAGGTAAATAAAGATAACGTGATTTTTTGAGACTTTATCACACAACATCATTCTTCCTTCTCTTTCTGTTTTGACCTTCCTCCCCAGGTGAAGACTCTGTCTCCTTTTGCATTTCCCTCTGCCTATTACCTGCATCCTACTATTCTTCTCTCAGACCCACAACCCCTGCCCCATACACTCCTATGATTCCTTTTTATATTTCTGGTTTCTGCGGTTACTCCATGTTATATACCCACATCTGAATATTTGAAGCTAGAAACCACAGATGAAAGATAACGCATGGAGTTTATATTTCTGGGTCTGGGTCACCTTATTCAATATAATTTTTTTCTAAGTCTATCTGCTTACAAATTTCATAGTTTCATTTTTCTATTTCATTGTGCACATATGCCACATTTTTATTATTATTCATCTGAAGATGGACATTTAGGTTGGTTCCATTTTCTCTGTATTGCCAATAGGATGGTAATGGATATAGCTGAACATGAATCTGGGGAGTATGATGTATGATGTCTAGCTGGGTTACATGATAGATTTATTTTTAGTTTTTTTGTTGTTGTTGTTTTGGTTTTGGTTTTTGCTTTTGCTTGTTTGCCTTTTAGGCTTTTTTGTTACTGTGTCGCTTTTTGTCTGTCTGTTTGTTTTGTTTTGTTTTGTGAGACAGGGTTTCTCTGTGTAGCCATGGCTGTCCTGGAACTCACTTTGTAGAACAGGCTGGCCTCGAACTCAGAAATCTGCCTGCCTCTGCCTCCCAAGTGCTGGGATTAAAGGCGTGCGCCACCACCACCTGGCTACTGTGTCATTTTGAATATCCTTGACCTAGTGAAAGGGCCAAACATCTATTATGAGGTATGGCCTTGCTGGAGTACATGTGGCCTTATTAGAGGAAGTGTGTCGAGTGTGGGTAGGCTTTGAGACCTCCTCATAACTGCCTGCAAGATAGTCTTCTTCTATGTTGCTTTGTAATAAGGTGTAGAACTCTCAGCTCCTTTTCCAGCACCATGTCTGCCTGGATGTTGCCATGTTTCCTGCCATAATGATAATGGACTGAACCTGTAAGCCATCCTCAACTAAACTTGAACGAGTTCACTTAGTCATGGTGTCTCTTCTCAGCATTTGAAACCCCAACTAAGATATTTAGTCTTCTCTATATCGACTTCCACATTTCCTTCCACAGTGAATAAGGGTTCTTCTTACTCTACAACCTCACCAGCATCTATTGTTCACTGTTGATCTTATACATTTTGACTGGAATAAGATGAAATGTCAAAATTGTCTTAATATACATTTTCCTTATTGTTATGAATGGTAAACACCTTTTAAAGTATTTCTTAGTTTTGTTTTGTTTTTTGTTTTTGTTTTTGTTTGTTTTTTGTTTTTTATTTTATTGAGAACTCCCTGTTTGGATCTGTAGCACATTTCTAAAAATGAGTTTTCTTGACTCTGTCTAATAGTCTGTTTTATATTCTAGGTATTAATCTTCTGTCAGATGTGTTGCTGGCATTTTTTTTTTTTTTTTTGTTTTGCCATCTTGGAAGATCCTTCTTTATTTGACTGATTGTTTTCTTAGCTGTAAAGAAACTTTTCCTCTCAGAGACTGAAGATTAGCCCTTTTCTGAAAACACTGCATGCCTAGGACACTATGCTCTTAGATGATGATATAACTTGAATCTAACCTGAAAGCCAGTAGGCTCCTGTGGTCTGGTTTCCATGATTCCATAAAATACTATGCATGCAGCAATAGAGAAAAGAAATTTACAGTCTTATCCAGCTGTGATATCTGTGAACCACAACATGACCAGCATAGAATGATAGGCATAAAGTTGCAATAAAAAACCCTCATATTTTAGTGTTGCCAATGGTTGGCCTTAACTCAACAAGAGGGAACTCATGTGTGGCATTAGTAATTCAGCCAATTTCCTAGAGCTAGTGGTATCAGGCTCCTAGAAAAGAATCTATTAGTGCTACATTGCTATACCAGAATAATTCTTATCTATATTCTAAATCTCACATAAGGTTAGCTACAATCCCAACCCTGATCAAAGAAACTTCTCTTTCTAGCATGTGGAGGCCATCACAGAAAACCACAAATAGACACAGTGCAAAGATCAACAGATGATGGGTAGTTCACCCTAATGAGTTTGTGTGTGTCTGTATATGGCTCAGTAAGCATTGAGGAAGAGGGAGGGGAAAGCATGCAAGAGCCAGAATATCAGGATGTATGCTGCCAAGCAGACTTTCTAGGAATAGAATAAATAAGAATGGATCAATGGCAATAACAATAGACATGCTAACATGGAAGGGAGAAATTTCATGGGATCTTGCTCATAAATCAAGAACTACGGGCAACTAATGACTTCTGAGAAAAGTAGAATTAGCTGCTCCTAGAGATGAGCCTCTTTATAAGTTGTTCAAAAAAAGTTGTCAGGCTTGAAATCATATACATACAAAAAGCAAATCTGGACTTAGCATGCTGTCTTTATGTATTTGTACATGCATACACACACACACACACACACACACACACTACCACCACCACCACCACCACCACCACCACCACCAACAACAACAACAACAACAATAATGAAAGAAATAAACCAACCCATTTGTGAGTGGGGAGTATTGAAAGAAGGACCTAGAGAGAAAAGAGAAACAGCAAGAGTGGCATAATTCCACTGTTTGTAAAAATCTTAAGAAAGCAAAATATAAATAAAATGCATGAATTTTAACACTCATAAAATAACTATCAGGGCTGGGAGTCTAGATCAATAGAGACAGTACTTGTCTGTCTTATGGGAAACTTATGATTTATTGTCATAACCAAAGACTAGCTTTGTATCAAGTTGATCTAAATACAAGACACTTTTTTCTGAAGTCAAGTTTTCACATAGGCCCCAGCTGCATAAGCTGCAGAAGAAATTCTATAGGGATGGTTTGTGTGAAAGACAGCTGCTGAGAATTCTGAATAGCTCAGTGTGCTTTTGAGAGACAATTACAGAAAATGTCACACATTTGACATTGTGGAATCATGAACAGGAGTGCTGTGCCAAGTCCATCAACTACATGATTGTGACTGCAAGAGACAGATCGTATCTCTGGAACCAAGTGCCAAAAAGAACAGAGGTCTACAAAAATAAAGCTGTTTTTCCAGGAAAAGATGAGCCATTTTTTTATCCTAAACTCATGATTTCAAATACAAACATAAATGCTCATTTACACAGTAATTTGGAATCCTGCACATGTTCTCTCTATTCTTATTTCCTTACCATTTTTAAGGGAGGGGTCTGGAGTGGGGGAGGGGTACTGAGACTTTAGCAGGAAATTCCAGACAGATTTTTAAAGCAATGACTACACAATTTAGGAGAGTAAATAACGTATTTTATAGAATGGAAACAGTTAATTTCTTAGGATTGATTTCCAGAGTTCCCATCCAGCAATCCATGTGCAACATAATGTGAGATGTATTTAAATACACTAAAATAATTTCAACAGGCATGAACTATGTTGACTTTCCTGTTTTCTTGGAGCACACTCACTAACTAGTACACTTAGCACCCATCGCTTTTACTTTGTATCAAATACTTATTGTCTGAAGTGATAATGGGTAAGGGAAACACCGAATAGAGCATTGCTGTGAGCTCCTGACACATGGTGAATTGCTGTACACTGCATCATAGCACTGCCAGCCAAGATTCCTGTGTTCAGTGCAGAGCTCATTGCGGGAAGCACACACTGCCCCCACATTGCATTTTTGTCTAACAGACATTCTATAGAGGGTGATAAAAATGGAAGCCTTTCTTGTTTTGTTCAAAAAGAAGGGAAATGGAACATGGTGGATCTTGTTTTCATAAGATCACTCTATAGACATACTTTTAAGACTCATGTTTGAATGCCTGCTTATTATATCTTTAGTGAAAAATATATTAAGATAATAGTATGAGACAAAAACGAAAAAGTACTTGCATATTTGTCTCAATTTTCAGGGATACAATTTTACTTCAGATAAAATTAAAATCTTCTAGGGTGGGTAGGTGAGCCAAAAATCTATTTCAAAAGCATACTATAGATTAATCAAGAAAGAATGGATCAAAAAAGTATGATTTTTTTTCCCACAAAGCAAGATTAACAAAATAAGCAAGTCTGGATTTGCGATTACTTTAAAGCACGTTCCTATTCAACACAGCAGGGAGGGGTTTGCTACTTGGAGACATTTGCATGAGTATTGTGAGAGACCCCAGCTAGACACCATTCCCTACAGAAAACAAGGAGGACGTTGCTATACAGAGAAAAATGCATATACAATTTGAAAAGCTGAAAATGGAAACATATGTTTATAGTTGTTCTTCATTGTCAATAGTACCAACATCTGCACATGCCAGAGTCTGATATGGATTGTGATATTTGTCTCCAACCTATGTATTCTCTTCTGCATGCTTTAAATCATTACAAGGTTGCACACGATACCTATTTCAATGAAAATGCTGTGTAAATACTGTTACACTATTTGGTATAGGGATACTGAACTGAAGAACACTTATTTTCTATTATATATGCTTAGCACCATGAGTGAACATTATTTTCAAACCAGTTGTGAACTCCAAGGGCTGAATACGTACTTACATTGACTGTGATTATTCAAAACAGCCTAAGGTGTTTGTTTTATGAGTTAATTAATATCAATCAATATTAATATATATAGAGAGAGAGCATATAAACCAAACAGCAGACCAGGCCAAGGTGGTTCCATGTGGGAGAGGTTTATTGTGCAAGGATAGGGAGGCAGCAAAGCGGGTAGAAGGGCAGAGAAGAGGAAAAAGAGAAAGAGAGGGGAGAGAAGAGAGAGAGAGAGAGAGAGAGAGAGAGAGAGAGAGGAGAGGGTGATCCCCTAATTTATATAGAAAATGATGTCACACCAGTGAGGGTGGGAGCTGAGCTGAGCCAAGTGGATTGTGGGATTGAGGGTCACTGTCCTGGCAACGCAGGTCAAAGGTCACATAGTTAGGCTGCGGCTTGGAGTGTCCTGGTACTAACAGTTTCAACACTTGGTCCCCACTGGTAATGCTGTTTTGGAACCTTCAGGAGTTGTTGACTCACTGGAAGAAGAAAGTCACCATTGGGGTTGAAGCCTTTGGGATTTTTAGCCTAACCCACTTCTTGTTCACTCTGGTTCCTGAGAGCAGATGCAGTGTGACCAGGTCAGCTCTTGCTCATATTGCCATTTTTCCTGCCTATCACTTGCTAGCCAGAGCCCCACAGTTTTATATATTTCTTCCATTTTTGGTCTAAATATGACAGTTATAGTAACTATAGTTTTGTTTCTAGAAGTAAATTTAAATCATTTAGCTTGATTACCCCTAGCAGTGGCCAATGTCTAGCAAAAATGAACCCTTTAGCCTTCTATCCTACCCTGCCTGGTAAGTGGGTGGTGGGCTTTGACTCTTGGAAAGATGATCTCTACAGGTTCCCCCACACACACAAGAAAGAACCTTCACTTTCTAAAGCCACTCCTTTCCTTATCAACTTTTCCTTATCCTGCTACTGCAGGCAAAATGTTATTGTGCATTGTACAATTAAAATGCAGGTTTTTAGGCGCCGTATCTGGTTGTGATTTTTATGAACCCAATTCAATGTTGTGCAAGCTTTGCTCTCCATATATTCTGATTGGTCAATGAAAGCTGCTTAGTCATTGTCTGGGTAGGGGAGAAAATAGGACAGGACTTCCTCTCAGCCAGGGGAGGGGCAGGAGAGAGAGGATGTGAAGATAAGTCATGGGTAGAAGAGACCACAGGAAAAGACCTGGAGCAGATTACTACTAAAATGCAAGCATCCCAGGGATTTTGGCTGAGAGATGTCAGATTAGTTTAGAGTATTAAAATAGAGTAAAACCTCCCAGTTGTTGTGCATTAAAGCTTGATAAACAAATATAACAGTGCAGTCTCAATTGTAGGGGAGGTAGAGAAAAAGAAAAACAATAACAACTCTTATTAAAAAGCCATGAACATGGCCCTTTCATCACCATGTCTTCCTTGCCATGATAAAGTAACAATGCAGCTTGATGATAAACAAGAATAAATGTCTCTTTCCTTATATTGTTTCTTGTCAACGGTTTGGTCTCAACAAGAAGAAAAGCACACATATATATACAGACACATATATATAAATATACATAATACACATATACACATATATATGTATATATGTATATATACACATACATATATATATGCATATACACACACATGTAATACACCTAATATGTAATACACCTAATCTTTTTTTCTTTTTTTCTTAGATATTTTCTTTATTTACATTTCAAACACTATCCCAAACCCCATAGCCTACCCCCACCCTCCTCCCCTACACCCACTCCCACTTCTTGGCCCTGGCATTCCCCTGTACTGGGGAATATAAAGTTTGCAAGACCAAAGGGTCTCTCTTCCCAATGATAGCCGATGTGTCTTCTGCTACATAGGCAGCTAGAGACACGAGCTCTGGGGTACTGGTTAGTTCATATTATCATTCCACCTATAGGGTTGCAGACCCCTTCAGCTCCTTGGGTACTTTCTCTAGCTCCTCCATTGGGGACCCTGCATTCCATCCAATAGCTGACTGTGAACATCCACTTCTGTGTTTGCCAGGTACTGGCATAACCTCACAAGAGACCGCTATATCAGGGTCCCTTCAGCAAAATCATGCTGGCATGTGCAATAGTATCTGGGTTTGGGGGCTGATGATGGGATGGATCCCTGGGTCAGGTAGTCTCTGGATAGTCCATCCTTTCACACTAGCTCTAAATTTTCTCCAGAACTTTAGTTAAATGCGATCTTCACAACATTTGATCCTAAAGAATAGATATCCCAATGTTGTAAATTGAACTTTCTCATTGAACTGTAGACAACTAATTTGAACATGTTCTAGAAAAAAAAAATCCTCAACTGTAAAAAGTATAGCCATTTGGACTTCAACTGCACAATTGTTCTTGGTTTCTTCTTATAACTGTGTTTAAATATTTCCTGTATGAACAGAACATGACTAGATTCCATAATTCCATTTATTTGTCAATGTTGTAGTATTCTCCCTTAAGTTCCTTCTGTTTTCACACTCAGTCCCTGCATGGAGAAAAGTCAAGGAAAAGACGATGCTGTTGCCTTCTCATCGCAATCACACTAGCTTCTTTTTTGCCTGTGTGGATGCACTCATGTTGATCTTCTTCCAGACACCTTTGCCTCCCTTGAGATTGAAGGCAGAATTTTGAAATCACTGGTCAGGATCAAGGAGCAGCTTAAATAGTTGAGAACTCAGTGTCCTTTGATGAAAACTATCTATGATGCAGGGACATCTAGAAATTTGGTTATTTAGACAGCTCCTTATCATACCTCAATTTTTTTTCCTTTTTAGCACATTATTTAGAACAAATTATCCTTTGTATGTGTATAAACCCCCCTCTTCTGGATGAGTGTGGTGATATAAATACCTTTGTAACAGAAAGGTAGAAACAGTCAGGCGTGGTGGCACACGCCTTTAATCCTAGCACTTAGGAGACAGAGGCAGGCAGATCTCTGAGTTTGAGGCCAGCCTGGTCTACAAAGTGAGTTCCAGGACAGCCAAGGCTACACAGAAAAACCCTGGCTCGAAAAACCAAAAAAAGAAAAGAAAAGAAAAGAAAAGAAAAGAAGAGAAAAGAAAGGAAAAGAAAACAAAAGAAAAGAAAAGAAAGAAAAGAAAGGTAGAAACAGACTGATCACAAGGTACTTCAAAGTCATTATTTTTATTGAATATTTTATTTACATTTCAGAAGTTACTCCCTATCCTCTTTCCTGATGCCCCCCCCCAAGAAATCTACTACCCCATACCGCCTCTTTCTGCTTCTCTGATGGTGTACACCTACTCACCCACCCACTCCCACCTCCCTGCCCTCACATTCCCCTACACTGGGGCATTGAACCTTCACAGAACCAAAGTCCTCTTCTCCTATTGATGCCAAACAAGGCCATTCTCTCCTACATGTATGACTGGAGCCATGCGTCCCTCTATGTGTACTTCTTGGTTTGTGGTTTAGACCCTGGGAGCTCTGCCTGGTTGATATTGTTATTCTTCCTATGTGGTTGCAAGCCCCTTCAGCTCCTTCAGTCCTTTCTCTAACTCCTCCTTTGGGGACCCCATGAGCAGTTCAATGGTTGGCTGTGAGCATGTGCCTCTGTAGACATCAGGCTATGGCAAAGCCTCTCAGGAGACAGCTATATCAGTCTCCTGTCAGCGTACACTTCTTGACATCTACAATAGTGTCTGTGTTTGGTGACTGTATATGAGATGGATCCCCAGGTGGGGCAGTCTCTGGATGGCCTTTTCTTAAGTCTATGTTCCACACTTTGTCTCCATATTTGCTCCCATGAGTATTTTGTTATGCCTTCTAAGAAAGACCGAAGCATCCACTCTTTGGTCTTCCTTCTTGAGCTTCATGTGGTCTGTGAATTGTATCTTGGGCATTCCGAGCTTTTGAGCAAATATCCACTTATCAGTGAGTGCATTTCATGTATGTTCTTTTGTGATTGGGTTACCTCATTCAGGATGTTGTTTCCATTCATTTGCCTAAGAATTTCATGAATTCTTTATTCTTATTCTATTATTTTTAATAGATATGTAGTATTCCATTGTATAAATATACCACATTCTCTGTATCTATGCCTCTGTTGAAGGACATCTGGGTTCTTTCCAGCTTCTGGTTATTATAAATAAGGCTGCTATAAACAGTGGAGCATGTGTCCTTGTTATATGTTGGAGCTTCTTTTGGGTATATGCCCAGGAGTGGTACCTATGGAGTTTAAGAACAGCCTAGGCTGTCTGAAACCCTGTTCCCAAAACCAAACAAAACCAAACCAAACCAACCAACCAAACCAAACGAAACCAAAGGAAACCAAACCAACCAAACCAAAGGAAACCAAACCAACCAAACCAAACCAACCAAACCAAAAACCAACCAAACCAAACCAAACCAAGCCAAACCAACCAAACCAAACCAAACCAAACCAACCAAATCAAACCAAACCAACCAAACCAAACCAAACCAAACCAAACCAACCAAACCAAACCAAACCAACCAAACCAAATCAAACCAACCAAACCAAACCAAACCAACCAAACCAAACCAAACCAAACCAAACCAAAACAACAAACTTTATTTCACTTTAATTTTATTTGCTTTTTTTTTTTTAATGCAGTTTTGCTTCTATAGTACATACCTTGAACTCATAATCCTCGTAGCTCAGCCTTCTAAGTATTGGAACTATAGGCAAGCTCCATCACATTTAGATTGCACATAATTTTAAATGTCTAAAAAAACAGTAAAATGACCAGTTTGATATATCTCAGCTACACTCAAACTTGTAAAGATTTCCTTTTCTAAGAGAGTTTTCATGAAACACTTGAAATTTGCAGACATCCTGACAGACCGGTGAAACATCTAACCATGAATGGTACTAAGGACAAAGATGCTATAGGGATGATGTTCTCATTCCGACTTTTAAAAATATGAAAAATGACTGAACAGCATTGTTTTCTAGTCCACACATGTTTGGTTGTCCCTTTTTGTCTTCAGCATAACATTTACAGCTTCCTTTTGCTTCATCCACTCGTAGGACCTAGTCATAATTTTCTATTCAATGCAGCTTGTTTTCAAGGTAACCCGTATTTTTTATTAATGATACACAAGCTCTCCTAGGTGTGCATTTGAGATCATCTGATTGAGGAGATAATCACAGAAGGAATAAATGACCAATACCAAAAGCATGTTGAAGTTTAACTTTTTATTGCTGAATATATAAACATTGTGATGTTTTGAAGTAACATTGCATAAGCAAAATTATAACTGAAAATGTTTATTTTTTGAATCCATATTTCTCTGTGGGGTTATTTTTAGTTTCTATTATAGACTGCATATAGATGGATTTTAGTTTTAGCAATAATAGCTAGCATGATTTAGGTCATTTATTATGAAATTTGTATAGATCTATGTACTGAGCATTAGTTCATTTAATCTTCACCTCCAGCCCACAGGACACAATTTTACAGACTACGAGACCAGAAAATTAAGTATTTTGCCAAAGATTTCAGAGTTATTAAGAGAAAAAAAAATCCACTGGTAGACTTGAGTTTGAGAACCAAGCCATTGCTGAATGCAGGAGATTTCAATGGCATTTCTCGTTCCTAGCAGTGATGTTGGTATATGTCCCCTAGATCTTCCCAGATGAAGCATTTTTCTAACACTCAGCACTGGCTTAAGAGAACTGAGGTCCCTATGAGGAAGCTCTTAGAAATCTAAAGAAACAGAATGCTGGGCAAGGCCAAGGCTCTTTCCTGAGTGGACAGGATGAGCACAGGAAAGCTGCAGTGTTTCCCAGCTCAAAAGCGACCAGATTTTCACTGTATCCTGTGTTATGGTCTTTGAAGTGAATTCCCCAAAAATGAGGCACACCCATCATAAGCTTCCGTATCAAACACGTCCCAAAGTCAACTAGGAATGCTTCAGGAAGCCCACTGTTGGAGACTGGATTGCATATCCTTCTGTTTCTTTCTGTTAGAGAAGATAATCACACATTTCATATAACTTGAAGGAATGTAGATTAATCCAGGGGCATAATGTATCTTAAATTATACAGAGGTTAATCCAAGAAAAGGCAGGGATCAACTTTAGTGAACATTTGATCCCAGCACAGCTGAGGGATTATTTGGGTCTGTTCTTTGAATATGTCATATAGATACTATGTATTTTGTGATGGCATTCATTTCCAATGTATTTTGTGGTGGCATTCATTTCCAATGAAGGGAACATTTTATCACTAATTCTGCAAGTCAGTCATTCCTTAACTACCAACATAGTCTTAAATCTGAAGAAATGTATTTTAAAAGAGTACTCTCCCAAACAAAACAAAAATAACGTCTGTCCAGAAATTATATTGTGTGGCAGTTTATTTTCAACCATGAATGAACTGGGCTCATTCCCCCTCCCCCTCCCCACAATGATTAAACTCAATCAAATGTCAAGGAAAAGTCAAATGTGATTACTGTTGCCTGTGTGAGGAAGATATGTCCTCACAGATCTAGGAATAGAGGGAAGGCATGGTGTTCAGATGCCTGGTGAGAACCGTGCTGGATGAGAAACCACAGGTCTGACCAGAAAATGATGAGACCTGCATTTCCCTGACTCATTAATCACCATCTAGTGGCCTAAGTCATTCTATAAGTACTAAAGCAGAGGCCAGGTGATGGCTTGTTGAATAAGAGCTGCTCTTCCAGACAGTCTGGATTCTATTTCTAACACCCAAACAGCTACTTACAACAGTATGTAACAACATTCTTGGGAAGCCAATGCTTTCTTCTACCTCCTACCTCAGGTACCAAGTACCCACGTGATGCATAGACATGCATGCATGCCAAATACCCATACATACAAAAGAAACAAAATTTTAGGAAGTACAGAATAGAGCATCAATCTCTTTCTATCTATTCAGAGGGTCATTATTTCTTCAGATTTCTAGGCAAGTGAGCATGTTCAAAACCAACCAGGAGTGAAAATGTGCCTTCATCTGGAAGTCTTGCCTTCCCTTTTCCTGTGCCCCGATTGCTTCATAATCCACGGGAGACCAAAGCATGTCACTGTTCACTCCTAATTTATTAAACCTTCAGGCCTTCCCTCTCCCAAATGCCATGGGGTTATAGGAGGTCTGATCAGCATATTTTATTTTGCCCTTTTCAGGAAGCTGTTGGATACTGTTGATTTAATGCAGAAGGCAGTTTAAGAAAGATCCTGCATCCTTTCCCTCTGCCTCTATCCCTTTGAAGAAATAATACTTTGGATCCCAGCTTATCTGGTTTCTGTAGTTGTCATGTCCTTTTAGAAATCAATTGGAAGAGTTCAAATATACAATTTCACTTGTCTTTTATATAGAAAAACCACAAAATAAAACAAATGGACATTACTAGTATCCAAATACTTCTACTTCTCTTTGTTACTAATCAAGCCTCTGGATGATATGTACTATGCCAGAAACATTGTCCACCTTTCCAGGATTCCTGGAAAGGACTGGCCTTCTGTCCACATTGCTGCCTTTTGGTTAAACAGATCTCTCTACCAACTTGTTCCATCTCCTCCCTCCTATTGTTGCCCACTGCCTGGGTAATTGCTAAATTTTTGCAGCAGTCCATATTTAATCTCACATGGGTTCCAGGAGCCAGCTTGCAGCTTTGAGCTCCAAATTTTTATACCACTTCTTCACTGACATCTCAATTCATATACAAATTTCTCATGACTCAAACACTCAGTATTTGATCTGTATTTTATATATGAGCAAAATGTACTACTAATCAGATTAGCCAGCCGGTCAGGCCAAGATCATATTGAGTACCCCTGATTTCTCCATGTCTTCCACTTTTCCTCATGCTTTATACAATACCTTTCAGCTCTCCCAAAAATATATCCTGACACCCATCTCTTCATAAGACTGATTAGTAACTGATAACACGTACATTCAAGTCACATCCTCTCTGCTCCTAAGCTCCTAAAATAACCTCAAAGGTGGTTTCTATCTTTTCAGTATTGCATTTGAAAATCAGAATAGGAAAATTTCCCCTCTGCCCGTGTGCTTGAGGCTCTTTCCCACTTTCTTTTCTATTAGTTTCAGTGTATCTGGTTTTATGTGGAGGTCCTTGATCCACTTGGATGTGAGCTTTGTACAAGGAGATAAGAATGGATCGATTTGCATTCTTCTACATGGTAACCTCACCAGCACCATTTGTTGAAAAGGCTGTCTTTTTTCCACTGGATAGTTTTAGCTCCTTTGTCAAAGATCAAGTGATCATAGGTGTGTGGTTTCATTTCTGGGTCTTCAATTCTATTCCATTGTTCTACCTGCCTGTCACTGAACCAGTGCCATGCAATTTCTATCACTATTGCTCTGTAGTACAGCTTGAGGTCAGGCATGGTGATTCCACCAGAGATTCTTTTATTGTTGAGAACAGGTTTCACTATCCTGGGTTTTTGTTATTCCAGATGAATTTGCAAATTGTTCTTTCTCACTCTATGAAGAATTGAGTTGGAATTTTGAAGGGAATCGCATAGAATCTGTAGATTGCTTTGGTAAAATGGCCATTTTTACTATATTAATCCTGCCAATCCATGAGCATGGGAGATCTTTTCAACTTCTGAGATCTTCTTTGATTTCTTTCTTCAGAGACTTGAAGTTCTTGTCATAGGATCTTTCACTTGCTTGGTTATAATCACACCAAGGTATTATACACTATTTGTAACTATTGTGAAGGGTGTTGTTTCCCTAATTACACTCTCAGCTTGTTTATCCATTGAGTAGAGGAAGGCCACAGATTTGTTTGAGTTAATTTTATATCCAGCCACTTTGTTGAAGTTATCATGTTTAGGAATTAGTCATCAGGGAAATGCAAATGAAAGCAACTCTCAAATTCTACCTCACACCAGTCAGATTGGCTAAGATCAAAAACTCAGGTGACACAGATACTGGTGAGGATGTGGAGAAAGAGGAACATCCCTCCATTGCTGATGGAATTACAAGCTGGTACAAACACTCTGGAAAACAGTTTGATGGTTCATCAGAAAACTGGACATAGTACTACCTGAGAACCACGCTATAACACTCCTGGGCATATACCCAAAAGATGCTCCAACATGTAATAAAGACACATGTTCTACTATGTTTATAGAAGTCTTATTTATAATAGCTAGAAACTGGAAAGAACTCAGATGTTGGTCAACAGAGGAATGGATACAGAAAATGTGGTACATTTACACAATGGAGTACTACATAGTTATTAAAAACAATGAATTCATGAAATTCTTATGCAAATGGATAAAATTATAAAATATCAATCCAATCACAAAACAACACACATGGTATGTACTCACTGATAATTGGATATTAGCCCACAAGCTCAAAATATCCAAGATACAATTCACAGACCACGTGAAGCTCAAAAAGTAAGACCAAAATGTGGGTACTTCAGTCCTTCTTAGAAGGGGGAACAAAATACCCATGGAAGGAGATACAGAGACAAATTGTGGAGCAGAAACTGAAGGAAAGACCATCCAGAGACTGCCTCACCTGGGGATTCATCCCATACACAGTTACCAAACCCAGACACTATTGTAGATGCTGACAAGTGCTTGCTGACAGGAGACTGATATAGCTGTCTCCTGAGAGGCTCTGCCAGTGACTAACAAATACAGAAGTGGTTGCTCTCAGCCATTGAACTGAGCACAGGGTCCCCAATGAAGGAGCTAGAGAAAGGACTGAAAGAGCTGAAGGGGTTTGCAGCTCTATAAGAGGAACAACGATATTAACGAACCAGTATCCTCCAGAGTTCCCAGGGACTAAACCACCAACAAAGAGTACACATGGAGAGACTCATGGATCTAGCCACATATGTAACAGATAATGGCCTTGTAGGACATCAGTAGGAGGAGATGCCCTTGGTGCTGTGGAGGCTTGATGCCTCAGTGTAGGGGAATGCCAGGGCAGGGAAGCAGGAGTTGGTGGTTTGGTGAGCAGGGGGAAGGGGTCTGGGATAGGGGATTTGGGCAGGGTAAATGAGGAAGGGGTATAACATTTTAAATGTAAATAAAGAAAATATCTAAAAAGAAAAAAAGAAGAGAGGGAGGAAACTATTGTATGATCAGAAGAGTTATTTGTACTTCAGTGTCCATTATATTATTATCAACAATAGCCAGATAATGGCTAAGGGTCCACTCACAGACAAATAAAGAAAATGTTGTAGACAATGAAATATAATAAAACAATAGAAAGAATAAAATCCTGTTAGTTAAAAAAAGAAAATCAGAATAACTATATCAATAAAAACTGTGTATGAGATGATGCATCATCCTTTCTCCATATTAGAATTACTTCCACCATGTCATATATATATAATCCTTACTATGCCCCGTGCACTGGCTAGTTTTGTGTCAACTTGACACAGCTGGAGTTATCACAGAGAAAGGAGCTTCAGTTGGGGACATGCCTCCATGAGATCCAGCTGTGGGGCATTTTCTCAATTAGTGATCAAAGGAGGAGGTCCTCTTGTGGGTGGTACCATCTCTGGGCTGGTAGTCTTGGTTCTATAAGAGAGCAGGCTGAGCAAGCCAGGGGAAGCAAGCCAGTAAAGAACATTCCTCCATGGCCTCTGCATCAGCTCCTGCTTTCTGATCTGCTTGAGTTCCAGTCCTGCATCCTTTGGTGATCAACAGCAGTATGGAAATGTAAGCAAAATAAACCCATTCCTTCCCAACTTGCATCTTGGTCATGATGTTTGTGCAGGAATAGAAACCCTGACTAAGACACCCAACAAGGCCTTCCTTGTCCAATTGCTTACTCTACTGTACCTGCATTGACCTTCTTACTCAGGTATATGATACGCATCACTACTTTACTGCCACTCCTCTCAGAGTTCTTTCTTCTTGCTACTTTCCCCTTCTATCACCATGTAGTCCAAAATCCTTCACAAAACCCTGGCCTTTACTTATAAAGGAATCTCTCAGATTTTTCTCTTCCCTAGTGTTTACAAACCCTTCTTCCCTCCTCCTCAGTTAGTCTCAAACTCACATGCCTCCTTTCATGGCATTAGTAACTGCCCAGAAATACATATTATTACACTTCTGCATATCTGCCTCCCCAAGTAGGACGGAAGCTCATTTGAACCAACAATTTTATGTAGTCTGGAGAAAGATCCTTGCACTAGGTATATGGTCTAAGTGACTGTCTGGAATCCCAGGTACTGACGATGAGAAACATCAGGTAAACCCATCTGTCAGTCACTTATTTTTATCCCTTGGCTCAGCTAACTTTTAAAAGATAGATCTAAAATATAAATTAAAAAAATAAGATGAAAGAAAAACAAGCAGACACATCTATGTGGTTACAAAAGGAATTCTTTCTAAAAGTCTAAGTAGACTGATTTGTTTTTAAGGTTTCAAAACTTGGCTTTATACTGTCCCTAATTTAAGTGAAAAGAATCTGCTTCTCATTTTTGTACAAACCTTTAATAGGAGTGTATGGCAGGTTGATAGATATGGATCTGTTACAGTCTTCGGCAAACCATCATCCAGTGAGACCAGCACCATTTGGTGTTGATGCTTTCCTTTCTCCAGTGTGTATTTCTGGCTTCTTCAATAAAAAAATCAGGTATTTACAGGAGTGTGGATTTATCCCTATGCCTTTGATTCAATTCACTTGACCAATGTGTCCATATTTATTCAAATATCATGCAGTTTTGATTACTATAACTCTAAAGTTCAGCTTGAAAGTAAAAATGGTAATACCTCCAAATGTTCTTTCATTGTACAAGATTGTTTTAGTTATCCTAAGTTTTTTGCATTTTCATATGAAGTTCAGTAATGTTCTTTTAAGGTCCGTAAAGAATTGTGTTGGGATTTTGATAAGGATTGCGTTTAATCTTATATGATGGACATTTTTACTATATTAATTGTACTGATCCATGAGCAGAGGGCATCCTTCCATTTATTGATGTCGTCTTTAATTTCCTTTTTCAAAGACTTTATGTTTTTATGATACAAGAATTTCACTTGCATGGTTAGATTTACCACAAGATATTTTACATTGTTTGTGAAGGGTGTTGTTTTCCTCTTTTCTTTCTTTTTTTTGGTCAATATTTTATGTATAATATTCTCCAGTCTCTAAGAAAACAGTATTTAAACTATAATACTTCTATTACTGAATATTTTATTTGTAAATACTTGTT
>NC_034593.1:16528955-16548423 GCF_900095145.1 Mus pahari | reverse complement strand
TCCCTGTAGGCCAACTCTCCTCCTGTGATCCCTAGGACCTTTGGTGTGGAGTGTCCTCCAGTGTGCTCTGCTGCCTCTGCTGGATTCTCTGGAGTTGATTGTGTTCCACTCACCGGTGATCCTGAGGACCTGTGGTGTGGAGACTCTTCTGGAGCACTCAGCAGCCTCCACTGGGATTATGAAGAGATATGGCAGGGGTGGCCACGACTGGACCAGAACCCGCCTCTGGGCAGGCGGTGTTCCTTTGTCCCTTTTCCTGCTGGCACAAGCCCCATCTGGATTCTCTGGAGTTGATTGTGTTCCACTCACCCATGATCCCGAGGACCTGCGGTGTGGAGATTTCTCTGGAGTGCTCAGCTGCCTCGGCAGTGTTCCTAAAATCATGTGGGCAGTCCTCTAGGGACTGTGGACGTGTCCAACAACTCCATGCCCTAGGTGACCCGGTGCTGGCACAGACCAGAAGAGACTTGTGCCCCTGGTCAGGCCGGTTCTCTGCTTCCCTAGGGCTGTCTGAGGTCCTGTGTGTGATTGGGTTGGAGCAGAAGTTGTGTTCCACTCACCAGTGATCCTAAGATCGCTTGGGCAGTCCGCTAGAGACCTTGGGGGTGTCCGACAACTTCACATCCTAGGTGACCCCTCCTGTTTTCTTTCTTAACCTGTTTATTATTTGTATAAAAGAGGACTACTAAATTTTTTGAGTTGACCTTGTATCTATACACTTTCCTGAAGGTATTTATCAGTTATAGGAGTTTTCTACTGGAATTTCTGATGACACTTAGGTCCACTATCATACCATCTTCATAGCAACACTTTTACTTCTTCCTTTCTGAATTTTATCCCTTTGATATCTTTCAATTGTCTTATTGCTTTAGTTAGAGCTTCAATACTATATTGAATAGATAAGGAAAGAGTGGACACCCTTGTCTTGTCCCTGATTTTAGTGGAATTGTTTTGAGTTTCGCTGTATGTAATTTGATATTGACTATAGGTTTACTGTAAATTGCCTTTATTATGTTTAGGTATATACCTTAAATTCTGATCTCTCCAAGACTTTTATTCTGAAGGGCTGTTGGATTTTGTCAAAGGCTTTTCAGCATGTAATGAGAATGATCATGTTTGTGTGTGTGTGTGTGTGTGTGTGTGTGTGTGTGTGTGTGTGTGTGTGTTACCTCTTTCAGTTTGTTTATACGGTGGATTACATTGGCAGATTTTCCTTTGTTGATCCATTCCTGCGTTTCTGGAATGAAGCCTTCCTTGATCATGCTGGATGGTCTTTTTCATGTGTTCCTGAATTCGGTTTGCAAGTATTTTGTTCAATATTTTTACATCTATATTCATGAGTGAAACTGGTCAGCTGTTAAAAAACAATGACATCATGAAATTTGCAGACAGATGGCTGGAACTAGAAAAAAATCATCCTGAGTGAGGTAACAGACCTAGAAAGAAAAAAATGCTTCAAACTCACTTATAAATAGTTAAAAGCTGTAAATTGAAAGATAGTCATGCTACAATCCTTAGACCCAGGGAGGTTAAGTAACAAGGGTAGCTTAAGAGAGGTATTAAAAAGATCTTCCTCTTAGGGAGGAATGAAATAGATAACAAGGGTGGGGTTTGGAAAAGGAGGGATCAGATGAGGAAGAAAAGAGAAAATACTAGAAGAAACTTCTGGAACTGGGGGCATTTCAGCAGTGGAAAATCCATAGAATTTATGAGAGTAAACCTAGAAAATATTTTAATAATGGGGGACATAGAACCTGAACCTGTCATCTTCTGTTACCAGGAAGTCCTAAAGTGGGGAGATTGGGACAGCAACCCAGCCAGGAAACAATTGACCCTCAGGTTGTTCTGGCTGAGGGGTTCTGGGTTGAGAGTCTAGCATAACTGTCATCAGAGAGACTCCACCTAGAATCTGATAGGAGCAGGTACAGAGTCCCACAGCCAAACATCCAGTGAGGCTTGGAAAATACTGAGGAGGATGTGAGGAGAAAGAATTGGAGGAGCCAGAGAGGTCAGGGACACTACAAGAACATGGATCACAGAATCAACTGACAAGGACTTATGGGGGCAATCAGAGAACAGAGGTCCTATAAGGGCATGAATTAGGTCCTTTGCATATTCGTTATGGCTGGGTAGACTGGTGTTCTTGTGGGATCTCTAGCAGTGAGAGTGTGGGTTTTTCTGAGTCTTTTTGCCTGTTTGAGGGACGATATTCTTCCTACTGTGTTGCCTAGTCCAGCACTGGTGTGATGGTAAATGCCTTGGGTTTTTTTTTTTTTTTTTTTTTTTTGCAGCTTGTTATGCAGTGTTTCATTGATGTCCCTGGGAGGAATGCTCTTTTCTCAGGGGATGCAGAAAGGAGCGATGGATTTGGGGGAGAAGGGATGAAGGGGAGAAGTGCAGTGAAAGTTCAGTTGGGATGTATATATGAGAGATTGATAATCATCATCTTCACAACAATAATAATGTTAAAGAGATTATGGCAACAATTCTTTTTTTTTTTCCTTCTCTTTTGCTAAAAGTTGTCTTGGTCATTGTTGTTATTATTTTATTTACATTTCAAATGTTGTCTCCCCTTGTGGGTCTCCCCTCTGCAAACTCCCCATCCTATCCCCACTCCCCTTTGTCTATATGAGCATGCTCCTCCACCCACCTACTCACTCTCTCCTAACTGCTCTAGCATCTCCCTAAGCTGTGGCATCAAGCCTTCACAGGACCAAGGGCCTTCATGCCTGTTGATTCCAGACAAAACAACCCTCTGGCTACATATATACCTTGAGCCATGGATTCCTCCATGCATCCTCTTTGGTTGGTGGTTTATTCCCTGGGAACTCTGGGTGGCCTGGTTAGTTGATATTGTTGTTCTTCCTATGGGGTTGCAATCCTGTTCAGCTCCTTGATTTCATCCCCCAACTCTTGCATTGAGTCCTAGGACTTAGTCCTATGGTTGGCTATAATTATCTGCATCTGTATTAGTCAGGTGCTGACATCAATTCTCAGGGGACACCTATACCAGACTTCTGTCAGCAAGTGTTTAGCAATGATTGCAGGGTGATTGTCCTAATGTGCATTAGTAGTATATAACATTACCAATGGTGTTTGGGTATGGTGTCTGCAGATCGGATGAATCCCTAGGTGGCACTGTTACTGGGTGGCCTTTCCTTCAGTATCTGTTCCATTTTTTTTTCTCCCTGAGTTTCCTTTAGGAAGGAACAATTCTGGCTTAAAAAATTTGAGATGGGTGGATGGCCCCATTTCTCAAATGGGGCCCAGGGCTATCTACTGGAGGTGGTCTCTACAGGTTCTATCTCCCCCTTGTTGGGTATTTTGGCTAGTGTCATTTCAATTAAATTCTGGGTACTTCTTCCCTGACATCTGGAACTTTCTAGTGGCTAACCCCGAGTTCTCCATGCCCCATTGCTACATATTTTTATTCATTTTCCTGACCCTATGTATTTCTTTCCTATTTCTTTCCATACATAATACTGCCCCCTTCACTTACCTCCCCTCTTCTCTCCCTCACAGGTCCCTCCTTCCCTCAACCTCTCATGATTATTTTGTTCTCCATGATAAGTAAGATAGAAACACTCACACTTTGGTCTTCCATCTTAAGCTACATATATTCTGTGAGTTGCATCATGGGTATTCTGAGCTTTTTGGCTAATACCCACTTATCAGAGAGTACATACAATGTGTGTCCTGTTGTGTCAGGGATACCTCACTTAGAAAGATATTTTCTAATTCCATCCACCTGCAAATTTCATGAAGCCATTGTTTTTAATAGCTGAGTAGTAATCCATTATGTAAATGTACCATATTTTCTATATCCATTTTTCTTTTGAGGAACATGTGGGTTGTCTCCAGCTTCTGCCTATTATATATAAGGCTGCTATGAACATAGTTATAGATGTTAGAGCATCTTTTGGGTATATGCCAAGAAGTGGAATAGCTGGGTCTTCGATAGAACTATTTCCAATTTTCTGAGGAATTACCAATTTATTTTCCAAAGAGGTTTCCCAGCTTGCAATCCCATCAGCAATAATGGGATATTCCTCTTTATCTACATCCTTGCCAGCATCTTCTGTCACCTGAGTTTTTGACCTTAGCCATTCTGACTGGTATGAGGTAGAATCTCAGGGTTATTTTGATTTGATTTTCCCTGATGACTAAGGATGCTTTTTTGGGGGGAGGGGGGTTGTTGTTGTTTGTTTGTTTTTTGTTTGTTTGTTTGTTTTAAGTGCTTCTTGGCCTTTTAAAATTCCACAGTTGAAAATTCTTTCTTTAGCTCTGTAACTCATTTTTAATAATGTTATATGGCTCTTTGAAGGCTAACTTCTTAAGTTCTTTGTATATTTTGGATATTAGCCTTATATTGGATGTAGGGTTGGTAAATAATTTTTCCCAATCTGTAGGTTGGCCATTTGTCCTACTGACAGTGTCCTTTTTCTTACAGAAGCTTTTCAATTTTATGAAACCCCATTTGGCAATTGTTAATCCTAGAGCCTGAACCACTGGTGTTTTGTTCAGGAAATTATTATCCCTTGTGCTGATATGTTCAAGGCTCTTTCCCAATTTCTCTTCTACTTGATTCAATGTTTCTGGTTTTATGTAGAGTTTTTGATCCACTTTGACTTGAGCTCTGTACAAGGAGATAAAAATGGATCAATCTTCATTCTTCTACATGCCAACTATCAGTTGAAGTAGCACTATTTTGTTGAAAATCCACTGTAAAATTTTGATTTCTTTGTCAAAGTTCAAGTGACTATACATGTGTGGGTTCATTTCTGAGCCTTCAATTCATTCCATGGATCTACCTGCCTGTCTCTGTACAACCATGCAGTTTTTTTCACTATTGCTCTGTAGTACAGCTTGAAGTCAGGGATGGTGATTTCCCCAGAAGCTCTTTTATTGTTGAGAATAGTTTTCACCATCCTGTTTTGTTGCTGTTGTTGTTTTGTTTTGTTTTTTAATTCCAGATGAATTTAAAAATTTTTCTTTCTTTCTCTGTGAAGAATTGAGTCAGAATTTTGATGGGAATTGCAATGAATCTATTGGTAAGATGGCCATTTTTACTAGGTTACTCCTGTTGATCCATGAGCACAGGATATCTTTCCATCTTCTAAGGTCTTCGATTTCTTTCTTCAGAGATTTAAAACTCTTGTCACATAGACCTTTCACTTGCTTGGTTAGAGTCACTCCAAGATATTTTGTGTTATTTGTGACTATTGTGATGGGTGTTGTTTCTATAAGTTCTTTCTCAGCCTGTTTACCCTTTGAGTAGAGGAAGGCTACTGGTTTCTTTGAATTAATTTTATATCCAGTAACTTTGCTGAAGTTTTTAATCAACAGTAAGTATTCCTTGGTGGAATTTTGGGGGTCACTTATGTATACTATCATATTCTGCAAGTAATGATATCTTGACTTCTTCCTTTCCAATTTGTATCCCATTGACCTTCATTTGTTGTCTAATTGTTCTGGCTAGAACTTCAAGTACTATATTGAATAGATATGGAGAGAGTGAGAAGCCCTTTCTTAAAATTTATTTATTTATTATATGTAAGTACACTGTAGCTGCCTTCAGACACTCCAGAATAGGGCGTCAGATCTCGTTACAGATGGTTATGAGCCACCATGTGGTTGACTGGGATTTGAACTCCGGACCTTTGGAAGAGCAGTCGGGTGCTCTTACCCACAGAGCCATCTCACCAGCCCCGGGAAGCCCTTTCTTGTCCCTGATTTTAGTGGAATTCCTTCAAGTTTCTTTCCATTTAATTTGTTGTTGACTATTGTTTTGCCTTATATTGCTTTTATTATGATTAGGTATGTGTCTTGAATTCCTGATATTTCCAAGACTTTTAACATGAAGGAGTACTGTCTTTTGTCAAAGACTCTTTCAGAATTTAATTAGATAATCAAGTGGTCTGTTTCTTTGATTTTGTTTATATTTTAATATAGTGGATTAGGTTGATGGATTTACATATATTGAACCATCCCTGCATGCTTGGGATGAAGCCTAATTTGTCTTGATGAAAGATCATTTTGATATAGTCTTGAATTCTGTTTGCTTATAATTTTATTATTTTTGCATAGATATTCATAAAAGAAATCTGTCTGTAGTTCTCTTTCTTTTGGGGGTCTTTGTATGGCTTAGATATAAGCATAACTGTGTCTTCATAAAATGAATTGGGTAGTGTTTCTTCTGTTATAATTTTGTGGAGTAGATTGAGAAATATTGGTATTAGGTCTTCTTTGAAGGACCGATAGAATGCTACACTAAAACCATCTGCCCTGTGAGTTTTTTGGTTGTGATATTTTTAATGACTGCTCCTATTTCCTTAGGAGTTCTGGTACTGTTTAGATGGTTTATCTGATCCTGGTTTAACTTTGGTACCTGGCATCTGTCTAGAAAATCATTCATTTCATCTAGATTTTTCCAGTTTTGTTGAGTATAGGCTTTTGTAGTATGACCTGATGATTTTTGGCATTCCCTCAGTTTCTGTTGTTATATCTCCCTTTTCATTTCTGATTTTGTTATTTTGGATAATGTCTCTGTGCCCTCTAGTTAGTCTGGCTAAGGGTTTATCTATCTTGTTTATTTTCTCAAAGAACCAGCTCCTAGTTTTGTTGATTCTTTGTGTAGTTATCTTTGTTTTTACTTGGTTGATTTTGGCCCTTAATTTGATTATTTCCTGCTTTCCACTCCTTTTGGGTTTATTTGCTTCTCTTTGTTCTAATGCTCTCAGATGTGCTATTGTGTGATATCTACAATTTATTTATGCAGGCACTCAAAGCTATGAATGTTCCTCTTAGCAGGGCTTCCATTGTCTCTCATGAGTTGCTGTACCTTCATTTTCATTATATTCTAAAAAGTTTTTAACTTTTTTCTTTACTTCTTTCCTCACCAAGTTAACATTGAGTAGAGAGTTGTTCAGCTTCCAGGAATATGTGGCCTTTCTGTTAATTTTATTGTTATTGAAGACAACATTTAGTCCATGGAAATCTGATAGAATGCATGGGGCTAATTGAATCTTCTTGTATCTGTTGAGGCTAGTTTCCTGTCCAACTATATGGTCAATTTTGGAGCAGGGCATATAAGTTGCTGAGAAGAAGGTATATTCTTTTGCTTTAGGGTGAAATGTTTTGTAGATATCTGTTAAGTCATTTGGTTCATAACTTCTGTTAATCTCACTGTGTCTTTATTTACTCTTGGTTTCCATGATCTGTCCATTAGTGAGAGTAGGGTGTTGAAATCTCTCACTATTATTGTGTGAAGTTCAATGTGTGCTTTGAGCTTTAATAACATTTCTTTTCCAAATATGGGGGGCATAGATGTTCAAAATTGAGAATTCATCTTGGTGGATTTTTTCCTTTGACAAGTATGAAGCATCCTTCCCCATCTTTTTTGATAACTTTTGTTTGAAAGTCTACTTTATTTAATATTAAAATGGCTACTCCAGCTGGTTTCTTGAGACCATTTGTTTGGAAATTATTTTCCAGCCTTTTACTCTGAGGTAGTGACTGTCTTTGTTATTGAGGTGTATTTCCTGTATGCAGCAAAATGTTGGGTCCTGTGTATGTATCCAGTCTGTTAGCCTATGCCTTTTTATTGGAGAATTGAGACCATTAGTGTTGATAGATATTAAGGACCAATGATTGTTGCTTCCTCTTATTTTTGTTGTTATAGGTGAAATTATGTTTGTGTGGTTTTTTTTCTTTTGACTTTGCTTTGAGCAGATTAATTTCTTGCTTTTACTTAGGTATAGTTTCCCTCCTTGTATTGGAGTTTTACATTTATTATTCTGTGTAGTGCTGTATTAGTGAAAAAATATGTTTAAGTTTGATTTTATTATGGAATATCTTGGTTTCTCCATCTATGGTAATTGAGAATTTTGCTTGGTATATTGCCCTGGGCTGCATTTGTGTCCTTTTATGGTGTGCATGACATCTGTCCCAGGATATCCTGGCTTTTAGAGTATCTGTTGTGAAGTTTAGTATAACTCTGATAAGTCTGCCTTTATATGTTACCTGATCATTCCCCCTTACTGCTTTTCATATTCTTTCTTTGTTCTGGGCATTTGGTGCTTTGATTATTATGTGACAGGAGAAATTTCTTTTCTGGTGTAGTCTATTTAGGGTTTTGTATGCTTCTTGTATGTTTATGGCTATCTCTTTCTTTAGGTTAGGAAAGTTTTCTTCTATAATTTGGTTGCAGATGTTTACTGGCTCTTTGATTTGGAAATCTTTGCTCTCTTTTATACCTATTATCCTTTGGTTTGGTCATTTCATTGTGCCCTGGATTTCCTGGATGTTTTGAGTTAGGAGATTTTTGCTTTTTTGCATTTTCTTTGACTGTTGTGTCAATGTTTTCTATGGTATCTTCTGCCCCTGAGATTTACTCTTCTATCTCTTGTATTCAGTTGGTGATGCTTGCATCTGTGACTCCTGATGTCTGTCTTAGTCTTTCATCTCCAGGGTTGTCTTGCTTTGTGATTTCCTTATTGTTCTTATTTCCATTTTTAGATCCTGGATGGTTTTGTTCAATTCCTTCACCTGCTTGTGTTATCCTGTATTTCTTTAAGTGGCTTATGTGTTTTCTCTTAAGAGCTTTTGCCTGTTTACCACTGTCCTCCCATATTTCTTTAAAGGAGTTACTTATGTCATCCTTAAAGTTTTTTATCATCTTTATAAGTACTGAAGTGGCATTAGCTTCTGTTGCTTACATTCTTGTCCTTTCCTCTTACTATCTGGTTATCTCTTTTGTTAATTGGCCTTGCCATCTGTGACTATAGCCTCTCCCTCCTTGAGCCTGTTTGTTAGGCTTCCTTCTGGCAGACTGTCTCTGAGTGTGGGAGGTGATCTGGAGAGCCTGATTTGTGAGCCTGGCTGTGTCAGGACTCCTTGTGTTCAAGCCATGCCTGGGTGTGGATGGGGTGGGGAGGGCATACAGGATCTGCTACAGGGTGGAGGTGCAAACAGGAGGAAAAAATGTGTCTCCACTGGGCAGGACATTCTGTGTCCCAGTTACACCAGGTATTGGGGTGGGGTTTGTGAACCTGGTGGTGTCAGAACACCTGGAGATCTAGCAGTCTCTGTGTGTGAGTTGGGTAGGGGTGGGGTCTGGAGCAAACAATTGCAACAAGTCTTAAACTTCAATGCTGTTAATATGTAGGGAACTTTGTTGTTGAATACGGCGTTTACTTCTAAATCCTATTTTGTTAAGGAACCTTCAGCTGGCCTCCAAGCAGCTGCTCCTTGTGCCACCCCGAGAGATACTGGCCTGAGATTTCCAAAATTCTTTTCAGAACTTGGAGAAAAATAGACACACTCTTATATGGTCCTACAACAACGGAGACTAAGTTCCGTCACTCTGGTGCCCAATTCTGAGTTCCAAAGAAGTAGCTCATTAAGAGAGATACCTGTCAGGCACAAAGAAGTCAGGTGGTTGGTGTCAATTGGAAGTGAAACCCTGAAGGAAAAGTTAGCATTGCAGGAAAAGTTAGAAATCCCAGGCAAAGGAGGCAAAGACAGGAATAAACACTTTAGTAGCCCAAGAAGAATACAAGGGGTAAGGAGAAGCTCATGATGAATAGCAGAGCCATTTACAAATACAACAAAGATTCTACAGAATCCATTTTGTTCAGCCTCAGTTCAGCTGGGGAGCTGAGAGGTGGCTCAATGGATAAAATGGTTGCTGTGAAAGCTATGAGTTCAGAGAAAGACACTATCTCAGATCCAAGAAAAAGCCCTCAATGTCAACCTCTGGTTCCTCTACCCCCAACACTACCTACGCTCTCTCTTTATCCATAGGCAGTATAGACATTTCTTCATGTCAGCAACATTTATATTATTTACTCTCCAGGACACTCAAGATGAGGTTTCAATAGTTTTAGTTTGTAGATAAGGTAAATGTCTGCTTTAGGTGAGGGTTCTGTAATAAGAGTTGGAAGCCAGGAATTGAAGGGAGGCTAGAAGAGACAAAGGGGCAGGGAGAATTTGCTATATGCTTTACAGTTTTAATTCTTGGGAAAAATGCCATTATAACACTATTAATGCTACTTATCATTTTCCAAAGTTATGAATTCAGGTGAAACAATCCACTTCCTTCTTAATTGTGCTTTCATATGATAGTAAAAGATGTCCTGCATATCTGTCTTTGTCCCTTTGAAGTATAACATTGACTTTCACAAAAGTTATTCATGACATTCATTGAGAGCTTTTAAATGAGAAAAAGCAGGTTCTGAAGATTTGATTTTCCCTCTTAGACACCAAAACATTCCTATCCATGCTAATTTTCAAATCTAGGTGTCTGCCATGGTTCAAGTCTAGCAATTTTTCTACAGGCTGCCACATCTATGTGCTACCATGAGCTGAGGATAAGAAACATTGGCATTCAGAGGTTCTCCCCATACAGTAACCACACACCTGTACAGGGCATAGAAGGGTCCACCCACTCTCAGGGTGTGCTAATTGGTAGCTGAGGTGAATATTCCAGTTTGATAGCTGAAACATAAAGAGGAGGCTGGGACTTACCATGTTGCTCACGTCTTCTGAGCCCTTCTGTTTGCATTGACACTTTTTATCTTCCATTTCTATCCTATTTGCACGTTCTGGACATGTAGAACATTTCAAAACACCAAACACAGAACCTCATTTAGTTACCAGACACTAGTCCCTACTTCTTAATTCTAATTTTCTTTGGTGAAAGACATTGATTCTAATCCCATACCAAATTCAACTCTGACACCATTTTCTGACTGGCCCCTTGTCAAAGTCTGTCCATCTATATTAGAATATTAAGCCATCTCATTATACCTAGCCATTCACACAGTGGCACCATGACTTCAAGATCATATGAGGGGAAAGGGAATATCAGAAAGTGGGTCTTCATTAAAATTTACAGTCAATTTAACCTAGTAAATAAACACTACTTCTGGCAATTTTTGAGATTCAAGGCATAGGGACCTGGAACCCAGAAGGACTTTACATTTGGGTTAAAGGTGAGATCACAGTCCTGGAGATTCACACTTTGCTTGCATGTTTGTCTTGCCTGTGCCACAAATGCAGGAAGCTTATCAAGGCAGAAACCTGCTTCCTTCCTTCCCTTGCAAAGCTGAATAGGTGTGACCTGACCCAAAAGAAGCACTGTTAAAAAAAAAACCATTCCTGATGCAGAGGGGCAGGCAGCCCAGAGTGGAATGCAGGCTTTACTACTTTGTTCTTTACTGGAGTTTTAGTAATTTAATTGTCAAATAGTGGCTGTGATAATGTGATACCTTGGAAGTTCAGCAGGTCTTTTGTTCTGGCCACTGTACCTAGTAGGTGGCACAAAGAATGTGTTCAGTCAGTGTCTGAGGCTGCAAGCAATGGAACTGGGTAAAAGTCTGAAGAACAAAAGACTCTCATTATTTGCAGACTAATGGTCCTGCAGAATTTGTGTGTCCTGGCCCCCTTCCAGACTTTAGATTGGGCTCTCTTTGGTCCTGCTAAAGCTAGGTACACAACAATTCTAAGAGTGGAGATTAGCATGGGGACTGCAGAGCCAGGTTTTGCACAGGCTCATTGTCTCTTTCAAATGATGACTGCAACATTTTTGCTAAAGTTCTTAAAGCTCAGACATAATTATTCTTGAGGTATAAGCCAACATAATGGTTATAATATAATACATAGCCAATTAAAAGCTATCTATGGCCCTCTTATCTTTTTTCTGCTCCCACTTTCTTTTGCCCATGTTAGGAGGCCTGGAAAGACGTAGGCACCATAGTGCAAAATTCTACTTAAGTATCACTCCTAGAATTACCTGGCTTATGTGCCCTTGCACACAGCAGTTCTAATGTATCACCCAGAATGTTTCCCCTCCTCTTTATTTCTCTGAAGCTGCAATAAGCAATCCTGTGTGACATCCCCTGTAGTGCGGTTGCCAGGCAGCAGTAAGAGAGCTGCAGGCAGGAGGCAGGAGAACTGGAAGAAGAAAAGAAGAGGGATGCCAGGAGGAGGAGGGGAGCAGGACTTTGGGAGTTGGGGGATGGGCTCAGAAAACTGCTGATCTAGAATTCTATCTTCTTGTCAGCTTTCATGTTCCCAGCACATAATGAGCCAATAAACTGAAGCTTAGTGGGGAAATAGAAATGGAGAAGAAACAGTGGGATGTTGTCCTTAAGTGAGGTGTCAGTGATGTTTCTTATTTTGTGAAGGGTAGGATTCAGAAAGCTTTTACTTTTTCTCTCAAACTTTGGTCCTTGGCAAATGTAGCTATACACTTCTAAAAGGGCACAGGCTCTCCCTGGGCTGGATTTGCTCCAAATCAGTACTGATTAGCACATAAAATCTCCCAGACCTTCCAGTATTGCACCTGGGGAATAGCTAAGTGATACACAAATAATTGGAAAGGTTCTATACCTCCCAGCTGTCATGTATGGAAGAGGAAAGCACAGAGAAATAGACCCACATGGCTCTTTTAGTAATAGAATTGGGAGGAGGTGCCATGGGCAAGTCATTCAAGGTGATTCCAGAAGGCAGCCTTCTCACTCTGATTTTTCTTTAGCATTCAAAATTTGGAGCCACTGTTAAACCTCTTCAACCCTTCATCTCAGCTTGGAAAGAATCTTGCTCTAATGAGATTGAACTGGCATCTTAGCAGAAGGGACCAGCATAGATGGCACACAGGTCCCTTTGTGCCTGCCTGGATATTCCCTAGCCCAGTACATCTTGCCTTTTGCCAGCCTCCCAAGCTGTCTAGGACTAGGTTGAACACTCTCAAGTGGTGACATACAATGAATTTTATTTAGATGTTTGATTATTCTCATTTATCAAATAGAACATGAATAGAAGGTTTGCACAGAACAAACAGTGCATTTACAGAGAACTTTGTGTACAGATGCATATTCTCAGGCTCTGAAGTTTCTAGTTATTCTTCTCAAAAGTTGCATACACAATGTCTGGAAGAAAAACCTGGGGCAAAACTTGATAAGTGGCGAGATGATCAGAAAGAACTCAACCTTGTATAGGAAATATAGTAATTACTATATTTCAACTTCAGTGTAGAAATGGGAGTCAAGGTAGAATTGGAGGCCCAGCTGTGGCGACGTGCTGTATGGCAGATGCTGCTGCTGCCTCTGCACCTTCAGACTTGTTTCTCCTTTACAGTAGCCTGGATTCAAAATCCAAACTGAGCTCATGGAGCACTCAATCAAGGAGAGTTTGTGATTTTTCTGAACATCCTGGGATGAAGAATAAGTGTCAGAAGAATGGTTTTCTTTTGCATACACCACAGAAAGATATAAGAAGAAATATGAGGTCAATATATGGTTTAATCTATAAAGTTATTACCACTAAATTATGAGAGCCTGACATTGATTCCCAGGGCCCACATTAAAAAGAGCCTGGATGCAATGCTGCTGCTTACAAACCCAGACACTGAGAGACAGACACAAATGGATCACTGAGGCCTATGAGTTAGCTAGCCCAGATGAACTGGAGTTCCAGGAAACAAGAGATTCTTCTTCAACAAACAATGTGGAGAACTAACAACTTGGGAACACTTCTGAGGTTGATCTCTTAGCTCCACACACATGTTCAGACTCATGAGCACACACACACACACACATACACGCACAAACACACACACACACACACACACACACACACACACACACACATACACACCATGAAGAATGGGTACTGCTGGTATTCTGTCTAAATTCCACAATTCCTGGTAGGAGCCAGGTATGCTCCTCCCCACAATTACCTGGCAACAGCCAAGTATGTTTGGCCCACTATAAAAGGGGCTGTTTGCCCCCTCCTCTCTCTTGCTCTCTTGCCTCTTGTTCCCTAGCTCCCCCCTCTCTTCCCATTGCCTTCCTCCCCCTCCTCCATGTGGCCATGGCAGGCCTCTACATCTCTATTCTCTCACTCTCTCTACCTTTCTCCGCCTCTGCTACTCTCTTAACTCCCCTCCCCATGCCCTGAATAAATTCTACTCTATACTATACTGTCCTGTGGCTGGTCTTTCCAGGGGACGTGGAGGCACCCTCTCCCCCCACACCCTGCCAGAACATATTCTTATAGCTCTTTCTCTTTTTATGATCACAACAGGTACAGCAGGGATTAATCAAATACAAGTGTCTGAATGTAAGAAAGCAAGGCTCTTCTGTTCACAGAAACTAGGGCAAGAGCAGCCTCTCTCTGCTCTTTCTTGGAAGGCTAACACTTCTCCCTAAGGAACTGCAAAATATTTACAGACACTTGAACTCTCTAGGAGGCACAGTTAAAATAGGGACATTACAGCTCCCTGCAAGCTACTGTGATTGTAGTTTTGTCACTCCCACACATCAGGGGGCACTAATCAGTGAGGCTGCCTGTCTGCTTGACCAAACCAGTTAACTGCAGTCTCCATAGTGCTTCCCTGAAAACTGGAGATGAAATAGCACACTATTTTCTTTTCATGTAAAATTGTGCTTTTAATAAAGGCAAGGCAAAAAATGCTCTTGAGTCTGCTTCATAATTGTGCCACAATGGAAATTTCTAACAAGGCCAGCAGAGATTTTGCATTTTGGACTATGTGTATTTATCTTTTTGAATTTTGTTTTTATTTTACCAAAGTTATGAATGAGTTATTGAATGATGGGAGCTTATCCCAAGTCTCATTCAGTCCCTAGCGTCTGTATGCTAACCACTGCCATGTGATCTAATAGTAGAGTTCAGATCTAGGACTTGAGAGGGGTGAACGGTGCTCATCCTCAGGACACTCTTATTGTCATCTCCTTAAGCTGTGATAGGAGAAGACACTCAGTTGCATGAGGACATTTTATGATAGTGCTGACTGTAAAATGTAAATGCTTCAAATTTACCAACTTTTCTCTATCTTGAAGCATCTATGAAGGTTGCACGGAATGTGTAATCATAGGAGTGGGACCTATGTCTCTTGGAGATTGGCAAGCCATTTATGTGAGAAATATCTTCATTTAGTGTATTATTTTTTTCTACACAGTGAGACAAAAAGATTATGACAGACAATTAAGGAAATAACACAAAGGAACAGAAATACCATCTATTACTAAGACTGGTCTAGTAGAAATTAAGGCTAAGTTATATTTGTCTGTTTAAGTCAGTTGAAACAGCCTTGGCAAGTTTCATCTTTCTGATACGATGACAGTGCCTAGAATACACCCTTCTTCCAAACACCTGTGGGGAGAACGTCTACCATACAAATAACACCTGGCACAGCCTTCCTCAAAATGCCATGTTGCTGAAAAGGGTGTTAAAACAATTTATGATGGGGGTGGTGTTTTTTTTATTTGCAATACAATTAAGAAAAGACTTGATCCAAACCTATCTCAGATGGAAGCCAGACATAAGTTTCAAGGCAGATAAAGAAAAATATAATCTGCATCTTCCTTTGGGAAGATATAAAATAAAATCCTGTCCCAGCTGTCAGGGAAGGTGTATTAACAGAAAAATAAAATAATAAAATAAAATAAAATAAATGCCTGTGCTCAAATCCATTGCATATCCATTTTGTAAGCATTGCCGTTTTTCAAATCTCATGCATTTTTTTTTAGAGTTTCCACTGGTGATCTCCAAGTAGATAAATGGATCTGGTCAGAAGCCAGTTCATTCCCATCCTATCACTTTCTTAAGAATAACAGATATCCTACATGAAACCTGCACACAGCTGTGGTAGGCGAAGAAGACAGATGAAGCATCGGAAGAAGAATGGATATCAAAACCAATTAAAGTAAAGCATATTTTTAAAAGCCTCCTTAAATTATTCACGTTGCAGTACTGGAAAAGCAGTGCTTTCTGTCAGCCTTTTATTCTCAAATACTTTGTTTTTTGTTTCCAAAAATACAGCGCAAGACATGCTGAGAGAATCTACATTAACTCGCAAAGCCATTTCAAAGTCACTTAGAAAGACTTAGGGAGGAGGAACCTGATCTGCCAGATCTAGAAACTGTTGGAGAAAGCTAGTCCTGAGAGAAAAAAAGACATGGAGCTAACCATGGCTTTCTCGTCTGTCTAAGTCAGCTATTATTTTCAAAGAGGAGCAAGAAAGCGGTAATAATGAGCAAGCTGGATTAGTAAAGTTTACTAAATCCTTTCCATATGCCAGGATAGTAAATTCAAATGTTTAGCTAAATTTTAAAACACCCCCTAAGAGGTCTATATTAGTGTACATCTTACATGTACAGGAGGAATCTAGTGCCCTTTTCTTGCGGTCACCTTGCCTCTTCTCACTAGAAGAATAATAGCAAATGACAATATGTTTCCCCATCAGTTGTACCCAGGGCCTGATAATGAACTGAGCATGTTTTCTCCACATAAGATCACCCCAAACATCACCATCCATAAGCATAATCTGTCTACACAGGATTATGAGGAAAAGCAGTGCATTTAGCATGATGTGATAAGAATTCTCACACAGTATAGACAATGTGATTTACTGATCTGAAAAACAGAAGTCATGTCAGGGACACAAACTATAAACTGTAGAATTATTGTTGTTGGCCAGATATTAATTAGGGTCAGTGAGGTAGGTTATGGCCTCAAAGCTTGTTATTTGAAATAGCAAATGTAAAGCAGAACTAGGTAAGACCCCAGATTTCAAAGGTTTAATGCATTATACATTTCATGAGAATCATGTATGGTTTAAAAAATATAAATTGTACAGAAAGACAAGGAATAGGATTTAGCACAAGTTGGGTAGATCATCCTACATTTCTATTAGTTATATATAAAAAAAAGCACATGAGAAAGTCACTTAAATGTTTAGTTCTATTATTGGAATGAGAAGACATGGTTTGACCTTGCTCTCAAGAAAGTTCAGGAAATCTTTCAGATGAGTGTCTTAGCTTCACTCTCCTAGGTATTACACAAAAATGTACTCTAGCATGTATCACCATTTATTTATAAGTACTGTGTAATATTATCAGTGTGGAAGGATCTAAAATCACAAAGGAGACAAATATCCCTGGGCATATTTTGAGGGAGTGTCTAGATTAGGTTAATTGAGATAAGACCCACTCTAAAAGAGGGAGACACTACCCATAGTTCTAGAATTCTGTATTAAAATTAAAGCAGAAAGCAATCTGAACAATAGCATTTGTCTCTCTGTTTCCTGACTGTGGATTCACTGGGTGAATCTGCTTTCCCACTCCTGCTATTGGACCAACATGATGGACTGTGCCATCAACCATGAGCAAGATGAATCCCCTCCTTCCTTACATAGCTTTACTTAGATATTTGTCATAGTAATGAGGAAAGTCAGTGACAAAAGTGCTGAGAAACTACCCTCTTATTGTTAAATTAATTTAGGAGCTAAATTCCATATTTTTTATAATAGCTCATAATACTTGAAATTTTTATTTGTTGGGCATGGCCATGTTCTAGATTTCTTTAAAAGCCATGTGCAATAAAGCACAAGTTAAATGAGTGGTCTTGTTGAAGCTTTCTACCAAGGATGCATGAGATTGTCAAGTTCTCCTAGTTAAACAAGTATGGCTAGAATTAGGATGTGAGGGAGATGTAGAAAATGAGAGAGATTCACTAATAAGCCTGCTCCCTGCTGAAAGGCTTCCCATTGATAACTGCTTGTGGTGGAATGGAGGCAACTTGTCAGGAGGCAGCAGACAAATAAGATCCATTACCACCTCCAGCACTTAAGGAGTGCAATGTTTTCTTTGACTAGGGTCAGCCAAGAAAGACAGGAATTTGTGGAAAATCCAATCCATGAAAAAAAAAATTACTATACTATTCAATTAGATAGAGATGTTGATACCTAAGCAATTGTAATGAGAAGAAAAATGGGGGAGGGGTGGAGATACTCTGGTATTTACTTATTAATAGGAACTACGTCTGAAAAAAAGAATGTCTCACAGAGAACTTTCATCCTAGAAATACTGTATTTTGCCTATGTTTCCTTTCACTAGTAAAAGATTCGGAAAACTATATAACAGGAAGCTGGATACAAAAGGAAAATGCAGAGCAAGATAACTGGTACATTTAAAAATTTTAAATATGACACAATTCATGACTAGAGTACATCTGACCTCCGTTAAAAGATGACTCCTAAAATTTATGATTATAGTAGTCTCTGGAGAAATGGCTTACCTACTAAAATGCTCGCTGTATGGGCCTGACAGCCTGAATTCAATCTCTTACTCCCATGTAAATACAACTGTGAAAGCATCAATTTGGAGTCTCAGCCCTGGTAGGGCAGAGACAGGATGATCCCTGGGGCTCACTGGCCAATGCATCAAAAGAGTGAGAGACCTTCTCTAATAATATAAGCTGGAGAGCAGGACATTCAATGTTGACCACTGACCTCCTCCACACATAGGTGTACATGTGCAGCCATGCACATATCTATACACACACATGAATGTGTATAAAAATATTAGTACAGTAAAAAGATAAGTTTGTGTATATTTGAAAAAGCATTAAAAAGTTATAGAAAATTGCCAGTACTATGGAACATATTAGGATAAGATAATGGGTTGTGGGAAGTTTTTCTAAACGATTTACACATTTAATACACATCAGCATTCATGTACATGCACACACATGAACATACACACATACATATAATAATTATATGCAATAAAATGTGTAGGTACTACCACGTGCCACTTAAAGCAATTTTTGAGGAAGAAGGAATGAACAAATAAAGGTGAGGAGAAAAACGTGATATATAGAGTCGAACAGCATTGGAATTCGTCTTGACCCTGCAAATGTTAGTTCTGTATCTTTGAACAAGTTAATTAACTTTTCTCACCAATGTTTTCTCATCTACAGAGCAAAGACAAAAATAGGTATCTTGCAATGTTTTCACAAGGATTAAACGTTATGAATGTAAAGTACCTCGCACATATTCAAGCTGTAATGAATGGTCATAATTATAGAAAGAAGACAGATAATATAACCTAGGCTTTACTTTGTGGATCAATGAGATTCCTTTTTCTTGGAATCCTTAATTATCTGGCCAAAGCTTCTCTCCTCATTTGTATCACTCCATTTAAACAAGAAATTAGAAATGAGAGAACAGGAAAGAACTAAAGGAAGCCCTGAAGAGATAGCTGTGTTAGGGATTGGTTCTAATGTGGTCTCAATTCAAATGTGATTCCCAAAGCCACATTCCCAGACACTGAGGGTCTCTACCCCCAGCTGGATTTGTTTGGCACTGAAGAATTTCCATACAGTCAAGAGCTGGGCAGGTAGACTGAGGAGGGACCTGGAGATTTGTGCAAGCTAGGAACTGGGGAAGAGAAGGAGGAAAGATGGCCATGATGGGGTGGAAGAATGACCAGACCTACACACCTGCTGACATGTGACAATCAGGGAAAGTAGCCCCATGGGCCACTTCCCCAAGTGTGTCTGGGGTAGCAAAAATGAAGTATCGATGTTAAAAGAAGTTACCTCGAGGCTGACCCGGCACCGGCACCTGTCCCCGCCCGAGGAGGGGTGTTCGCCTGGGAGT
>NC_034593.1:16507674-16528944 GCF_900095145.1 Mus pahari | reverse complement strand
AAAAAAAAAAAAAAAAAAAAAAAAAAAAAAAAAAAAAAGAAGTTACCTCAGAAGTGAGTGTTTGCTAGCAACAAGAAGGATTAGAACTGCCCAGCCTTTCAGCTAGTCAAGGCATTTAAAATTAATAGGGGTGTGTGTGTGTGTGTGTGTGTGTGTGTGTGTGTGTTCCATTGGCGAACTCAAAGGGCTCTGGTGGGTTGCTGGGAGCGGGATCCACCGAGAGTGTGGAAGGGTTACCCAAGTACTGCAACAAGTTTTCTTCCTCTTACAGTTGCAAAGTCTTCTTTCATGGCTCTCTGAATGTCTTGGTTACCACAGAGGACAAGCATAACATAAAAGATATCTTCTCTTGAGAAGGCTGGAGTACAATAGGGCAGCAGATGGACAAGGTGATAACATAAATCAAGCAGACATTTGATAGCCTAGGAGGCTTTCCAGAGGCAGATTCGAAGATCTCCATGGGCACTTCCATTCTTCTTCCTCCTTTTGGCTCCATCCTCCATTCTCCTGTGGCAATGACCTTGGCATTAAGGGAGAAAGATCATGCAAAATAAGCTGACAGGCAGCAAAAACAATGGCAGTTTTATGTGCACCAATTGAGTGGGTGGGATCTTTCTCCTGAAAAATGCCCTGTGGCCCAGAAGAAATTAATAAAAGGAAAAAGTGACTGACCTTCTTGGAAATTCTCTTTAAGTTTTTAAAATCAATAGATGCAGATGGTGTAGATGCCCTGTTTGTAAGGAAAGAGGACAAACTGGGGATTTGTAATGCTGAACTTCCTTGGACTCCTTCCTACTGTTAGATTAAGACAACAGAGTATCTTTCAAGTTCATTGTGATTTCTAAACAGAAAATTATTCAGGGTTACTGTATTATAGACTTAAGAAGCCATGCACAGGTTTTTCTGGACAGATAACCTACCCATTATGTACAAGCAGACATGGCTTGGCTTTTGGCTTCCCTTGTCTTTTTGGTTTGGCATCCTTGAGTAGTAGACAATCCGTTGAACTGTATAAAGTTACTCTATTCTTTTTTTTTTTTTTTTTTTGTTTTTCGAGACAGGGTTTCTCTGTTTAGCCCTGGCTGTCCTGGAACTCACTTTGTAGACCAGGCTGGCCTAGAACTCAGAAATCCGCCTACCTCTGCCTCCCAAGTGCTGAGAATAAAGGTGTGCACCACCACGCCCGGCTACTCTATTCTTATACGTCTAAAGTGTAAATCAATATAAATTTCATGCTGTTTTTCCATTTTCTTGTTTGTTCATGTCTGTCTCCCTCCTACAAGATCAAAAATGGACTATTTCCCACATTGTACTAATTTAATCTGCAGATAAATCTCTGAATTACCTATAATTATCAGATATATCTTATAGACCAAAATGGGGGGGGGCGGAGGAAAGCTTGGAAACCACATTTTTTATGCCAAAGTGTGGCTGACATTAAGCCATTTAAATGAAATACAATTTAGAATATATGTTTGAAATAGAGAAAATGTGCTCTTCTTTTTAAATTTCATTTAAAAGTATTTGTATCAAAGCAGCCCATGGAGGAGCTTTGGACGTGGTTTAACAGTTAAGAGTACTTGCTGTGCAGTCATGAGGCTTCTTTGTGGCTCATCATGGACTCCAATTGGTTCTGACTGAAATAGAGCTGGCAAGGTGCTCGGCAGGTGAAACCATTCATTTGTGTGGTAAGCCTTGACAAGTGTGGTCTCCAGAAGCCACAAGGTAGAAAAAGAGAACTAATTCCAAAGAGTTCTCCTTTGACTTTCACTGGTGGAACATGACATATCTGTGAACCCCAATACCCACATTAATAAATAAAATTCTTAAAAGAAAAAAAAAAACCTCTCCCAATGAGCACTTCTCCAATACTTTGACTCACACATTGGTTATGAGAGCAATAAGCCCTCTCTCTGACTTGATTCTCAGCAATACTACAAAAAAGGACATGAGACTATAAATAAAGTAAGGTCCTTGAAATTGAAAATCTATACCTGAACTCTTTTTCAAAACCAACTTTGGCACTGTATTATTAAATAAATTATTAGTCTGTAGAATAAAATTGCCTCAAAATTTGGAAGAAACATTGTAAACCTCCCAGAAAGGCTCACTCAGCCAAAAAAATAGTATATACGTTTATCTGTTAGGACAATGCTTTAGATTAATGTAGCTCTCCGTCTGCTCTACTTTCAAAAGATTCACGACTGAATCACAGGCAAGTGTGGATAGATGTATAAAGCACAGAACAATGTAGAGAATCACCTTGTACACTAATAGAATGAGTAGAACTGTGGATTACTTTCTACTTATATGTGTACAGTGTGTGTGTGTGTGTGTGTGTGTGTGTGTGTGTGTGTGTGTGTGTGTGTGTGTATGATAGAGAAATTTAAAAATGGACTGATCTGATGCTGGTGGCTGAATATTTTCGATTGTTCCATGCAGTGCATACAACAACTGTGTTTCAAGCCCTGTGCAACTGGGTACATCTGTGTTAAAAGTAGATCAATGAATTCTGTTTAGGAGTGACTGGCATTATTTGGGAGCTAGGCCATTGTGATAGACCAGTGTCTACTTGAGCACATCTGGAATTAACTAAAATCCTAAAAACAAATGCACACCTGTGAGGAAGTTGTACTTAATACAAAATAGGAAGAGTCTCATATTCTTTTTTTTTAATTGAAAATATATCCTTCTCTCATATAATGCATCCTGATTAAAGCTTCCCCTCCCCCTACTCATCCTAGGTCCCCCAACCAACTCCTCTCTCCCTCATCCACTCCCCCTCCATCTACCTTCAAAAAAAGACCATACCTACAAGAGAAAACAACCAAACACAACAAAACAAAATACAATAGTACAAGGCAAAAGCCATCACACCAATAACAGAAAAGGCAACCAATCCGACAGGAAGAGTCCTAAGAGTAGACCAATGAATCAGAGACACAATACTCCCAGTTAGGAATTCCACAAAAACACCAAGTGAACAGCAATAACATATAAAGAGAGGATGCGTAGACCCCTGTAAGCCATATGCTTGCCCTCAGCATAGACTCCTGCTTTGTTGATTCAGTGGGTCATATTCTCCTGGCATACTCTATCTCCTATGACTTCTACAATGTTTTGGCCCCATCTTCCTCAGTATTCTCTGAGCTCTAAGGGGAGAGAGCCAATGGAGACTTCCAATTTAGACTGTCTTTATGTACATGTCTGACTGTGAGTCTCTTCATTCACTTCCATTTGCTGCCCAAGGAAGACTCTCTGATGTTGTCTGGACAAAGATACACATCTAAGAGTATAGCAATCTGTCATTAGAAAACAAAATTATTGTAAATAATTGTTTCACATGATTGCAGAGGATGGTGAGAGTTCCACAGTCCACACCATGAAGACCCAAGAAAGTTGCCGATATAAATTACAGTCAAGTCTGGAGTCTTAGGAACCTGTAGACCTCATAGCTGAAAGAATATGCACATGAGCAGCAGAACCAAGAAGTCCCTTCCTCACCTTTTTGATTAGCCTTCCACCTCTATGGATGAAATGACACTCAACCACTTGGAGAAGAGCAATGTCTTTAAGGAGTCTCACAACTTAAATGACAACTTCTGCAATCACCCTCACAGATGCAACCAGAAATAATTACTATCTAGGTCTTTGGGCATCTCATAGCCCAGTCAAGTTGGCACATCAACTTAACCACTGCAAAAATGCAGTGAACATATAATTTTCAGACATGTGCACACCCCAAGATTTTAAATGGAAAAAAATTCACATAAAAAAGGAAAAGGTTAAACATAAAATGTAATGATATAGCTAGCTACAGTTATGTATTAATGATCTGAGAGAAAGGTTATAAATTTGTTACTGGGTAAATGTTCACTGAGAAAACACAAATCATAATATTTACAGCAACTTAAGGAACTTAAAATAGAATAAATATATTATGATGATGCTGTAGGTAAGGGAATTGTGATGTTTTAAATGCAAAATATCCCCAATAGTCTCATGTACTTCAACAGTTGGTCTGCTGTCAGTAGAGGCTTAGGTAACTTATGAGACTTTTAGGAGGTTGAGTGCTTCCTAAAACAAGTATAACACCAGTAGGGGTGGCTTTGAAAGTTTATACTCTCTCTCTCTCTCTCTCTCTCTCTCTCTCTCTCTCTCTCTCTCTCTCTCTCTCTCTTTCTCTCTCTGATTTGCCATCAATATGAATTCTTCCTCTGGAACTGTAAGTCAAATAAACCCTTTTCTCCTGAAGTTGTTCCTGGCCAGGAGATTTTTATAATAGAAACAGAAAAGTAACCAGTAGAATAATGTCCCAATACAATTACTATTTCACACACTAGGTAAAAGTGAGATAAAATAGACATATATTTTTATACATATTTACATACATTTTATAAATGAGATAAATATGTATATATTTTATATATTTACGTACATTTTATATATTAATATAAAAATTAAAAACTACAATCTATAAATTTATTTCTACTGAAAGTCAACATGTATGAATTCATGTATTAATTTATCTTAATATTTAATATCACATTTCAGTGTCTACCTTTGTTGAGAACAAAGTAAAAAAAAACAGAAACAACAGTTTGTTTGCCAGGGTTAATGAATTATAGATTATGATTATAATACATGGTAATAACTACAGTAACTATATAAGTTGGTACATAAAAATGGACTTTCATAAGGTAGGTATCCTTATGTTTTAGAAACTTTATTCATTATTTGAGACAGTTTTTATGCTACCTAAAGATTCATGCTTAATCTACAACATAAAGCTCAGGATTCATACAAATTATTTGCAATTCGTCTCTATTGGAGAGTTAGAATGCCAGCACTATCAAGATACATTCTAAATTAGACAAATGTGGATTTATTAGATTTTGTTATGAATTAATCACTGCTAAAACTAATTTATATGAAGAATTTAATTATTTTGTGGCAATTTTGCTGTTAAATCATGATAATTAGTACCATCTATGATCTCTTTTCACTGTAGAGTGATCTCATTCCTTCCTTGTTGGTAGGACTACATTTTACCAGTGTCCAAAGACTTCAGCTTGAGACACCTTGGAGGTTGCAAAGGTGTGAGAAGACAAATGAAAATAAACATTTTATGGTCTATAGATGAAAAAAAAAAAAAAGAATCAGAGCTGTGAAGTTTTTTTTTCTAATTCTTCTTCATTTGTTTGCCTAGAAAAGTATGAATTGCTTTCATAATAAAAAATAAATAGAATGTATTTCACATTATTGTGCATGCTTATAGTATGAAAATGAGATCTAGGGTCACCTATATATTGCCCAAGGACACTACCAACTAATCTACATCTACACACACACACACACACACACACACACATACACACACACACCTTCACTCATTACCATGATATATAGTATACTACTTTTTAAAGACAAATCAACTTTGTACACAAAAGATTTTGTTAATGTCAACCTCCATTTGTACCTTCATTTATAAAAGATTTGGCATTTCATTGTATCAAAATGATATTGGTGAACAAGGTCATGTATGTGAACCCTTTCATAAAATTCTGGGGCACAGGGTAGTTTCTTTCAGGCATTCTACACATGTATACTTTCATGTTTTTATGTCTCCTGTGGTCATCTTCAGGAATGTAGTATTTACTGTTAATATCTGGAGGAAGGTACCTTTAAGGTACAAGTAGGGAGATACAACTGTTTTCAAAAAATGGTTAATTAACCTCCAAAGTTCTTTTTTTTTTAAAGTTTATTTGTTTCATTTTATAGGAATATTTTGGTACATGTAAATATGTACACTACAGTAAGCCTGGTCCCCAAGCATGCCTTCTGGCATCTGGTCCCCTGAAACTGGAGTTATGGAGAGCTGTAAGCCAACACAAGCACGCTGAGAATCTGCTAGAGCAACAGCTGTTCTTAACTGCAGAGGAATTTGTTTCACTTAAGACTGTTTAAGAGTCAGCCAGGACCACAGAGTCACCCAGACTCATTCTTTCAAGTGAACTAGAGTAACTCTGCATAGTATAACAGTACGTTTAAGCCCAGAAGCATTTATAACCATCTTCTTTCTGGACCTGTAAAGATCCTCAGCTGAGCATGCTCAGAAGTGTGCAGCCATAGACTTGTGACTGTCCTCCATGAACATTTGCAGCTTCTTCAGTTTACTGCCTTTGATTGATCTGCTAGAGACGAGATTGTTCTGCAAATATCTCCAGTGTTCTTCTTGCCACTGCTTCCAGTAATAAGGCTGTCTGTTTTTTAGTTTTTGTTTAGTTTTGTTTTGTTGTTACTTTTTTAATCTTTATTTTTGGTCACACTCTTGGACTTGATGATCATTAGGTGAGAATCTCCTACAGACAGGTGCCTCTTCTCCTTGAGATGCAGAAAATTCGTTTCAGATTCTCTGCCTTGTTCTGCGATCTTAATGAATTATGAGCATCCGATCTTACAAATGTCCCTCCCTTAGACTTTCTTCAGCTTGGATACTCAGCTTTCCCCATTGCCTCTGGGCCTGAGATATCTTTCATGTGAAAACTCTTCTTGGAATGTTCTTCTCCCTACCTCCCCCGCCTTAATGTGTCATTCATTAATGGACCATAACTCATTCAGACAGACCGCCTATTATGCAACCCCAACAGAGTAGAAAAAAAATCATTTGCTTTACTTTCAAATGTAAAAACTTTTATCTTCTCTGACAGTTTTATTTATAAAACTTTAACTTTATTGTAATTTGATTCTAATGATGGCTTTCAGAAAATGGTTTGAGTAAGTAAAAGTTTAGAAGAACAACATCTGTCATGAGTCTATAGTAGTTTCTCTCCAGGAGTATTTATTGAAAAGATGCAATTCAGATACAGAACATCACTGTTGGAACAGTGAGAGGTAATTATTCAGAGCTGGTCATGTAGTGACATCTACTCAGTGGGGGTATTTAAACAAGGAGGGCCTATTTGTTCTTTTATTGGATTTTCCTTCTTTAGGTAGCACATCCCTAAACAAAATCCAGATTCTTGGTAATCCCCATCCCTTTGAACACAAGTTAAATGCTCTAAAGTGGTAAAATGACCATCATATTTTCAGATCATGCCAGAACCTGAAGTGAATTCAGTTCACAGTGGAACAAGGAAATCTCGTTGTCTCTGATTTTTGCTGTTGTTTTGGGTGTTTTTGTTTTGTTATTGTTGTTGTTGTTTCCTTGTTTCTTTGTTTGTTTTGGTTGATCCTTATTGCAAACTTTGGTGTTGATCCCAAGAATAAAGATATTAGCAACATTAAATGGTCATTAGATTTTAGAAATATGTTAAGTGAATTAAGGATAATTATGGCACTATGTGTTCAAATCCAGTTTTATGCAATGGGGAAACGTTAATCTTGTCTAAATTTGCAGTCTGTATTGACTTTCGGTTTGGCTCCAACCCTCCTCAAAAGCTCAATCCTTGACATATCGCTTGATCTTAGTAATCTTGCTGTGGAGTACCAATCTTCGTGGAAAGAAACACATTATATTGAAAGCAAGAGAAGCAAAGGATGTGGAAATATTTTCAGCCTTGAGAAATCTATCAATAAACAATCTGAAGAAAATACTATAAATTACTAAATTAATAATGCTAAGTGATAAAAAGATCATGTTGTGATTTCAGAGGCCACAAAGGAAGCCTAGAAATGAACAATACAAAATTTACAAAATTCTAGCAGGCTTTATCCTGAAAGCTTTATTTCAGAAATATAATACAAGAAATGGGGCAAGCCAAACTGTAAAGGAGAAAGGTGTTTTGCTGTTGCTGGGTTGTCTGGGGGTAGGGAGTAGGAGATACGGATGGTTGCTGCCTGGAAACTTCTAAGGAAGAGAAAGACTGTCATGGGAATATCTTCAGTGTCACAGGAAGATTTGTCTCCAGTCATGAATTGCATGGAAGCATTTTCCTAGAGGACGGTGACATTATCCAGTAAAAGTTCACATACACTATGTCCTACACTTTATAATTCTACTGTTGAGAGCTAAGTGAAAAGAAGAAAACACTTTTGTGTTATTTTCCTTTGGTTTTATTTCCTCTAACATTGCATATTATTGCTGTTTCTAAAACATCACCTAGACACTACTTTATTGAAAAAGGACCGTTTTTCCATTGTCCCCTAATTATTTTAAATGGAAACATTCAAACAATGGAGTTTTCCTAAATCTAGAAATGTTTGCCATCTAAAGATCTGAAGGTCCTTTTCATTTATTAGTTTTGTTTGCCTGATTTTTTTCAGGATTGTAAAAACAACATCAAGGAATTCTAAGTCACGTTCTTGGGAGCCTTCTTTTCTTGCATTCAATTAATAAAACCTTGTATTATTTGTCTACACTGTTTCATAGTATTTAAACAAAAAACCCAAAACTAAACAACCAAAGGACATTAATTTCATAGTAATTAAGAAAAGACAATTAGTTTTAATGGATAATTTTACACATGACTAATATCAAAGTTTAACTAAGAGTACTTAATTAACCTAAGTGGAAATATACTTGGTAATCATCTACAGCACTGGGTGGGATTTTTATCACAATTATCATTATTTAGATAATATAATTTGTATGCAGTTTTGTTCATCTGCTTATACATTTAATATTCTTTTATGCAGCTTGGTTAAGTAATTTATCACTGCACCATACAATCCTCTACACAGGTAGACTGGGCTCTTAAGTCCCTTGGACCTTTGTGGAAGGCATTCAATGAAGTTAGAGCAAACTGGGAGGTGCATTTTATTTTATTTTTTGGATTCACAGACATAGTCACATCATCCAACCATTTCACCTAGGCATTTAACGTGAAGGTTCATACAGCTGGGCAATTCCAGGGTCAGGGCCGGCCGACTGAGGATGAGAGGTGAATATCCTCTGTCCAGTGCTTTGGAATGGATTCAAGATTTACATGCGCACTGATCTCAAGTGGTCATACTTGGTTTATTTTTTTCAGTGAAGATGTTTTACTATTACCCAGGGATCTCTGGGAGCTTACTTAAGTAGTTACCGTCTCCTCAGCTCCATTTCCTTGCATTTAAGAGTTTCTTTTCCATTTGTTGTTTTTTATTGTTGTTTTGGGTTTTTTTTTTCTGTTTTTGTTTTCAGAATTTGTTTGCAGAATTTGTTTTCAATTATTTGGAAAGAGAAAAAATCATGTTTACATAGTTTACAGCTTTAAATAAATTAGCTATTTTCTGACAATTCGTATATTATTTAAAACAATCAGATAAGTGCTGGTTAGAGGAAGCACTTCTGAAGAAATGGATTATTTTTAGTGTAAATATATTAGTGAAAAATTATTTCCTTCTTATACAGTCAAGAAGGGAAATGTCTCAATTCTTTTATAAGGCTCTGTGGTATGCTGGAGGATTTTCTTTTTCACAGTGGGGGAAATACATGACTTGTACTGTCTACAAATGCCACTTTCCCAGGTCAGGGACTGCATTGAAAAGAAACAGTCTTGAAGTCTGCCTGCCAGTAAAGCCCAGTATTTGGAGCAATCAATCCATGGAGTATTGTAAGAAAATCATACTTGGAAATGATCAAATGGAGTGTACCCTTCCACTCCATCCATTCTCTTTGCACCTGAGTACAGCACTTTTCTTTACCAATTCTCTCCTTAAATAAGTGGCAGCATCACACTGTGCTTAGAGTTGTGCTAACCCTGTGTTTCCATTTCAGGTCTTCTTTCTAGTCTTGATTAAGAAGATATTTAATTTTTCTAAGCATCTCTTTCTTCATCTATAAAAATTGAAAAGACAATTCTTATCTCATTGACTGTATAAAAGGCAGATTTAGATATTGCACACAAAACATTTATCACGCCTTAAGTAGGATGAGCCCTGGCTACACGGTAGCCAGCTTCATGATTATAATATAACTTTTAATGGAGATGTGCCTTCTGACTACAAAAACACTCTTTTTCTTTAAATTGGTAAGTGCCAGCTGTTCATCCCTTCTTTATTTTGTAGCTCACAGCTGTTTTCAAGGCTAGCTCTTGATGCCAATAAGAGAATGACCACACGGCGAAACAGAAGCATAAGCATATACATCTTCCATGTCCAGAATGGGCACAGTAAGCAATCATGTTAGATCCACCCAAGATCCCAAGTCCTAATAGTCATATAAGACCCTTGACAGCTGTCCCACTATCTTCCAGTCTCCTGGTGCTTCTTTGTCCCCAGTACCATGGTCAGAGTCAGACCTACACTTCTACATTCCTGCTGACTACTGCTGCTGGCTGCAGTCCCTGGCCTCCTCTTCCTTCTTTGACTTGACAGAGAATAATTACACTTATTCATTCTGTTACCATTTCTTATACTGGTCCTCCATCTTAGTTTGCAGCATTTCTGAAAATAATATATGTTTCATAGAACGTACAAAGTTTACTGGAAGTCAAGAAGAAAATAGTCGAAATGTCCTTTTGCTTTATGGTTTATTTCTCTCTAAAAATATATCTGTAAGATTATAATACATCTTATATACCAGAATAAAGTAAAAGTGTGGTTTAGGTGATACCTCAAACAGTGAAGTACCTGGCAAGCAAGTATGAAGACATCAGTTCTATCTCTAACACCAGTATTAAAGCCAGGCACAGTGGTATCTGTAATTCCAACCCTAGGAAGACAGACATTAGGATTCTTGGAGTTTGCTGGTCAGGCCAGCCAATTTGGTGAGCTGTGGGTTTACTGGCACATTTTGTATCAAAAACTAAGGTAAAGAGCAATCAAGGAAGACATCAATTCCTGTATATACATGTACACACATATGCACATAGACCTATGAGTATATATACACACATGAAAGCAAAAAGAAAAATAAACAGTATTCATGTATAATGATCAATGGTACAGATCACTTTGACTAGACTGTTGTACTCTGATTTGTCCTGTTGATCTGTATATTCTATGAAGGTATTTCTTAGATGAGATCAATATTCAGTTCAGATTGTAATAAATCTGATTTTCATCAGTAATATAGATATGCTTCATGTTGAAGTCTTGAAGAAAAGTGTCAGCCTACACACACACACACACACACACACACACACACACACACACACACACACTTAAGAACAAACAATAGTTTCTTGTTTTAGCAGACTGTCCTTGGAGGTGAACTATGATATCAACTTGTCCAGAATCTCTAGTCTTGCCAGTCCCACAATTCTGTGAACCAGTTCACAAAATTCTTTCTCACTTTCTTCTTTGCTATTGATTTTGAATCTCTACAGATCTTTAAGATATACATGCCATGCTAAAAGTTTTTAAAATTTTTAATTGTATGCTCACATCTTTTACTTTCAACTATCAATACTACTGACATATATATGCTTTAGTGGAAAGATTCTGATATGAAACCTGCCTTATTGACTGTTCCCTGCACTGTGTGCCCAATGCCATGTTCCATTCAAGAGCACCCAGGGTCTATGAATATGAAAGGCTGTTGATGCATTTGAGCATGTTGTCGCCTCATTTTGCCTTTACTCTTATCTTGTATGTGTACACTGGTACCTGGTGAACTCTCATTAGTGGTCTGTGAACTACAATCGTGTTCTTCTCCTGAGACATTATTAGATCTCCATGTACTTAGATAATCCTCTCCATTTCCATACTGATTGCCATATACTCTATTTATTGCAATAGTTCTACTTTCTATCAGTATTTTCTCTTCACTAGTTTTAATCTTACAGTGTTGAGTTACATACAACAAATTATTTCAGGTATACTGTTTACTTTGACCACATGTTTCCCATTTTACACTCGAATGTGGAATTCTTAAGAAATATGGTTTGTTGGGTTTTTTTTATGTGTGCTCCAGATTTATTCAACCTGAAATCATAATAGAGAAATACATTCCATCCAGTTCCTGCCACAAGGTAGATATTATTGCATGGAAAAATCTTACTGAACATGCACTATTCCCTCACCTTCTCCACCTCAGGAAAAACATTTCAAGCCTTAGCTCAGCTGTTTTGTAGATAGCAAAGTAGCAAGAGGCAGAAGGAACACATAAAGGAGCAACAAGATGTTTCCAAGCAGTGGAGTATTGTCTTAGTCAACGTTTCTAGTGCTGTGAACACATACCATGACCAAGACAGCTAACTCTTATAATGATAACATTTAATTGGGGCTGGCTTACATGTTCAAAGGTTAGTCTATCATCATCAAGGTGGGAGCATGGTAGCGTGCAGTCAAGCATGGTGCAAGAGACAGAGCTGAGAGTTCTACATCTTATCCTGAAGAGAACCCGGAAAAGACTGTCTCAATTAGCTAGGGTGAGGGTCTATTTTGTTTGTTTGTTTTAGTTCATAATTTTAATATTTTCAATTGTTAATATTCAACAGACAGAATAATTATTTTAAGATATTTTTAGTTGTTATGTCTCCCTTTTCATTCCTGATTTTATTAATTTGAATACTGTCTCTTTAGTCTGGCTAAGAGTTTTTCTATCTTGTTGATTTTCTCAAAAAACCACCTCCTGATTTGGTTGATTCTTTGTACAGTTCTTTTTGTTTCTGTTTGTTTGGTTTCAGCCCCAGGCTTGATTATTTCCTGCCATCTACTCCTCTTCAGTATATTTGCTTCTTTTTGTCCTAGAACTTTTGGATGTGCTATTAAGCTGTTAGTGTAAGCTCTCTCCAGATTCTTTTTGAAGACACTTAGAGCTATGAGTTTTCCTCTTACCACTGCTTTCATTGTGTCCCATAAGTTTTGATACGATGTGTCTTCATTTTCATTAAATTCTAAAAAGTCTTTAATTTCATTCTTTATTTCTTCCTTGAACAAATTATCACTGAGTAGAATGTTGTTCAGCTTCCATGTGTATGTGTGCTTTCCATTGTTTTTGTTGTGTAAGACCAGCCTCAGTCCATGGAGATCTGACAGGATGCATGGTTTTATTTCAATATTCTTGTATCTGTTGAGGCCTGTTCTGTGACCTTATATGTTCAGTTTTGGAGAAGGTACCATGAGGTGCTGAGAAGAAGGTATATCCTTTTGTTTTAAGATAAAATGTTCTATAGATATCTGTTAAATTCATTTGTGTCATAACTTCTGTTAGTTTCACGGTGTCTCTGTGCCCCTGGTCAGGTGGATTTCCTGGATGCCTGGGTCCTGCTGGTTCCACTTACTTCTGGTGTTGGGGCAGATGTTGTGTCCTCCTCGCCTCTGATCCTATGATTCTGTGTGTGGTAGAGTGCCTGAGAGTTGAGCTTCCTCTGGGAGTTGTGAGACTTGCTGCGGAGTTCACATCCAATGTCTATTCAGGGCAACAGCCCATACTGGAAAGAGTAGGATGAGGGTCTTAAAGGCCACTCCCATAGTGACACTGAAATATGGGTTTCTTAATGTTTTTATATTTCCCAACCTCAATATTGCTGAAAAATATGAGGTGAATTGAATCACATCAATACTTCCTCATATATTAGATTTTGCATAGAAGGGTGTGAAGCTAAATTTATCAACCTATATAAATTCTTTCAGAAAATAGGAGAGAACACTAAGAACTTTCTCATTTTGTAAATTATAATAACCCTGATATCTGATATAGATAGACATTATAGCAAAAATAAACCTACAAAATGAATTTTCTCATAAGCAAAATTTAGTAATAAGTGCAACACATATAGTCACACCAGCACGTTTATGCTAGTCATATGATTCATCATTCAAGGGTTAATGTAACTCACAACTTAAAAAAATTAATTCACAACAATGTCAAAAATATCTGAATACTTTATCAAATCCATTTAAAAGTCTTATAAAAGCTTGAAAATGATAAAAGACAGGTCTAGTACCAGCAAGTTGAGCCCTCTCTGAGAGACTCTGGTATCCTGAGTTGGAGGCCAGCTTTGGCTCCACAGAAAAACCATATTAGAGACCCTTTCAGAAAGAGAGAGACAAAGTAATACTGAGATAGCCTACAGGTCACTTACTGGGGAATGACTGACACGACTCTTCCAGCACAGAGAAGAGTGTCAACTACTTTCACCATTTGCTCTAGTTTGCTTTTCTGTTGCTGGAATAATACACAGACACAAACCAGCTTGGGGGAGAAAAGGTTTTATTTGTCATACTGGTTATAGTCAGTCACTACGGGAATCAATCCAAAGCAAGAACTCAGGGAAGGAACTCAGGCATGAACTTCAAGGCAGAAGCTAAAACTGAGATCATAGGAGTATGTACTAGTTTGATTACCATGGCTTGTCTAAATTGCTTTTTCTCCCCCTCAATAATATATTTATTTATTCACTTTACATCCCAAATGCAGCCCCTCCCTCATTTCCTCACAGTCCCACCCTTACAAATACCTCTCCCCATTTCCCTCTCTTTGTATCCTCAGAGAAAGGGAATCCATCATTGGGTATCACCTCATCCTGGGACATCTAGCCCCAGTAGAAATAAGCTCATCCTCTCATACTGAGACCAGACTGGGAAGTCCAGTTAGTAGAGGATATCCAATCACAGGCAACAGAGTCGGAGACAGTCCCTGCTCCATTTGTTAGGGGACCCACATGAAGACCAAATTGCACATCTGCTACCAAATGTGTAGGGAGTCTATGTCCAGCCCCCAAATGTTCTCTTGTTGGTGGTTCCATCTCTGTGAGCCCCTGTGGGCCCAGGTTTATTGACTTTACAGGTCTTCTTGTGGTGTCTTTGACCCTACCAGCTTGATCACTTGTTTCCCTCAGTATTCCACAAGACTCCTCAAGCTCCACCTGAGTTTGGCTGTGGTTCTCTGCATCTGTTTCCATCAGCTGCTGGATGAAGCTTCTCAGGAAAGAGATATACTAAATTACTGTCTGAAAGAATAGCAGAGTATGATATAGTGTAAGGGGTTGGCTCTCTCACATGGGATGGGTCCCAATTTGAGGAAATCAATGATTGTCCATTTTTTCAGTCTCTGCTCCATCCTTATCCCTTCCCATATGCTTGGCAGAATAGATTTTGGGTTGAAGGTTTTGTGAATGGGTTGGCGTTGCCTTCTTTCCACTAGAAGTCCTATCCTGACTAGCTATGAGAGTTGGCCACTTCAGTCTCTATATCCCCATCTAGTAGAAATCTCAGCCAGAGTTATTGCTTACGGACTCCCAGGAGCCTCCCCATTCCCAGGTCTCCAGTTCCATTTCTTCACTCAGCTCCAATGACTATTTTGTTTCTCCTTCTGACTAAGATTTATGCATCCTCACTTGAGCCTGGTTATTACCTACTTTCTTTCGATCTCTGCATTGCAGAATGGTTATCTCGCACTTTATTGCTAACATTCACTTACAAGTGAGTGCACTGCTTACATGTCTTTCTGGGTCTGGGTTAACTCAATCAGGATGGTATTCTCCTTTTCAATTCATCTGCCAGCACATTTTATGATGTCATTGTTTTTAATAGCCATATATTATTTCATTGTGAGGATGCATTATGTTTTCTTTATCCATTTACCTGTCTAGAGAAATCTAGGTTGTTTCCAGTTTCTCTGAACTATGGGCTACTATGAACATAGCTGACCAAGTGTCCCTGTGGTATAGAGGGCCACCTTTTGGGTATATGCCCAAGAGTGGTAGAGCTGGTTACTGGAATACAACTATTCTGAATTTTCTGAGAAACCATCAAATTGATTTCCAAAGTGTTTGTACAAGTTTGAGTTCTGATCAGCACAGAAGAATGTTCACATTGCTCCACATCCTTGTTAGCATGTGCTATCACTTGAGGTTTTTTTTTCTCAGCCATTCTTACAGATGTAAGATGAAATCTCAGAGTAGATTTTATTTCTATTTCCCTGATGACTAAGTATGTTGAACATTTCTTTAAGTACTGATCAGCCATTAGAGATTCGTATGCTGAGAATTGCCTGTTTAACTATGTACCCCAGTTTTTAATTGTGTTATTTGGTTTGTTGGTGTCTAGTGTCTTGAGTTCTCTATATATTTTGGATAATAGTCTTTTAAGTTTGGCTAAGGATTTGTCTATCTTTTTTATTTTCTCATAGAACCAGCTCTTGGTTTTGTTTATTCTTTGTATTGTTTTCCTTGTTTCTAATTCATTGACTTCATTCCTGAGTTTCTACTCTTGGATGTGTTTGCTACTTCTGCTTCCTTCCTTCCTTCCTTCCTTCCTTCCTTCCTTCCTTCCTTCCTTCCTTCCTTCCTTCCTTCCTTCCTTCCTTCTAAAAGTTCTCAGTCATACTTTTAAATTGCTTGTATGAGAACTCACCCCCCCCTTTTTTATGAAGGCACTTAATGCTATGAATTTTCTTCTTACTACTGCTTTCACTGTATTCCATAAATTTGGGTATGTTATGCATTTGTTTTCATTGAATTCTAGAAAGTCTTTAATTTCTCTTTTTATTTCTTCCCTGACTACTCATTCTGTATAGAGTTGATCAGTTTCCATGAGAATAGGCTTTGTCTTGTTGTTGAAGTCAAGCTTTAATCTATGGTGATCAGATAGAATACAAGGGATTATTTCAATTTTCTTGTACCTGTTGAGGGTTGTTTTTTGTCCAATTGCATGGACAATTTTGGAGACGGCTCTTTGAGGTGCGGAGAAAACTATATTTTTCTGTGTTTAGGTGAAAGGTTCTGTAGTTACCTGTCAGGTCCATTTGGATCATAATCTCAGTTGTTTTCTTAATTTCTTTTTTAAGGTCTGTCTAAATGACCTGTCCATTGGTGAGACTAGGATGCTAAAATCTCCCACTAAAATTTATGGAGTTCAATGTGCAAATTAATCATTAGTAATGTTTCTTTTATGAATGTGGGAACCCTGGCATTTAGGCCATAGATGTTCAGAATTGAGACTTCATCTTGGTGGATTTTTTCTTTGATGAGTATAAAGTGTCCCCCCCATCTTTTTTTGATTAATTTTGGTTGAAAGACTAGTTTATTAGTTAGTATAACGATTACTACAGATGACGTTTTCATTCTGCTTGCTTGGAAAACCTTTTGCTAGCCCTTTTCTCTGAGGTACTGTCTATCTTCATTGATGAAGTGTGTTTCACATATGCAGGAGAATGACATTTTCACTTCCATTCTGTTAGCCTGTCTTTTTATTTATGTATAAAGATATTAATGATGAATGATTATTAGTTCCTGCTATTTTGATGTTGGTGGCATTAGAGTGTGTGTGTGTGTGTGTGTGTGTGTGTGTGTGTGTGTGTGTGTGTGTGTATCTGTGTGCTTCCCTTATTTTGTTATTGCTGGTATGGAACTATGTATTTCCTACATTTTCTTGGGTGTAGTTAACCACCTTGGGTTTCCTTCTGCTATTTTCTATAGGTCTAGGTTTGTAGATAGATATTGTTTCAATTTGGTTTTGTCTTGGAATATTTTGTTTTCTTCATCTACTTTGACTGAGACTTTTGCTGGGTATGGTAGTATAGATTAGCATCTACAGTTTCTTAGAGGTTGCAAGATATTTGTCCAGGCCCTTCTAACTTTTAGATTCTCTGTTGAGAAATCAGATGTAATTCTGATAGGTCTGGCTCTGTATGATACATGGCCTCTTTTTCTCTTTAAGCCTTTAACATTCCTTGTTCTGTAGATTAAGTATTTCGATTATTATGTGGTAGGTGGATTTTATCTGGTTCAATCTAATTTGTGATCTATAAGCTTCTTGTATATTTATAGGCATCTCTTTTCTCAGGTACTGCAAATTTTCTTCTATGATTATGTGCTGGGCTGTGGAACTGAGATTCTGAATCTTCTACTCTTATTCTTCTCAGGTTGGGTATTTTCACAGAATCTCAGATTTCCTGGATGTTTTGTGACAAGAACATTTAGGTTTAACATTTTTTTAGACTTATGTGCCATTTTCTTCTATTGAATCTTCTATGTATGAAATTGTGTCTTCTTCTAGCTCCTTTATTCTGTTTGTGATGATGGCATCCATTGTTCCTGTTTTCTTTCCTTGGTTTTGCATCTCCTGGATTCCCTCGGTTTATATTTTCTTTATTGATCATATGTCCATTTTCCAGGTCTTGAACAGTTTTATTCACTTCCTTCATCTGTGTCTTAGGTAGAGTTTCCATTGCTATAAATGGATACCATGAACAACGCAACTCGTATAAAAGACAACATTTAATTGGGGCTGACTTGGAGTTTCAGAGTTTGGTCCATTGTCATAATGGCAGGAAGAATGATAGCATCCAGCATACATAGTGCTGGAGAAGGAGCAGATAGTTTGTAGTCTTGTTGTAAAGGCAAACAGAAGACTGGCTTGCAGGCAGTTAGGAGAAGTGTCACAAAGTCCATCCCCAGGGAGACATACTTCCTCCAACAAGGCCATGCCTCCTAATAATACCACACCCTGGGCCAAACATATTCAACACAGCCCAACCTGTTTAATTGAATTTTCTTGTATTTCTTTATATTTATTCATTTCTTCTTTTTATGAAAATTTTATTAGATGTTTTCTTTATTTACATTTCAAACGTTATCCCCTTTCCTAGATTCCCCTCCAAAAATCCCCTATCCCCTCCCCACTCTCCCTGCTCACCAACCCACCCACTCCCTCTTTCTGGCTTTGGAATTCCCTAATACTGGGGCATAGAACCTTCATAGGAACAAGGGCCTCTCCTCCCAGGAACAAGGGCCTCTCCTCCCATTGATGACCGACTAGGCCATTCCCTGTTACATATGCAGCTAGAGCCATGAGTCCTCCATGAGTTTTCTTTGAGTGGTAGTTTAGTCCCATGAAGCTCTGGGGGTACTGGTTAGTTCATAATGTTGTTCCTTCTATGGGGCTCCAAACCCTTTCAACTCCTTGGGTACTTTCTCTAGCTCCTTTATTGGGGACCCTGTTCTCTGTCCAATTGATGGCTGTGAGCATCCACTTCTGTATTTGTTGGGCCCTGGCAGAGCTTCTCAGGAGACATCTTTATCAGGCTACTCTCAGCAAGCTCTTGTTGGCATCCCCAATTGTGTCTGGGTTTGGTAGTTGTTTATGGAATGGATCCCCAGGTGGGGCAGTCTTTGGATGGTCATTCCTTCAGTCTCTGCTCCTAGGTTTGTCTCTGTAACTCTCTCCATGGGTATTTTGTTCCACCCTCTAAGAAGAATCAAAGTAACCACACATTGGTCTTCCTTATTCTTGAGTTTCATGTGTTTTGCAAATTTTATCTTGGGTATTCTGAGCTTCTGGACTAATATCCACTTATCAGTGAGTGCATAACATGTGTGTTCTTTTGAGATTGGGTAACTTCACTCAGGATGATATCCTCTAGATGCATCTATTTGCCTAAGAATTTCATGAATTCATTGTTTTTAATTGCTGAGTAGTACTCCATTGTGTAATGTACCACATTTTCTGTATCCATTCTTCTCTTGAGAGACATCTGGGTTCTTTCCAGCTTCTGGCTATTATAAATAAGGCTGCTATGAACAAAGTGGACCATGTGTCCTTACTACAAGTTGGAACATCTTCTGGGTATTTTCCCAGGAGTGGTATTGCTGGATCCTCCGGTACAACTATGTCCACTTTTCTAAGGAACTACCAAACTGATTTCCAGAGTAGTTGTACCATCTTGCAATCCCACCAGCAATGGAGAAGTGTTTCTCTTTCCCCACATTCAAGGCAGCATCTGCTGTCACCTGAGTTTTTGATCTTAGACATTCTGCCTGGTGTGAGGTGGAATCTCAGGGTTGTTTTGGTTTAAATTTCACTAATGATTAAGGATGCTGAACATTTTTGGGGTGCTTCTCAGCCATTCAGTATTTCTCAGTTGAGAATTCTTTGTTTAGCTCTGCACCCCACTTTTTATAAGCGTTATTTGGTTTTCTGGATTCTAACTTCCTGAATTCTTTGTATATATTGAGTATTAGCCCCCTATCAGATTTAGGATTGGTAAAGACCTTTTCTCAATCTGTTGGTTGCCTTTTTGTCTTATTGACAGTGTCCTTTGCCTTACAGAAGCATGGCAATTTTATCAGGTCCCATTTGTCGATTCTTGATCTTACAGCATAAGCCATTGGAATTCTGTTCAGGAATATTTCCCCTGTGATCATATCTTTGAGGCTCTTCTCAACTTTCTCCTCTCTAAGTTTCAGTGTCTCTGGTTTTGCCGTGGACTGGCTCCAGTCAGCCTCTCTCAACCCGTGGAAAAATTTTGGGGTTCCAGTTACAGACAGGCATAAAGTCAATGAAAAAGGGTGACAAACTGACATAGACACAAGCAAGTCCTGTATCTGGATATTCTCCATGCAAACACCAGGCTTTTAATACAGACAGAAAACAAGAAGGCTAGGTGAATAAATCCATCAAGGTACACTGGTTCTTAACACAAAACAAAGAAAATGTATACATAAAAAGATGGCTGGAGCCAGGCCTTGTTTACAAATGAGAACAGGAAGAACCCTAATTAAGATCAGCTAAACACAGGAGCCAGGTGAATACTCTGATACAATGCTATTCTATTGTTAAAATAACCTCCAGGGGTTCTTAAATAAATACCTGATTATGCTATTCCTTTAGGCTTAGTGAAAAAACCTGCATGAGGGGAATTCCATTCTACTAACCCTTTCATGCTACAACCCACCTATTTCCTAGGCCATTGTGTATTCCTGTGTTTGGGTGTGACTCGGCTATTGTCCTAAGTAATTACTCTGCAGACTAGCCCTGAACTTTTCTAGCTCTATTCAAGTAAATAGTAATGCCTGATTATTTTCACTATCACTACTAGAAGTAAATTTGAGTGTTACTGAACAGGTAACATTCTTACTGAATTCCCAGCTCAGGGTTGGTTTCAAGGACTTTCTAGAAATCATTGGAACACTGGTGGAGGCTTAGCTATATGTCAAAATCAATCCTTAAAGGCACTTACAATAAAACAATACTGAAAGAGAGAACATGGATCCATATGCCAGACTAACTCAGGGACAGGTTTTGAGTATGCTGGGTATGGGAATGTCAAGGTTCAAAGAGGTTAAGTTTCCATGAAACTCTTTGCCTCAGGACTGCTTCCAGGTTTCTAAATCTGTAATGTGTGTCACTACTGGAGTGGATGTAGCATGGTTATATGTAGAATTCCTTGATTCACTTAGACTTACACTATGTACAAGGAGATAAGAAGGGATCAACTGGCATTCTTCTATATGCTAACCTCAAGTTGAACCAGCACCATTTGTTGTTGAAAATGCTATCTTTTTTCCACTGGATGGTTTTAGTGCCTTTGTCAAAGATCAAGAGACCTTAGGTGTGTGGGTTCATTTCCGGGTCTTCAATTCAATTCCATTGTTCTACCTGTCTGTCACTGTACCA
>NC_034593.1:16469669-16504464 GCF_900095145.1 Mus pahari | reverse complement strand
GGCCCCTTGGTCTTGTAAACTTTATATGACTCAGCACAGGGGAAGGCCAGGGCCAAGAAGTGGGAGTGGGTGGGTAGGGGAGCAGGGGCGGCGGGAAGGGTATAGGGAACTTTCATGATAGCATTTGAAATGTAAATAAAGAAAATATCTAATAAAAAATATAGCTTTATAAAGTTCAGAATTGCAAAAATAATTAATCCTTCCCAAATTGAACCTCAGGTTAAATGTAATCTTAATCAAGTCTTACCTATTTAAAAGCATTGACATCAGTAAGCTTACTTTATCCATGAATGCAAAGACTTACATTTTTACTCTTAAAAAATGAAACAGCAACATAAGCAACACCACTATTTTCCTTTTCTTTTAAATTTTCTTTTTATTTAGTCACTTTAGTATAATTAACTCACAAATAAGACCATCACATATTTGGGTTTAGGAAGCCATTCAGATACCTGCCTTGTCCAGAAGTCTGTACATCTCAGTGAACTTCTGTTCAGTTAGAATGGCCATTCCAAAGCCATATACTTTGATTAGGATTTATAATTCCACTATCAATTACAGTTTTATTAATTAATCCATAGCAAAAGAGAAAAATCTGATGGGGTTAACCTAGAAAACAAATTGATGATGTCCAGGATTTAATACATTCATAATTGCATGTCATTGTCTAAAAGTTAAACAAATATGACCATCAAGTAGAATACAGTACAGAAATACAACTGCACTCTCAGCAAAATCCAGTTACTATTAAGACTGAAAGTCCATACAATGGCGAAAGGAAACATATTTTCAGTCAACGATTCCAAGATGACTGGTCAGTGAGTAACAGGAAAGAATAATCGTATTTCACTTCTTACTTTATAGATAAATATTACTCGAGGTGTATCTTGGAACCATAAGATCTAAAACTGCAAAGCTTCCAAAAGAAAATAATGTATATGATCCCCAACATCACGATACACAAATATTTCTTAGGACACGAGTTATGCTTTTGCTAAGTAAATTCCCTGGCTAAAAGCAACTTAGGTGAGGAAAAATTTATTTGGGTTTTGATTCTAAATTGCAATCCTTCATTTTGGGAAAGTGAGGCAGGAAATCAAACAGCTAATCATATCATATACAGAGTTAAGAGCAAAAATAGAAAACAAAAAACAAACAAACAAAAAACCAATCTTATTTGTCCTCACCTAGCATTCTCTTCTTTTAGCCTGTTCAGAAACTCTATATAGGTAATGGTGCCACCAACAATGGTCTGGGGCTTTGTACTTCCATTAACAATCAAGAAAACCCACATAAACAAACCCACAGGCCAACCCAACGAGCACACTTTCTCATTAAGGCTCTTCTCTGGTGATTCCATGTTGTAATAAGAAAACAGTTAAAATTATCCTCCCTATCATACAAATCAATAATAACTAAAGAAAAACTTAAATAATAGAAATTACTATTGAAACGATCCTGTCAGCTTAGAAAATAAACCACAAATTGACAGTGAATTTGAAGAATTTCCAATTCATCAAAGTGAGGCTCGAATTCCAAACCCACCTAAACTACTATAAGTCAGGTACAAAGATGGAGAATCATGCCAAAATATTGGCAACAGTTCCATGACTCCTTTCAGGGAAATTCAGTACATTTTTAGACTTGGCGGGGCACCGGAATAGTCTTTGTTTCATCTGGGTATGCTCTTCTTTGAACTTGTTAAATCCTAAATACTAGAACTGAGTTCTATCTGAATAGAAAACAAAAGTGTTTTAATTTCTAAATTTGAGCTAAAAATTTGTAATTATTTCTTTTTATGTTGTAAAAATGAAGAACTGTTGGGAAAATCCATTTCACTATAGATTCAGCTCACTTTAAAACCACTGATCCTACTGGGCTTTCAGCATGAATGCTTATTTACCAGAGGATGTGTAGGAAAGAGGAAGTTTCTGGTAAATGTTATTTTGTTTCAGTTAATGAAAATGCTTCCCTGTGTTTAAAAAATAAGTCAGGATAAAACATTAACATTCCACTGGCTAATGCAATAACAAGGGTGCATTTTAAGATGATGGAAAATGATTCTTCAGAAGGTATAATGGGGCAAAAATAACAATGGGTAAAGTCAGGAGCTGTGCGGTGTCCTTGGCACTGGCCTCCTGTATCTTCCCTAAGCCCTAAAAATGTTCTAGTGTACCCCCATTCATTGGCATAATGAAATGATTGTCCCAAGCTTCCTGGCACGTCCTCTCTGCATTCAGCATTCTGTAATCTGTGATCTATCCTTTGGTTTTTGTCCTCTTTTTTTGTCATTTTAATAGAATAAGGCATATGTGCTTCATTTATTTAATGCACTTTTCAGACTTGAAACTTGGAGAGCTAATTTAAAAATAGCAAAACTAAAATTAGGACTAGGGGTATGGTGCAGTCAATTAAGTACCTGCTAGATTAGTACAGAGACTTGAGTTCAGGTTCCTTGGTCCCTCGACACTGCAGTGTTTGTTTAGAACCCCATCAATAAGGGTAGGGAAAGAGGCAGAGACAGGCAAATCCCTAGAGTTATATGATAAGAAGAATGCTTTTTGCAACAGCATGTCTGAAGAAATAATAATAATAGCTGATCAAAGAAAATACTTGAAATCATTATCTAGTTTCCACATGCACATATGTACAATGATGTATGCACACACACAGACATACACAAATATAAACACACAGAGATGAACATACACATGTATGCATGTATGCATGCACAAATACATCCACCAAACATACAAATATTAATTTAATTGGTACTTATGATACTTTTACCATATTATTTTTTCATAAGTTCTCATAAAGAATGAATCATATCCACCCTTGTTTCTGAGGCATAGTGTACATCACAGACACATAACTCATATTAAAGTAAGTATGAGATTGATTCAAAATATTAAAGTAAATATGAGATTGATCCTTTCCTTTTCTTACAAATTGGCTGTTGGGAATTTATTTCTTACTCAGAGTAATTAATTACATGAATTACAATAAATTTGTTTCATAATTATGTAGATGTCATACAATTCTTGATTCTGGCATTTATTTTTGTAAACAATTTTTATTAGATATTTTCTTCATTTATATTTCAAATGCTATCTTGAAAGTCCCCTATACCCTCCCCCCACTCTGCTCCCCAAACCACCAACTCCTGCTTCCTGGCCCTGGCATTCCCCTGTACTGGGGCATATAATCTTTGTAAGACCAAAGGCCTCTCCTCCCAATGATGGCCAACTAGGCCATCTTCTGCTACATATGCAGCAAGATGCATGAGCTCTGGGGGTACTAGTTAGTTCATATTGTTGTTCCTCCTGTAGGGTGGCAGATCCATCCAGCCCCTTGGGTACTTTCTCTAGCTCCTCCATTGGGGGACCTGTGTTCCATCCAATAGATGAGTGTGAGATCCACTTCTGTATTTGCCCGGCATGGACATAAGGGTCCTGTCAGCAAAATCTTGCTGGCATATGCAATAGTGTCCGCATATGGTGCTGATTATGGGATGGATTCCCGGGTGGGGCAGTCTCTTGATCATCCATCCTTCCATCTCAGCTCCAAACTTTGTCTCTGTAACTCATTCCATTGGGTATTTTGTTCCCCATTCTAAGGAGGAACGAAGTATCCATACTTTGGTTTTCCTTCCCCAGTTTCATGTGTTTTGCAAATTGTATCTTGGGTATTCTAAGTTTCTGGGCTAATATCCACAACATCCTTAATCATCAGGGAAATGCAAATAAAAACAACCCTGAGATTCCACCTCATACCTGTCAGAATGGCTAAGATCAAAAATTCAGGTGAAAGTAGATGCTGACAAGGATGTGGAGAAAGAGGAACACTGTTTCATTGCTGGTAGGATTGCAAGCTGGTACAACCACTCTGGAAATCAGTCTGGTGGTTCCTCACAAAATTGGACATAGTACTACCAGAGGATCCAGCAATTCCTCTCCTGGGCATATACCCAGAAGATGTTTCAACTGGTAATAAGGATCCATGCTCCTCTATGTTTATAGCAGCCTTATTTATAATAGCCAGAAGCTGGAAAGAACCCAGATGTCCCTCAACAGAAGAATGGATACAGAAAATATGGTACATTTATACAATGGAGTACTATTCCGCTATTAAACGCAATGAATTAATGAAATTCTTAGACAAATGGATGGATCTGGAGGATATCATCCTGAGTGAGGTAACCCAATCACAAAAGAACTCACATGATTCTGGCATTTATACAACATGAATAAATGGTCACTAGCCTTTTACTCGTATACTCCAGACATAGTTATACAAACAAGTAGTCACATATTAACAAGCTATATAACCTGAGGCTAGATTCAAATAGTTTCATTCCATTAACTTTAGCCACAATATCAATGTATATAGTTTCTTGCCTCTGATGCCTAGTAATTTTGTGGAATGAATTATTTATTAGCTGCCAGTGGTCCAACTAGAAATAACTTTAATCTATCTTATTACTTGAAGAGAGGGAGATAGTATTCAGTGAAATCACCACTCCTACTAAAACATACTCTGACACTATGTTTGTGTTTATTTCCAGTAAACAGGATTAAAAACAACAAAATTGTGAAACTAATTATAAAAAATTATCAGAAAAGAAGAGACCAGTTCTACAAGGTCTCTTTAGAAATGCTTTCAACTTCTGTAGATAAATAAAAGTAGAATTAGTATTCAGGTATGATTCCTGGTACAAATATTCCTGGAAACCTGTAGGTCATCAATCAGTGTTAATAACAGGGTTTTCATTGTGTGACTTTAGGCTAATAATCACCTCTGCTTCTTTAATCCTTTCATGTACCTTTTTATCTCATTTATTAGAGGAGAAATCTGTTTTCTCCTATGTCCCTCTATAGTGCTATTAATACTCTGTCCAGACAGTCTTTATTGGCTCTGCTCTGACACACAACCTCCCAGCTCAACCACAGTCCGCTTCCTGGGTTCTGTCTCTGAGGAACAACCATCCTGCCTTCCTTAGACCCTGCCTGAAACACTTTGGCTGTTTCATATGGAATGAAACCTGGCTCTTTCTTAATGACACTGAAAATCTCAAAATATTTCCAAAGGAAATTCTGCCTATCTGTAGTCCTGTTGCTATCAGTGGGCCATTGAAATAGTTTTCTGACTGTACTCTGCATTTCCTACACTCCAATCCTGTACTCCATTCAGTACCTCTGACTCACTCCTAAAAACATACTCCCTTGCTAAAAGATCATTACTTATTTCTTATGGCTAACATGGTAAAGTCTACACTAACTTGACATGCTTTAAAGATGTGTTAACCTGTCTGTTTAATCACAGTATTTGCAAACCTTTTCTTTTCATCAAACCTGTGCTTTTGTGTTATCTCCACTGAACCTTAAAGGTGTAAGCATACTTTCTCAACTAAGGAAACATTTCTCTTTGATGCAAGATGTCACAATCACAACCATTTGTCACATACAACTCTAGCTCCACTCCTCCTAAAGTTTTCTCCAATCAATATGGGGCATGGCCTCTTTCTGGGACATGGTAAGACTATTCCCCTCATGACCAGGCCATCTTTCAGCAATGCACATTGTTTTTGCATGTATGTATTTCTCCACCCATGTGTTCATAAATTACTGAATTCATAGTGCATTAAGCCATTGATTTTTTTCAGGAGACACAATATAATGACTTGGAAAGAAGACACTTCAGTATATGAATGAAAGAATATTATTTATTTAGCCATGTTGGAATGTTATTTCCTAAGTCCTTATAAGTATGAACATCTGATACCTCACCAAGAAACCAGAAATACATACTGGAAGAAAATCAGCATCTAAAAAATTGGTGCTGATCAAACTGGATGTCTGAATGTGGGAGAATGCAAATAGATCCACACTTATCACCCTACACAAAGCTCAACTCCAAATGAGTAAAAGACCTTAACATATGACCAGATTCACTAACCCTGATGGAAAAGAAAGTGGTGAAGAATCTTGCATCCATTGGCACAAGAAAAGATTTTGTTTTCGGAAGACTGATAACACAGACAAGTAAGAACAACAATTACTAAGTGTAACCTTACGAAACTGAAAAGTTTCTGCATGGCAAAGGACACCATCATTTGGACAACCTGTCAGGATACAGAATGGGCAACCCCCCCCTTTTTTTTCCAATTAAACATTCATTATAAGGGTCATAATCCAAAATATATAAAGAACTAAAGAAAAAACCAGAAAGAACATCAGGAAAACAACATAATTTTAAAAATGAGGTACAAATCTAAACAGAGAAATATTAACAGAGAAAATTCAAATGTCAAGAGACACTTAGTGTTTAACCCCTTTAGGCATCAGGGAAATTCAAATCAAAACTACTTTGAGATTTCATCTTATATCAGTCAAAACTGACAAGATCAATAAGAGAAATGACAGCTAGTGAGGCTGTGTAGTAAAATGAACTAAACACTGCTCCATCGTTTGTGAGAGGGAAAACATGCGCAGTCATAATGGAAATCGGTGTGGTGGTTCCACAGAGAGATGGGAATTCTGCCTTAAGATACAGATATACCATTCTTGGGCATATACCTAAAAGATGCCTATTCTAGTACGACTGAGACACTTGCTGAACCATGTTCATTGTTGTTCTGTTTATAATTGCCAGAAATTGGAACCAACATGGATGCCTCTATAAATAAATTGACAAAGGAAACGTGACGAATTTATACAATAGCAGATTGCATAACCCTTCAAAAATGAAATTATAAAATCTACAGAGAAATGGAAGGAACGAGAAAATAATCATTTGGATTGAGGTTCCAGAAAGACAATATGGTATGTATTTGCTTATATGTGGGTGTTAGCTGTTAAGAAAGAGACAAGCAAGCTACAGTCTGTATAACCACAGAGGTTAGGGAATGGGGAGAGGGATGGATCTACCTCAGAAAAGGAAATAGAAATAATAGTTATGGCTGTATGAGCTGGAGAGACTAGAATGGGGGATCAAATGAGCAGGGAGAGAGGAGGGGGGCAAGGAAGGGAATACTAGGAGGGACAACTAAAACTAAGGACCATTTGAGGTATCATAAGCAAACCTAATACAATAGCAGATTTCTATAATATACATGTACATGAAAGCAATCAATTTGCCAAATAAAGGGGGAGACCCAGGCCCAACTGGACATATCTTGTCATCAAATGAAATTCCAGTATCAGAAACGATTTACATATTGAGTTGTTGGTCACATGATCCCCTGAGAACACCCAAACAACCTAGGCTATTGCTGACACTGTTGGTGGTTCTCCACAAATTGATGTTAAAGCCCTATTGCTGAAGACAACATCTACAGAACTCATTGAACATGCAGAAGTCGAGCTGGTGTCTACCTAGAGCTTACGTTTCACACTTACAGATCAGTATTCATGGCACTTGAAGGTTCTGTGCATGCTATTAAATGAGGAAAGTAAACACAATACCCTTCAATCTAGAAGAGAGGTCTGCCTGCAAGATATTCTGGTACAAAATACGGGGTTCATGACCTGAAAGGAAAAGAAAACAAATGCCCCTATCCCTAACCACGGAGCTACCTGCAATTGAAAGCTACTGCAATTGACAAATTAGTTTCCTCTAACGAAGTCTTAACTGAAAAAATAAACTACTCTTAACTTTAATAGCAATAATAATAATAATAATAATAATAATAATAATAATAATAACTGGTAATCTTAAAAAAAGTTATTTCCATGAAGTTTCCTAAAAGGATATTTGCTTCAAAAAACAAACTTTTGTTATTCTTAAAGAAGAAACCCAAGGGATCAAATTTGACAGAAGTGAATGTATTGTGGAGTTCTGACAGCATTTCAAGACAATAGGAGTTAGAGTTAGCACACAGTTAGAGAAGCTCTAAGCATAGACCATTACACTTTGGGAAACCGAGAAATCACTTTTCCCATTTCATGGTGATTCAATTCTGAATGCATCTATTTACGTTTGACCGGTCTACCTGTCTTCCTCTCCTCCTCTTCTCTCTTCTCTTCCTTCTCCTACCCCCAAGTCTTCTATTCTATACTCCTGTTCTCTTCTTTTCCTCATTCTCTCCTCTCTCTCCCCCCACTTTGTCACCCCTCTCCCCTTCTCTCTCCTTCCCTTTCTCTTCTCCCTCTCTTTTCCTCTCGCCCTCCCTCTCCTTTCTCCTCTCTATTCATTCTCCCTCCCTTTCCCCTTTCTCCTAACTCCTTTCTCCTCCTCTCTCTCTCCCTCCCTCCTTTCCTCTGTCCTTCTCTTCCCCACTTTTCTCAATTGCCATGTTCATCACCTCAGGTTGACTATAATTCCTTTGGAATTTTCAACATTTAGAATGACTATCTAGTTTGTAAATAGATTTTAATTTATAATGCAAGTTTCCAGGGAAGGGCTTTTATATGGCTTACACTGATGGCTTGACTAACTTTGATGCTGTTACCATTGATTGAAAGGTTACATTATATTAACACGCTAAAGGCAAATTAGCTAAAGCTAATCTTCAGCAACGCTAGCATGCACACAGTATGTGCTGTGGCTTCCTGCTGAGAAGTTGCACTGTCAGAAAAGGGGTGACTGTCCACTCACACAGTAGACACCCCTGTCAGTGGCTAATGGTTGAATTCGTGTACAGGTGACAAATGGACAAGCTAATATCCTCAGAGTTTTCTTTCTTTTTTTTTTTTTTTTAAAGATTTATTTATTTATTATATGTAAGTACACTGTAGCTGTCTTCAGACACGACTATCTGAAGAGGGAGGATATCAGATCTCATTACGGATGGTTGTGAGCCACCATGTGGTTGCTGGGATTTGAACTCAGGACCTTTGGAAGAGCAGTCAGTACTCTTACCCGCTGAGCCATCTCACCAGCCCTCTCAGAGTTTTCATAGACTGCTGGAACTCTGTGTTTGAGTTTTGATTCAAATACTGCAGTCATTGGAGCTATGACTATGAAAGGGCCTGAGTCAGACTCAAAGCTTTTGATGAGCTGTGGTAAGTCTGATTTCTAGAAACTTCTAATGTACAGTATCATTTTTGTCCTTGATTGGCTTCTGAAATAGCTTTGTTTGTGAAACTGATGGTAGAATCATCCAGGAAGTGTGGGGGAAACACTTACTTACCTCCACATGACTTAGGGAAACAACACAGGCTTGAATACCAATTCAAGTGTGTAGGAAAGGAAAATGAATCAGTATGATCTAAATAGATACAGTTTTACCCATTAAGTATCACCTGAATTGGCAGCAATGTTGATCTTTTAAAAAACTTTTTAAAGTCTTTGATTTTTTTTTTAAAAAAAAACCTTTTTAATTTATTCTTTGCAAATTTCACATCATGTACCCTAACCGCACTCATCTCCCAATCCCTTCAACCATCCTCTGCCCTTGCAACTCTACCACCACAGAAAATTGACAAATCTAAACAAGTCCACTTCTCTAGTGAAAAGATCAAGAAAGATGAAAGCAGAGGATCTTCATGTCTAAGAAAGGGCAGGTGCTTCTAATCTGAGGAGCAAATGCTAGGTAATAAGGAAGTGATGGTTCCTTTAGAGGGAACTCAGCCGTAGGGTTTGTCTCATTAAAATAAGGTGAAGACTAGAGCCTATCATACTAGATAAGTAGATATCATACTTATTAGCTTCAATTGTTGACTTGTCAGTGTTTTTTTTTTAATTTTTTTAAATTTTATAACTTATATTATTTTTATTTTGAACTCCAGATTTTATTCCCCTCCCAGTTCACCCTCTGACTGTTCCACATCCCATACCTCCTCCCCATGCTCCTGTCTCCATGAGGATAACCCCACCCTACCAGACCTCTAAACTCCCTGTGGCCTCCAGTCTCTTGAGGGTTAGATACATCTTCTCTGAATAAACACAAACCTGGCAGTCCTCTGCTGTATATGTGTTGGGGGCCTCATATCAGCTGGTGTGCGCTACCTGGTTGGTGTTCCAATATCTGAGAGATCTCGGGGGTCCAGGTTAATTGAGAGTGCTGGTCTTCCTACAGGGTTGCCCTCCTCCTCAGCTTCTTCCAGCTTTCCCCTAATTCAACCACAGGGAATATCACTTTCTGTCCATTGGTTGGGTGCAATATCTGCATCTGACTCTTTCAGCTGCTTCTTGGGTCTTTTAGAGAGCAGTCATGATAGGTCCCTGTTTGTAAGCACACCACTGCATCAGTAATAGTGTCAGGCCTTGGCGTCTCCCCATGAGCTGGATCCCACTTTGGGCCTGTCTTTTCCTCAGTCTCCTCTCCATGTCCATCCCTGCAGTTCTTTCACACAGGAACAATTATGGGTCAGAGATTTAATTGTGGGATGGCAACCACATTCCCCAGTTGTTGCCATGTCTTTCTGCTGGATGTGGGTTCTAAAAGTTCCCTTTATCCAATGTAGGGCATTTCATCTGAGGTCCCTCTCTTTGAGTCTTGAGAGTCTCTTACCTCCCAAGTCTCTGGTATATTCTGGAGGGTTCCCCAAATCTCCAACCTCCCGAGGTTGCATGTTTCAAATCAATCTGGAGCTTCCTCAGAAAATTGGAAATAGATCTACCTGAAGACTCAGCTAAACTACTCCTGGGAATATACCCAAAATATGTCCCACCATGCCACAGTGGCATGCCTTCTATTATGTTCAGAGCAGCCTTATTTGTGACAGCCAGAAGCTGGAAACAACCCAGGTGTTCCACAACAGAAGAATGGATATAGAAAATGTGGTTCATTTACACAATGGAATACTACTCACCTATTAAAAATGAGAATGTCCTGAGTTTTGCACACAAATGGATGGAACTAGAAAATATCATCCTTAGTAAGGTAACTCAGACCCAAAAGGACAGGCATGTACTCACTAATAAATGGATGTTTATTTAAAAAAAAAAAAACCTACAGAATAACCAAGCTGAAGGGTCCAAGGGAGGACACCTCAGTCCCACTTGAGAGGGAGAAGAAAGCAATCAGAAGTGGGGAGGGAGGGACCTGGGAGGGAAAGGGGATTGGAGGGCAGAGAGGGGAACAGGATTGGGTATTGGGTGAGGAAAAAGGTATTCCCTGAGGGCCAGTAGAAAGACAGTGTTTCTTTATGTTCTTTATTTCCATTTCTGTCTGCAGGTTCCTGCCTTGAATTCCTGCTCTGGCCTCCCTTAATGATGGACTAAGCAAGTCGCATAATTTACTCTACAAAGTAGGACAGAAGAGATACAGTGTGAAAAATTTAGTAATCTTGGAGCTGAGAAGTTAGGTACGGAAGAAATTAGTGAACCTGTTGTTTGAGAACCCACTGGGCAGCAGTCTGTAGCACAACCAAGATTCTACAATTGGCTACTTCCTCAGCCCATGCAATCAGGGATTCTCTAAGGCTTCTGTAATAATGAGCACAAAAATTTCTATGTGGCATGCTGGTGCCTAAGAGGTATAGGGCAGGGGTGGGAGATAGCATGAACTAAGTATAAAACAAAGCAGTAAGAGAGAAAATTTGGGCCTAAATTTAATAAAATCTCCCCATTGTCCTGTCTTTTTGTGATAGGCCTCAAGTAATGCATACAATATAATTTATGTGGGATTATTATTGTCATAATAATCATTAACTATTAACTAATGATTAAAATCATTAATTATAATTGTCATTAGTCATTAATATCAGTTAACAATGCTGAATAAGAATAAAGAATTCATGAAAATGTCATATTGAAACTCATTATTTTGTGTGTTCCAGAGTCTGAAACAAGAAAGACAATGAAAAATGCAGGTCTATCAGGGCTACATAGTGACACCTGCCCATAACTGTTTTAAAGGTGGAAGGAAGGAAGGAAGGAAGGAAGGAAGGAAGGAAGGAAGGAAGGAAGGAAGGAAGGAAGGAAGCAAATTAGAAGGAGAGTAGTTAGTTTTGGTCATGTAAGAGGTTGAGGCCACTATGGGCCAAATGAAAGCCTGTCTCAAAAGAGCAAAAATGAAATAAAAACAAACAGTTTTACTTATTTCACACTTTCCCATACACACAACAACAACTGATCTGAAAAGGAGTTGAATTTTCAAACAGGTTTGCTGATTGAATAACAGTGGAATTTATTGGAGTATTTACATGGTTCAACTTTTTAGAAATGAAAGAACTATGTTTTGAGAATGTTTTTTCTGTATACAATATTCATGTTTCCTATTTCAGTATGGATACTGTACTCTGCTTTTTTCACAGAATTGATATTGCAGCAAAACTATTTCCTCTTCTGTATATGCATTCTACAGTGTTCAGTGTCACATTTTTAAAATATTTATTCTTCTATCATATGTTACATCTTGACTGCAGTTTTCCTTATCCCTCACCCACGCCCAAGTTACCACCTCCTCTTTTTCCAAACCCACCCCCACTTTACCTCCCCTCAGAAAAGAGCAGGCCTTTCAGAGACATCAACCAGTACCACATAATAAGCTATATACTAAGATCAGGCACATTCTCATATCAAGGCTGGACAAGGAAACCCAGTCAAAGGAAAAGAATCCAAAAACAAGCAAAACAGTCAGAAAGAACCCCACTCCCACTGTTAGAAATCCCACAATAAATCCAAGCCATAAAATCATAACATATATATGCAGAGGACCAAGGCCACACCCATACAGGCTTCCTGATTTCTGTGAGCCAACTTGAGTCCTTGTTGATTCTGTGGACCATATTCTGAGTTATTCCTCATCCCTCTGACTCCTTCAACCCTTCCTCTGCCTCCTCAAGACTCCCAGAGCTCCAGCTAATGTTTAACTATGGGACTCTGCCTCTGTTCCCATCAGCTGGAGGATGAAGTCTCTTTGGTCTCTAATGACAATCATGCTGGGATCTGGTGCTAGCATATCCTGAAGGGATGAAAAAAAAAACCCATAGGTTATAGGTTTTGAGGCTCGGTTGGTGTCCCAATACCTGGACTGTAGGCCTTGCCTGGTTATAGAAAATGGACTGTTCAGTTGCATGTTCCCATCAGTAAGAGTCTTTGACAGTGCTACCTTTGTGGAGTCCATGGAGTTTCCATTAAACTAAGTTTCTACACCACCCAGAAATATTCCAGTCATCTCCTCCAGCATTATCCACATCAATCCCCCCAACCTGATCTATCCTATTCCTATTCTCACTTCCATCTCTCAGTTCACCCACAAAATCTATTCTATTTTCTCCTTCCAGGAAGATCCATGAATTCTCCCTTAGGCCCTCCTTGTCACTTGGCCTCTGTGGGTCTGTGAATTATTTTACAGCTAATATCTACTTATAAGTGAGTACATACCATGTTTGTCCTTCTGAGTTTGAGTTACCTCACTCAGGATGATTGCTTTTCTAGTTCTATCAATTGCCAAGAAATATCATGGTCTCCTTTTTTGATAGGTACATGAAACTCCATTAAGAAAGTGTACCACATTTTTAAAAAAATCATTCTTCATTTGAGGGACATCTAGGTTATTTCTTGTTTCTGACTACTATGAATAAAGCTGCTATGAACATAGTTGATCAAGTGTCCTTGTTGTAAGATGGATCATAATTTGGGTATCTGCCTATAGTTGTATATCTCAGTACTTTGGTTGATCAATTTCCAATTTTCTGAGAAACTGACATATTCATTTCCAAATGGTTGAAAAAGTTTGCACTCCCATCAGCAATGGAGAAGGTTTCCCTATGTTCCATATTCTTTCCAGCCAGAGTTCTGTTTTTGATCTTATCTATTTTGACAGGCATAAGACAAAATTTCAAAGCCATTTTGATTTCCATTTCCCTGATGGCTAAGGATACTGAACATTTCCTTAAGTGTGTCTCAGTCATTTAAGATTCCTCTGTTGAGAAATCTCTGTTTATCTCTGCACCTTATTTTTAATTGGATTATTTAGTTTATGATGTATAATTTCTTGAATTCTTTATATATTTCAGATATTAACAATGTGGCAGATATGGAGTTAGTGAAAGTCTTATACCATTCTGTAGGCTGCCTTTCTATCCTACTGATATTTTAGTTTGCCTTATAGAAAATTTTCTGTTCCATTAGGTCTTGTTTATTAATTGTTTATTTTAGTTCCTGTGCTATAGGTATTCTGTTCAGAAACTTGTCTCTTATGCCAAATGCATTCAAGGCTATTTTCCACTCTTTCTCTTCTATCAGGTTCAGTCAGTGTATATGGTTTTATGTTGAGATAAATGGCTTGAGTTTTGTACAGGGTGATAGATGTAGATCTATTTGTACTCTTCTATATATGGGCATCAAGTGAGACCAGAACCAGTTCTTGAAGATTCTTACTTTTTAACATTGCATTTTTCTGACTTATTTATCAAAAATCAGTTGTTCACTGATATTAGGAATTACTTTTGGGTCTTCAATTCAAAGTCTGTTTTTAATATCAATACCTTTCAGGTTTTATTACTATTGCTCTGTAGTACAGCTTGAAATCAAGGATAGTGTTATTTCCAAATGTTGTTTTATTGTATAGAACTATGTAGCTTTCCTACCTTTTATAAGTATGAAGTTAAATATTGCCCTTTCAAGGTCTGTAAAGTACTGCGTTGGAATTTTGATGACGATTGTTTTGAATAAGATAGCCACTTTTATTATGTTAATCTCACTGATCTATGAGAATTGGAGATCTCTCCATCTTCTGACATGGTCTTCAATTCCTTTCTTCAAAAACTTGGTGTTTTTATCATACAGATAAAAACAAACATGCTTAGACAGACTTACCTCAAGATAGTGTATAATATTTGTGGCTACTGTTAAGGGTACTGCTTCTCTGATTTCTTTCTCAGCACATTTGATATTTGGATATAAAGGAGCTACTGATTTATTCAAGTTAATCCTGAATCCTACAGTATCACCATGATGAAAGTTGGATTTCAACAAAAACAAAAACAACAGAAGGCTTACAAATTCTTCAAAACTGAACAAATCAATACTGAATGGCTACAGGGTTAAGGCAAAAATAAAGAATTTAATGAAATTCAATAAAAGTCACTCTGTAGATGAGGCTGGCCTCAAATTCACAGACATCTGCCTGCTTCTGCACCCACAACCTGGGATTAAAGGCATGTGCCACTAGCACCTGGTCATTTATTTATTTTTAAAGTGTGTGTGTGTGTGTGTGGTTGCACATGCACACATGCATCACACATGCAGTCACAGCACAGTGTGTATGGACACCAGGTGCACCATCATACTACATGACAAAAGCTGGATGAATACTTTTAATGTTCAAAGATATTGTCAGAAAACCCACTAAGTATAAAATACATTAAGTATAAGTTGCATTAAGTTTATTTTGTAATTGTATCCTAAGTTGCGATTTTCACCATTATCATCATTAAATCTTTTTGCTCAAAGTAATCCCTAAAGAAAAATGTAAACTGCTTATTAGCATATTTTGTTTAATTTAAAAGGTTTATCATTAGTAGTCCATTGTGAGAAATATGTTCACTCTTTGGGGAACAATGATATTTAAAGACAAAATTGTTGTATCTTGTTTCAAGTTGTATACAGCAAATTTTGTGGTATAGATGAGTAATTCTTATTATAGTTGATGACTGTTTGAGTGACAGTACTTTTATAGTCAATATTAATCCTATGGGGATTTTGCAAATGAAACCCTAAGAATACTTGTGATTTAAGTAAGTAGAGGAGCAGAGGAAAGGATTTTTATTGCTCACTGCTATTTAACTGTTTCAACATATACTAAGTTGTATAACAAGAAGTGTGGTGGTTTGTCTTTGAACTTGTATTAAATGATCTACAACAGAATGACTAAATTATATTTTCCTTCAAGTTTGTTGGAAATGAAATATGGAAACTGCCTGTTCTGTAAAGTCAGTAGATTTACCCAAATTTATAATGCCTGAAAACTACACAAAAATATATTCTATAAAGCAGAATCTATTATTAATCATATTGCTCCTCTTTCAACAACATTCTTTATTTAACATATAAAATGGCCATAAGAAATACAATTTTTATAATGCTTATGTCCTTTCTGACCTACAGTTTTAGAGTAGTATATGTACATTTTATCACATGTATAATATATATTCATAGAATCAACAGGACTCCATCAAGTGATGAATGTATCAATAAGCATAGTACTACTATATTACCACATGGGTTAAAATCATATATGCAACTGGAAAATAGATTTTAGCAACAAAACCAAGCAAATGCTGGTATGAAATACAAGTAGATGGACACTGGAAAATGTTTGTAAATGACCAGAAATTTTCTGGTAAATACAAGAAATGTTTGTAAATGGCCAGAATCTATTGACACTAGATGTTCAAAATAAGCAAGTAGAGTCAGAATGGAAGAGGAGATGACATGGATGACGTCTCTTACTGAATTTTTGGGTCTATTTAAGGATTAAAATTACTGCTTATTACACAATTTCTAGACTATCTTAAAACCCACAAACCCACACATATTTTCTTTTCCAGACTAGGCATGGAGCCCAAGGCTTTACATATGCTATGTAAACATGGTACAACTGAGCCACATTCCTAGTCCCAGGGTACACACATTAAAAGAATGAAATATGTGACTTGTGAGGTAGATAATTAAATGTAGCTTTTATAAAAGACTTTGGAGTTTGATGTATACGTACATCATAAAAAATTCATAGATGTTGTCTAATATAAATTTTATTGCTAATCCAGTTCTGTTTGGTTTGCCCTAGAAATTACCTGTAAGTTACATGAGTATTGTGACATTAGAGTTATGGTTTGAGTGTGATACTTCACTCAAGAGAGCATGTTTGAACACTTCCTATCCATCTGTTGCACCAGTGGTGCTGTTTGGGGAAGCTGATGAAGCTTCATGAGCATTGGGCTGTCTAGCAAGAGTGGGGTCCTGGGCAGGGGGCCTTGGAGATGATTCCTGGCTTTGCTTGAGAACTGAATTTTTCGCCACTCTGCCCAGATGTGAGGAGCATATACACACATACTTGAAACCAGAGACAAGGCAAACGAATACACCCAGTATCAACTGTTGGGTTATATTTATACACTTTCTGAACATCAAGTGTTCTCTCAAGTATCATGTGTCCTCTTTCCAGCCAGCTTCTAGAAAAACATTATGTGTCTGTTCTTAACAAAATATCCTTCCATGTTTCTGCTTCAGACAAAACATCATCTCATAATACAGTTGCCAGCAAAACATCACATGACACAACTGAGTCTCCAAAGAAATAAGAAATTTCCACTTCACAACACTGCTAATATTCGCATAATAAAGTGGTCTCAACAGTGATTCCTTAAAAAAAACACTTCAGGAATATTTGCTGGAGTAACTGTAAATTGAAGCTTAGAAAAGTAATCCATTTATTTTCTAAAGAAATCACTTGACTGATGATTCCAAACAAGTTTGATGATAGTTTGAAGCCATGCTTCTGAAATCTTATGGTCCATGAACCAAAACCAAGCTGATGAGATCCTGAGGTCCCTCTAATCATAGCACATAAGAGGCAGAGAAGTATCCTCAGGGAAAATGGCCTTATTGCAGGGCTAACAAACACACTGCAATCATTTTGACCATTTTGGCACCAGGTAACTTGACTGAATACTTTGAACAATGTTACAGAGGTAACAGAAATTGGAAAACCATGCATAAAAGACATCATAATGTATGCTCACTGAAAACAAGTACACATTGTCCTAAAAATTGCAGGTTGGGCTCAGAATGTGGCTTGGTCGCTGGGCTTGCCTATCACATCAAAAGACCTTGCTTCAATCACTCAGTCCTGTCTGAAATCATTTTTTACAGATCTTTGGCTGTTGTCATTAGAGCAATTAGTACAATGGATTTCAGAGTATTTGATTAAAAATTCATGAATAATGAGGTCAAATTACCTTGAGCTACTTGGGTATTTAAAGTTGAGAGGACCATGTAAAAGAAATATTTTAGCTGTCTGAATGCTTTATTTTTCTTCTTGCTATGGCAGAAATGACCTAAAAGAGTAAGGATATTTATTCTGGTTCCCTGTATTATCATTGGTCCATCATGGACAGGAGCACATTGCAGTGTAAGCCTCACAGTTTCTTCTGTGTCAAACTGCCATTGCTGATTCATGAATGGTGTTTGCAAATGGACCCAGCTACTGCTACTGATGAGAACTGAAGTGCTCCTATACTGAAAACTGTTCTTCGTAATCATTCCAAAGAACTATTTCTAAAAAAAAAAAAAAAAAAAAAAAAAAAAAAAAAAGAAAACCTAAATCCTCCTTTGCACCAATAATCTTTCCTTTCAACTACCTCTAGTGGATGAAGATTAAAGTGTTTAAGAACCCTTATTAAAATAGTTTTTGAAAAATCTAAGCCAATATTGGTGTCCTCTCTGCCCAAGGCTTTGTGTATTGCTGCCTTTGTGGGATTTTTTTTTCCTCAATGTGTCCCGTGGTAGTATTTGCCTGTGGCAGTCAAAGCTTACATAGTCAGAGGACTGGCATTTTTTCGCCTCTGAAGAATGCTATCCAGTCCCTTATCTGCTGTAGTCTAGCTCTTGCTGCTTTACACTGTTCATCCTTCCTAAGTTTCAAAGATGGGAGAATACATCCATTCTCCTCTGTTACAATGTTCCCCAGATCTACAATGAACAAATTTTATAAAATTCCCCAGTTCTCATTTTTGACTTCTGAGGAGAAACTATATCCAGAATCTGGATACTCTTTACTCCCATCATTGAATCAGGATATCCTGTCCCCCCTGTCACTAATACTCAACTTTCCCATTCCTGAGCCACAGGGATCCAGGATGACCTCTTCCTCCTCCTCTTCCTCCTCCTCATCATTTTAACTCTTGTATGCATTTGTATTCATGCCCAACCATATGTTTATAAGTTCATGCATATGGAAGTCAGAGGACATACTTGTAGTTCATGAGTTCAGAGCTCCTTGATATCTTATTTAATGCAAGATATCTTTGGTTCAATACCATATTAGCCAAAGTTGCTGGCCCATGATCATCTTTCAAGAGACACTGTTTTATTATTATTATTATTATTATTATTATTATTATTATTATTAATTTTCTTTATTTACATTTCATATGTTATCCCCTTTCCTAGTTTCCCCTCTGAAAATCCCCTATTTGCTCCCCCCTCCCCCTGCTCCCCAATCCACCCACTGGCCCTGGCATTCCCCTATACTGGGGCATAGAACCTTCACAGGACCAAGGGCCTCTCCTCCCATTGATGAACGACTAGGCCATTCTCTGATACATATGCAGCTAGAGCCACGAGTCCCTCCATGTGTTTTCTTTGATTGGTGGTTTAGTCTTAGGGAGCTCTGGGGTGTACTTATTAGTTCATATTGATGTTCCTCTTAGGGGGCTGCAAACCCCTTCAGCTCCTTGGGTACTTTTTCAAGAGACGCTGGTATTTCCCCTCACCTTATAGAATTGGAACTGAAGTTACAGATGTACACAGTAGTATCCAGCTTTATATTTGTTTGGGTCATTTGAACTCAAATATGTATGTTTGTATTTGTTTGTATTTGAATCTCTGAAGAAAAAAAAAGCTGAAATAAAATTCAAAGTGAAAAATTCAGAAAGTCAAGCAAAAGTTTTTCTTCAGAATAGCTTATGTCACCAATAGTTTATATCAAGTACAAAAGAGAATATCAACTATCCATTTGTGTGTCTACATTAAACTCAATTTAGGTATCAGATTCTTATAACTGAAAGCATACATAAGTTAATTATGCATGCACCCTCTACGTAGGATCCCAGTAAATATATTCAGCTTTTCATGACTTAGTTTTTGTATGAATACTCAGCGCAGTCTAACACAAGTATTGTAGTTGATAGTTACTGATAACTTTCTGAGGTCCAGGCAGCATCCTATGTCTAGCTACTTAATTTTTGAAGAATGGAGATAGCTTCATATATGAATGCCATTTTACATATGAGAAAACTGAATTAAGAGAGGTATATAAATTTACCTGTGTATCATAGATAACAAATGATGAATGGAGTCCACACATACTGAATGATTTATAATAATTTAAATATGCAGAATCAAATTACATACTGTTACTTTTGTATCATTACTGAAGTTAATGTAACTTTTCTATTTTATGTTGCTCTATTTTGTGGAATATTTATGCATAGAAGATTTGTGTTACTTACAGCAGCTAAGCTTAAAATTCAGGCCCATCTGAAAGCAAGGCAGTCTTGTCTCACCATGTTAGGACCACGCCTATATTAAAAACTAGGACTATTGTGATTGACTTTGTATATATCATATATATCAAATATATAATCATATATTTGGAAATGTATCAGTGTGTTCTCACTACCTCTTATATAATATAAATGTAACAACAATAATAAAGCTCTTTTAATCATACTTTTATTTGCTTGTCTTATACAGGATTCTTATAGGAAACTGTCTTTGCAGCTGGTATTGTCAATCTCATATAGATGAAGAAACCATTATTAAACCCTTCCCTTGGTGTCACCAAGTTAAGCAAGTGTCATTGGAAGATGTCTTGGCTTTAAATTAAGATTTTCTTTCATATCACATTGTTCAAACATGACTTTTGTAATTAGGTTTGCCTTCAGCTTTTTCTTTTTAATATCTTCACTGTTATGTACATCGACTTAGAATTAAACTGCCATTTACTTCTCTCCAGGAATGCTTTAAACTGTGTTGAAACCCCTTCCAGTAGATTCTTAAAAAGAGCAAAATGTTGCTTAGGCCTGTTATGTCTGCTGCTTTGTAAAATGGTCCAGAGTAAATTCTAAATTTTAGCAGAAGCTAATGCTAATGTAATTGTAACATAAATTAGTTGAAATGAGAAAGGTATTTGGGAAAAATGAAAACTAGCCTCTAGCCTCAGGGATTAACTGAGAACTGTCCTAGACAACTGAATTTAGAGCCCACCTACTACCTGGACTCAAGAGCTAACTAAGATATACTACTGACTCCATCAGTATAGACTTAATTTGTTTCTCTCGTTTATGACTAAGGGCAATCTCTGAATTCCTGTGAATCTGTAAAGCTCTCCTTGAGGGTTGAGTACCAGCTAGCAGGATTTCTTGGTATGCCTGTCTTTCATTCATTTTCTAGCATCCAAATCTACAGAAAGAAAGAAACAATTCTACTCACATTAACTTCACTAATGGGGCTACAAGTAGAATCATAAAGCTGATCTTTAGAATCTGATTTGCTTTTGAAAGACAGATATGAAGAATGGACCAATTAATAAATTTATACCCGTGATTAAATCTTCTTTGCAAACAATGAAAACTTCACATTAAAGAGACATACTATGCCCCACTTCCCAGCATTGACCCATATGTGTATGTATGTTTTTAAGAAAAATCATGGGGCCTTGAACTAATGACCCCTTCCATATGTGTGCATCCACCATCAGAAAGCAGGCACTTTATGGATGTTTATTTCTACCAGAGAATCTGAATGAATCTACAGCAACAGTGACTTCAAGAAACCAGAAATACTTAGGAAGAATGCATCCTTAAGGGAAACATGGAATAATAAAGAATACTTTTGAGTGACCGTGGCACCAAGATGCCCTGAAATCTCAATAAAATGCTATTTTTACATTTTTACAAGGAGCAAAATGATTGGAAAGAAACAGAGATGCCATCTTACAATTGCTTCAGTGTTCTTAACATAAAGTATCTTTCCATCAACAAATTAAAATCACTTCCTAGAGAAAAGGGGACATTGCAAAGTCCTGATACTTGAAAATGTATAAGAAACTTTATACTGATGCATGAGCTGAGGAGACAGCTAAAGTATGAGGAGGAGAGATTGATTCCAAGCAGCCATATGAAAAACAAAATCTGGTAGTAGTAGTGTGCATTTGTAACCCAGTTCTGCGAGGGCGGAGCCAAGACTATCACTGAACTCACTGCCAAAGCAGTCCAATTTCCCTGGAATTTCTAGGCCTGGAGAAAGCCTGTCTCAAAAATGCAAGGTAGATGGCTCCTGAGTTTGACCCCTGACTTACATACATACGTATGCACCTGTAGACACAGAAAATTGTACATATACACATAGTCACAATAAATAAGTAAACAATGATTCAATCAATGCCCATTAGTGATAACCCTTGAGAAATGAGCACAGATTTGCAATAAGATAATCCATGAGTAGTAGATCCTCAGCAGATGGAATTCTCTGCTAGTACTAACTGCTACAAGCAAATCACTAATTGTGATGTTAAACTCCAGTTTGAATTCTTGTGAATATAATGAAGTTGCCATTCTTTTAACTCATATATGTGACTGATGAATGAAAAGAGTATCAGGGTTTTACAAAATTAACAATACCATAGTTTTTCTAAGCAAAGTGAAGGCTATGCATGTGCATATACCCCCTTGGCAGAAGAGAAGTAAGAAAAGTAAAGGTTACAATGTATTATAAAACCATAACTCTACTATGAGATGTTTTTATGATCACATAAAATTTTTAAATAGCATAAAAGCTCAATCTCCTGTCCATGACAATCTGAAGACATTTACAATTTTATTTTAAAAAGTAAAAGGTTCTTCTTGAGCAACTCTGGCACCAAAAATTCCCTGAAACCTCAATAAAATTCTATTCTTACACTTTTACTTGGGAGCAAAAAAAAAAGATTGGAAAGACTATAGAGATCATATAATGCCAGAACCAAGTTGCATATCTGAGCTGTAAATATCCTGAATAGGTGTTTCTGAAAAGGTCACAGGTAGAACTGTCAGTTACTGGCAGATTCTGGTGACACAGTGAACATCATTGGAACTTGTCTTTCCTGAATACTAATTTTTTCATCTCACTCCAGAAAAATGCTGCCTGGTAATATATCTTAGCCAAAAGAGGAAGGAATCTCAATCTAAATGACATCATCCTTTGTTGAATGTTAAATTCTTAGAAAGAATGCAAGGGACATTGTTATGAAGAAATGCTGCCTTCTTATAAGGATCTTATAAGGCTATGTCTTATTAGAAATTATTTGGGCTCAGTTGATTTCAAGTTATTTATGTTCAAGGTCTGAGGTTTTGAGGCCAACTCTTTTGTCACTCATGTTGGAGACAGATCTCACCAGAAACAGAGAAGCCAAAGTTTCGAGGCTTTACAGAAAGAAACTCTACAATGAAAAATGTTTTAATATAGCATTACTTTTATGAAAATGAATTGAATCAGATGCCTGAATTGTGAATATAGTGGCATCACAAACAAATATGCTATATACCAAATATTTAATCTAAGTACCGAAATAGAAGCTAAAAATTTTACTAATCATTAGCTAATGTAATAACAGAGGAAAGAGAGAAAGAGCAACATTCTGTAAATGCTCACTTAATGACATTGATTAAATAACACTATATCACCTTAATCCTTCAGAAAGCATTGACCTAAAGGTGAGCAGTATTGAGTTCCCTTCCTCAAAGAATCACGTGAGTCACTAAGTAGCATACTATAAACAGCTCGTTCAAGCACCAGTACTTATGGATATAAGAGAGGCACTACAGGACTCAAGACTCATTTTCTTTGGGTTCTGTTGCAGTTTTTATAGGGTGGTAGAAATCCAGGCAGATAGAAACATTCTGATAAAAGGAATTCAGATAGAAAAATTATTGGCATTTTTCTTGTTTTAATAGACCTATGAAACTTCCATGTGTTAGAGGACATGCAGCCAGCCTAACAGTCTAGAGAAGGGAGATGTTGAAGGAAGTCCTCATGAATGGATAATTGATAGAAGTGGCTTTGCTACGAAAGTATATCATCCTTGTGCACAGTCCTTCTGTTATGATGTACTAGAAGTCCTTTGCCAGATGCTGAGCAGAGCTGCACCTATAAACTTATAAACATATCAATCTCTTGAAATGTAAGTTAAACAAACTTCTATTCACAGGGAATTCTCATGGGAAATTAATTAATGTGTGTATGTTTAAGAAAAAGAGTAATAGGAAGTGCTAGAACAGTAAACTTCTAAGTAGAGGATCTTCCCAAACAGTGAATAAACATCAGTGGACTAAGCTCACTTTATGAACATCCCCTTTCCATGCTGGGAGAGGTGGAGTCCTTCTACATAACTTTTCACGACCAGTGCAGTGGGACAAAATAAGAAAGGGGAGCAAACTCATTATAAGTATAAATGATAGATTTACAAGTGATTCTAATGTAATGATAGATTAGAATCACATGTAAATCAATGTGATTCTAATCTATCATTTATACTTATAATGAGCAAACTCATAAATATAAATGATAGATTAACAAGTGATTCTAATGTAAGTGACTTAGGAGTCTTGGCCAAAGATCATACTGGCCAGAAGACCAAAGAAGAAATAGTAAATAAGGAAAAAAAAATGTATTCACCCAATAGGGACAAATTCAGAAATTGGCATCTAGACTTATAATCACCCCAGATTCCGAATCCTAGGTGTCAGCATAAGAATACAAAAAGAGCTAAAGCAATATGTCCCCAGCACAGCTCACATCTACTATGACAGCAGGTTATGAATATTGCAGCGTAGCAAGAACCCAAGAAAAAAGCCTTTATATCAACTTTATAAAAATGATAGTTCTTTAAATGGAAATAAGGAAATTCAGGAAAACACAAACAATTGAAAGAAATGAATAAATTCCTTCAATAGAGCTAAGAAAAAAAAAAACAAAGGCCTAGTTTCCGGAAATGAATAAAACTGTTTGAGATCTGAAAATAAAACATTAAAACAATAAATAAACCATAAACTGGGGGAATTTTGGAAGTAAAAATATAGGAATTTATTCAGGAACTATAGAGGCAAGTTTCACCAACAAAATTCAAGAGATGGAAGAAAGAATCTGAGGCAAGGAAGATATGACATCACTCAAAGAAAATGTTAAATCTAAAAATCTCCTGACACAGATCAAGGAAATCTGGGACATTATGAGCAGACTAAGCCTAAGAATGATAGGAATAGAGGAATGAGCAGAATCCAAGACCAAAGTATCATAAAATATTTTCAACAAAATCATAGAAGAAAAATGTCCTAATCTGATGAAGGAGATAAAGATACAGGATGCATGCAAAATGTTGGAACGTGGTCAAAAGTGTGAAGCAAGGTGAACAATGCCTTGGAGAATGGTGAGAAAGACTTGAGAAAAATAGGAAAAAGGCATTTTATCTCAGGTGTGCTTTGTTCTCTGTATTGTTCTCAGACATTATTTCATGTCTCTTGTGACAAACATTCACACTCAATGCATAAAACATGTTTATTCTTGTTGGATGTTAGAACATAGCTTATAGAACCCAATCTGGTAAAAGGATATGTTGAGTGCTATCCTCCATGCAACATAAATCTGGATTTCACCTTCTTCTTTGCTATAATGCTTTCATGGATGTAATCTTTAGTATGTTTCAGGCAATTGTGTTTAAATTGGTCTGTTTTTAGAAAGTTCTGGGAAAATACTGCTCTGTTAATAACATTTAGTGTGTGCTTATTGACATTTATTTACATGTACTTCTGATCACATTTTTCTGAGCTCAAACAACTTTCCTTGGATCACTGCTTTCTTTTTACATTTGTGTGTAAATGTACATGGAAACTAAAGTTGTCCATAGTATTAGACTGTAGTCTGCCCATTTCTTTAGGTCCTCAAAAGAAATAGAGTTGCATAGGTCAGCAAAAATTGACACCAAATGGGATGGTTCAGAAAGAAAGTCCACTTGCCACTTAATAATCAAAACACTAAACATATAGGACAAAGAAACAATATTAAGAGCTTCAAGGAAAAAAGAGTATATATAGCCAGACTTACTAGAATTATACCTGAGTTCTTAATGGGGACTCCAAAAGAACCTGGATATGTTGCAAACTCTAAAACACTTCAGAAACCAGCATAGATTACACAGGGTCAGCAAAATTTTAAATCAACTTAGATGGAAAAAATAACCCTTAATAAAGTCAAATTTGCCAAGGCAGTGGTAGCACATGCCTTTGATCTCAGCACATGGGAGGCAGAGATAGGCAGATCTCTGAGTTTGAGGCCAACCTGGTCTACAGAGTGAGTTCCAGGACAGCCAGGGCTACACAGAGAAACCCTGTCTCAAAGAAATAAAAAAATAAAATAAAGTCAAATATAAACAATATCTATTTACAAATTCAGGTAAACTGAAGGTGCTAGAACGAAAACTGTAACCTGAGGGGGCTAAATTCTCCCATGAAAACACAAGAAATAAATAATTCTACACCAACAAAATAAAAAAGATGTGTGTGTGTGTGTGTGTGTGTGTGTGTGTGAGAGAGAGAGAGAGAGAGAGAGAGAGAGAGAGAGAGAGAGAGAGAGAAGAACGAGAACCACCACCACCACCACCACCCAACAAATGAAAACCAACCAACCAACTAACCAAATAACAAAACAGTTATTAGCATCATTGGTCACTGATGTCTCTCAATATCAATGGACTCAATTTCCCAATAAAAAGACACAGACTAATAGAATAAATGTAAAAACAGGATCTGTTTTTCAGCTGCATTCAATATCATCTCAACATCAAAGATAAAGTGTTTACATCAGTGTCAAGTGTTGGAAAAAGGTTTTCCAAGCAAGTATATCTTAAGAAACAAGTTGGTATAGCTATTCTAATATCTAACAAAATAGACTTCAAACTAAAAATAATCAAAAGAGACAAGGAAGGACACTTTATACTCATCAAAGGAAAAATCTACAAAAATAATTTTCAACTCTTAACATCTATGCCTCAAACATAAGGGCACGCATTTTTGCAGGAACAAACAAATGACAGAACAAAGAGATAAACAAAAGAACAAACAACATTACTAAAGGTTGCATCACACAATAACCCTCATGGATTGATAGTGGGATACTTCAATACATGACTTTCATCAACAGACAGGATATTCAGACAAAAACTAAACAGACAAATACAGGAGCTAATAAATGCTATAATGCAAACAGAGCTAAGAAATATCAACAGAATTTCACCCAAATTCAAGAGAATACACACACTTCACAGAAATTCCTCCACCATTACCCACACAGTCACAAAGCAAGCCTCGAAAGATACAAGAAAACTGAAGTAATGCCCTACATCTTGGCATATCATGGTGGCTTAAAAGCTAGATTCTAAAACGGAAACAACAGAAAGCCTACAAACTTATGAAAACTGAGAAATTCTGTACTGAATGAAAACTGGGCCAAGATATAAAGAAAGAACTTAAGGACTTTCTAGAATGTAATGAAAATTTATAAAAAAAACACAGACAAACACATGAGACATAATAGAGGCTGTGCTAAAAAGCAAGTTTGTGGCACTAAATGCCTGCATAAAACAAACAAACAAACACACATACACACACACACCCACACCCACCCACCCACACACACACACACACACACACACACACACCAAACTAGATTGTCTGGTTCTGGGCTTACTCTACAGTTTGGAGGAAACCTGCTGTACGCCAAGAGCATCCTACCTTCTCATGGAAACCTTCCAGACCCCCAAACTGACCAGCTTGGAACAGTGCCTGATCACCCATTGTAGTCGGATCGGATCTGCCTACCACCTCAGTGGGTCCACCTAAGGCATGCTGCAGAGGTGAGAGGCACTCACCATCCTTTGACCCCCATTGTCTGGCTCTATCCTTCTGGGAACCCAAGTGTCCAGCCTCCCCATGGAAACCTTTGGGGGCTCTAAAGCTAACCAGCTTAGAACCTTGCCCAACTGTTGGTTCTACCTGCCATCCCAGTTGGGTATGACTGGGGAGCACACCCTGTAAAATAGGATCTAGCCTCTATACAACCTGAGGCATAACCAGCAGAGTCTGGTACTCTGGCCACCATGGTCAGCTGCACAGCTCCTCCCCACCTCCTGGAGAAGTCCTCCTCATATCAGGATCATCCAGCCAACACCAGGGAAAAACAGATGCTTAAATGACACATAAGAACACAGTCAACAAGACCTAGGGCAATATGGCACCACCAGAGCTCAGCTATCATTCAACAACAAATCCTGGATATCCTAATGAAAGTGAAGCACAAGAAGAAGGTCTTAAATCTAATCTTAAAAAAATTTTAGAAGCCTTTAAAGAGGACATGAACAAATCTCTTAAGAAAATACATGAAAATATATTCAAACAGGTAGAGGAATAAAAAGAGGAATCAAATAAATGTAAAAAAATACAGAAAACAAACTTTCTAAGTACTGAAAAGGAAATAGAAGGAGTAAAAAAAAAAACACAAACTGAGGCAATCCTGTGGATGGAAAAATCTAGGAAAGAACAATAACTACAGATGTAAGCATTACTGACAAAATACAGGAGATGGAAAAGAGAATCTCAGATGAAGAAGATATGATAGAATAAATCAATACATTAGTTGGAGAAACTGCAATTTCTAAAATGTTCATGACATAAACTATCAAGGAAATTTGGGACACTATAAAAAGTCTAAACCTAAGAATAATAGGAATAGAAGGGGAAGATTCCCAGTTCAAAGTCCCAGAAAGCATCGTCAACAAAATCATAGCAGAAAACTTCCCTAACCTAAAGGAAAAGGTGCCTACAAAGGTACCAGAAGCTTACAGAACACCAAACAAATTGGGCCAGAAACGAAAATCTTCCAGTCACATAATAATCAAAACACTAAATATAAACAAGAAAGAAAGAATGAATTTTATAAGTGGGAAGAGAAATGGGCCAACTAACATGTAAAGGAAGACCTATCATATTTACACCCAACTTCTTATCTTAGACTCTAAAAGCTAGAAGGGCCTGTGCAGAGGTCTGACAGACCTGAAGAGACCACAGATGTCAGTTTGAACTGTTCTCAGCAAAACCTTCAAACACCATAGATGGAGAAACCAAGATATTCCATAACAAAAACCAAACTTAAACAATACCTTTCCATTAACAGAGCCCTACAGAGTATACAAGAAGGGAAACTCCCACCCAATGATGCTATACTCAAGAACACCTAAAAAGTAAATAATTTCACATCATTAAAACCAATAGAAGAGAAACCCACACATTCAACCACCAACAACTTGAAAACAGGAGATAACAATTATTGGTCATTAATATCTCTCAACATCAATGGACTCAATTCCCCAGTAAAAAGACAGAGTCTGAGAGAATGGAGGCATAAACAGAATCAATAATTTACTGTACACCAGAAATACATTCCAGCTACAAAGAAAGTCACTGTCTCAGTATAAACAGCTGGATTAAGGTTTTCCAAGCAAAAGGACTAAAGAAACATTGGAGTAGCCGTTCTAGCAAAAAAGCTTTCTAATTGAAAGTAATCAAAAGTCAGGGAAGAACATTTGTTTCTCATCAAAGGAAATATCTACCAAGAGAACATCTCAGTTCTGAACTCTATGCCCAAATGCAACCACACCACAGAACAATTTCCTTAATAGACACATAGGCAAAACTATTGCAAACTAAGTCAAAGAATACATCAAAAAGATCATCTACCATGACAAAGCAGGTTTCTTCCTAGAGAGGCAGAGATGGGTCAACATTAAAGAATCTTTTGATGTAATACTCAATATAAACAAACAGAAAGAAAAATAACAGGTAATTGTTCTCATTGGATGCAGAAAAGCCATTGACAAAATCAAGCACCCCTTTGGGATAAAAGTCTTGGAGAGAACGAGGTTACAAGGGACATAGTTAAGGTAATTTACAGCAAGCCTTTAACCAACATTAAATTAAATAGAAACTCAAAGCAACTCCACCACTAAAATCAGGAACAAGACAAGGTTGTCCACTCTCTCAATTTCTATTCAACTTGCAGTTCTAGTTAAAGGACAACAAAAAGAGATCAAGATGATAAAAATTGGAAAGAAGTCAAAGTATAGCTATTCACAGATACTATGAGATCATAAATAAATGACTATAAAGATTCTACTAGGAAACTCCTATAGCTGGTAAATACCTTCAGTAAAGTAGCTAGATACCAGATTATCTAAAACAACAACAAGAAATACAGTACCCCTTCTATATACAAATGAAAGTAGACTGAGATAAATATCAGGAAATAACACTGTTCACAATCGCCTCAAATACTATAAAATATCTTGACGAACTTCTAACCAAGCAAGTAAATGACTTGTATGGCAAAAACCTCATGTCTTTGAAGAAAGAAAGTGAACAAAGATATCAGAAGATGTATAGATCTTCCATGCTCACAGATCAGTATGGTCAACATAGTAAAAAAGGCCATCTTACCAAAAGCAATCTAGAGATTCAACACAATTCCCCTCAAACTTTTAACACATTTGTTCTTAGACCTTTAGAGGACAATTCTCAACTTCATATGGAAAAAACAAATAATGCAGGATAGCTAAAACAACCCTGAACAATAGAAGATCCAGAGATATCATCATCCTTAGTTTCAAGCTGTATTACATAATAATAGCAATAAACACTGCATGTTATTGACATAGAAACAGACACTAATCAATGGGCTTGACTCAAAGATACAAAGACATAGACACCTGGTATTTGATAAAACACACACATACAAACAAAACCAATAAAGAGAAAACACATTGAAAAAAATGCGTCTTCATCAAATGGTGTTGGTCTAAGTGAATGTCTACATGTAGAACGCAAATAGATCTATATTTATCACCCTGCATGAAAATGATTTATCATATAAAACTTATTTTAATGATATATGAATCAACAATTTAACTAGGATGTCTTTGAGCACTTTTCAAATACAGGACTTAAAAGAATGAGAGCTGGCTTGTTAGTTAAGGTTACTTTTGTGCAACTGTAAGGACCTGAGTTCAATTACCAGGACCTATGTAACTAGCTGGATATGGTCTTGCATGTGCTCATTATGTGGATGAGAGGAGTCAGCAGGATCATTCAGTATTCTTTGCTTTTGATTTAGACAAACAAAACAAAACAAAAATATGACATATGTGAGTTCTAAGTTCAGAGAGAGAACCTACCTCAAAGGAATATGGACAGAAAGGATAGAAGAAAACGTTCAACTGTTTTCTTTGGTTTCTGCATGCACACAGAGGTGCTTGCTACTGAAAACACAAGTGCATATTCCCCTGACAGTCTTTCCAAGGCCATACTTTTAGAAACTGAAAAAAGATTTCAACTCTAGTATCACATGCCATAATAATGTTATCAGTAAGTGAAATGTATGCTTTTTTTTTTTTTTTTTTTTTTTTTACAAAAAGGAAAAGTAATAATCAAGAGAAAGGAAGTTGGAGAATCTCTTGGGGGAATTGTTAGCTGAATTAACTTTAGGGCACATTTTATGTGTAAGTTTAGAGTCTTTTTAAAAACTATTATGCAAGTATTCTCTTTGGAAGTTCTCATAAATTTCAGCCTGAAGGATTGCAGTATAAGTTACATATTAGTGGTAAGATCTATTATTAATATTCCTCAGAATTTTCTAGCTCAAATATTATACTTTCGGGGATTCTAAACCTTAAAATCACCACGAATATTAGGAATTCCACTTCATGGATGAAAATATTAACTTCTTTTTTCTTAAGAAAAATGTGCAAGGTTAAAGGGCCATGACAAAAAAGAAATGACCTCACCAAAGAAAAGCCACAAAAAAGAGTTTGTTTCTCTCTGAGACCACTTAGCACTGCACATATCTAATGGGGAAAAAAAAAATGTTACTTTAGGAGAACGGTCCTATGGGCAAGAAGTATGCACACAGTAAGTGAACTAAATGAGGAGGAATTTTAAAAATTAAAGGGAATTAGGCCTATGTTTTTCTGGATATGAATCTGACAAACAAAGTTAGTCTGTAGCCAATAGTCCTGCTTAGATTGGAGGCATTGCCGTGCTACGGAGCCTCAGCTAATTCCCATGTCCTTTTGCAATTCCTTCCCTGTTTAGTGCCCACCCCCAAGGTTTTCCTATACATAGACAAGCGTGTTTTCATTGAAGTAAATGGCAAATGTTTTTCTGTCCTTTGAGGCCTATTCCATGAAATCACAGTGCCCTAAGAAAGCAGATCCAGATCTAATATGGTCTGGATTTCTTCTCTCAGCCTTGTCTAACCCAATCTCCACGCATTTGTACATTCCAGTCAGTTTCTGAAAAATGAAAGCAGAGCACATCTGCTCTGTTCCTTTGGCACTCCACATTGTGTTTGTGATAAAGCTTAATGTGGTATGTGCTCTGAAGCAATGTTGTGGGCAAGTGGCTCTTAGCAGCCTACAGAAGCCAAATGGTAAATTGGGTGAGCTGCCTGTAGGAGACAGTTATGATTGCTACTAAATCACATAGCCAAAAATTATAATATGAAAGCACACAGTAGAGAGAAGATCATGCTCACTATGTCCTAATTTTGAAATGATAACTCCACTCTTAACATTGTGTATGTGTAATTTTTTTAAGTGGTGGCAACACTTAACTAATCTTGCTATTGCATCTTTTTCTCTCCCATGTTACATTGTGAAATCTCTGTCCAGATAAAACTGTGCACATTCCTGGCATGCTGCATTGTGGCAATTCTATCCAATATCATGTAGCTACACATTTCTCTCCACGCTGCATCAACTGATAGATAGCATCAAGGTCATTGGGCAGTTGCATTAATAACAAGGGAATTGATAGCAACTCAAATCTTGGCTTGGTTCTTGTGGTGGTTTGAATATGTTTGGCCTATGGTTTGTACTGTTATGAGTTCTTAGTGGAGGACCTGTATCATTGTGGGGGTGAGCTTTGATCCTCCTAGCTCCCTAAAAAACAGTCTGCTCTTGGCTTCCGTTGGATGAAGTGTAGAACTCTCATCTCCTCCAGCATCATGCCTGTCTGGATGCTGCCATGCTTCTTGCCTTGGTGATAATGGACTGATCCTCAGAACCTATAAGCCAGCCCCAATTAAATGTCTTCTATAAGAGGTCTTGGTCATTCCTCTTCACACCAATGGAAAATCTAATCAAGACACTTCTCCAGCATGATTATTGCAGAATATTGAATAATTCAACCTGGAAAGATACATAAAACCTTGAAATAAATTGTGAGAATTCTGTATGGGCTCATACTGGGATGAGCAGTTCATTTCATACTTAATTGTCTCAGATGGTAAATTCAGCTGTATTTAGATCATAAAATCCTGGTGCTGGCCACTCATAACTTTAATCTCAGAACTCAGGAGGCAAAGGCAGGTAAATCTCTGAATTTGAGGCCAGCCTGGTCTATAGAGAAAGTTCCATGACAGCTCGGGCTACAGAGATAAACCCTGTCTCGAAAAGACAAAAAAAAAGAAAAAAGAAAAAAAGAAAAGAAAAAAAGATCATGATAAGTTGTACTAACTCATGTAAAGACCCTTTCTCATCATGTTTTTTTATATTTATTTTTAATTATTTACTTACATCCCAAATGCCACTCTTCTCCTATCTCTTCCTCCTCTCCTATGAGAGGTGCCACCTGGGTATCCAACGTCCCCCTCCAACCCTGTAGAATCAAGTCTCTGCCAGAGTACATGCATCCTTACCCACTGAGGCAAGACAAGGCAGCCCTGTTGGGGGACAGATAACACAGTCAGGCTACAGCTTTAGGGAGAGCCTCTGCTTCTGTTGTTTGGGGAGCCCACATGCAGACTGCCTTGTTCCACCCAAAGTATATTCTTTGATTGATGGTCCAGTCTCGGAGAGCTCCCAGATGTACAGGTTAGTTGACTCTGTTCACCCTCATGTGGTGTTCCCTTCCCCTTCAGGGCTTTCAATTCTACCCTCAACTCTTCCATTAAAAGTCCTAACCTCTGTCTAATGTTTCACTGTGGGTCTCTGCATCTGGTTCAGTCACCTGCTGGGTAGAGCCTCTTAGAGGCCAGTTGTGCTAAGTTCCTGTCTGCAAACATAACAGAGTATCAGTAGTACTATCAGGGATTGGCGTTTGCCCATGGGATAGATGGGTTTCAAGTTGGGCCAGTTATTGGTTGGCAATCCTTCAGTCTCTGCTCGATATTTGTCCCTTCATTTCTTTTAGACAGGACACATTTTGGGTTGAAAGTGTTGTGGGTGTGTTGTTGTCCTTATCCCTCCACTGGCCTCAAAAGTTGGCCTTTTCAGGTTCAATGTCTCCACTATTCAGCATCTTGGCTAAAATCTCCCACATTACATCCTTGGAGCCTGCCCTTCTCAGCTCTCTGGGACTTTCCAGTGATTCTCCCCACCCCTCCACCTTGGCAGCTACAGATTTCAATTCATTATCCTGGCCCTCTGGGTCTTTATATTGTCTCTCCACACTTGATCCTGCCCCCCAATTCCACTCTACCTTGCCTCTCCTACCCACTGTCATCCTTTGCCTCCAATGGTTATTGTGTTCCCCCTTCTAAACGTGATGAAAGGGTCCTCACTTTGGCCTGGGTCTGTTGGGTATATCATGGTATTCTGTGCCTTATGGTAAAACCTACTTATCAGTGAGTACATACCATGTATATCCTTTGGGTCTGGGTTACCTCACTCTAACTGATATTTACTAGTTCCATCCATTTGCCTGCACAGTTCATAATGTCTTTGTTTTAATAGCCAAATAGTATTCCATTGTGTAAATGAACCACACTATTTGGATACATTCATTGATTGAGGGTCGTTTGGGTTGGTTCCGGGTTCTGACTCTTACAAAAATAAATCTATTAAGAACATAGTGGAAGCTGTATACTTGTGGTATGGTAAAGCATTCTGATAGGTCAGTCTTTTTATGTTACTTAGCAGGTTTTACCAGTCCCTTGCAGGTTTTAATATTCTTTCTTGGTTCTGTCAATTTAATGTTCTGACTTTTTTTTTTTCTTTTTTTGGTTTTTTTTTTTTTTTTTTTTTTTTTTTTTTTTT